>NC_139344.1:351489533-351772033 GCF_055883805.1 Amblyomma maculatum | reverse complement strand
TGCCAGCCCTCAGCGCACGAGTGCCTCGTTGCCCGCACCCTTCCCTTCATTCGGCGCCTTTACTTTAGTTCCACCGAACTTGCGCTTTTGAACTGAGCCTAAAGAGCGAGGGTTTGTGCGCGAAGCGTTCTGCCTCTTCCGATGCATGCTGGTCGAAGTACTTCGCAAAGGTTCATGCCGTGCACATCCATCTGCAGCATATAAGTGAAAAGCCTTCGGGTATATAGCACGGACTTCCTAGAAACTATTGCAGAACTCCATACACCCACACACCCATCGGGGATTCCAAACGGCCTCGAAAGGCATGATTACAAGGGCTCTCTGCTCGATACATATTTATTCATAGTCTCGGGATGCCCGATGCCCTCGTTTGTCGGGCTGAATAGCAAGTCATGTGTCCTCGTGACTCTTAACCAAGATGACAATAATATCAGCATCTTCTATTATCGAGCCATCAAATCAGTGCTGCCAACTAAAATGCGAGAATACGTATGGTAGAGATAATTTTGGTTTTAGAAGAAAAAAAAAATGTGCCCTTTTTGATTTGGGTTGCGAAGAAGTATTTTGAAAGGGCAGTATACTGCAGAGGACATATATGTACCGATATACCCCACTAAACTGAAATCTAATTAAAAGCAAAACTTAAGCGCTCTTCCCAACTGAATTCTATGTGTGTGTTTTTTGTAGTATGCAAAGTATCCACTGATAATTTTTTTGTTTGCACTTACTTGAAAAATTAGTCGATATTAATTAATGAATTTGTTAAACCTCGCTCTAAACACTCTAGTGTGAATGGGAGAGCGCCAGGAAAATGTTTTCGATGAGGTAGGCTTAGCGCGGCCATATATATATATTCGCTATTAATGAATTCCTGCGAAGTTTAAAAAAATATCCCGTGACTATATACGCGGTTCTGTGCGCCTGTACACGCAGCGATTACAGTGCCTCGTGCTCCCCTGATGGGGCTGGGACAGGTATACGTCAACGCCGCTTGCGTTGGGGGCTAGCCTGCCACCGAATTTTTATCTGTGTAGGCCGTCATTGCACCCGCCACCGCTTCGGGGGTGGACGACGGCTGTTGTTGCGGCGCGTATCCTTCTCTCCCTTTTCTTTTTTCTTTCTTGTCTATTTTCTCTTCTGTCTGCACGAGGCAGCGGAGGTGGCTCAGCTACAAAACCAGTAGTAGGCCCGTGCATTTTCTTTTCCTTCTTCCTACAGCCACAACAACAACAGCGTTCTTATTCGCGACCAGGAAAAACGCTGCCTAATTCGCCCCTTCTGCGTTGGCCATGACAGAGCTTCGCTTTGCTGCTGTTCACGAGACAGGCGCAAAGGAATGCTAACAGCCTGCTTTTCTAGCGCGTGGGCTAACGCCGTTGGCGATCACCTCCGAGCCGGTATCAAACCGCCTTTTTCACAAGGCCGCTCTACAGAACACTATAGCCGCTCTGCGCATGCGCCCCTCTACCCTGGTTGAAAACGAACCACCAGCCAAACCTGCGTATGCGCAGTTTGGGCTGACGGTTCGTTTTCAACCAGGGAAGAGGCGCGCATGCGCAACCGGTGCAGCCGGAGCTGATCTCGGGGATTTCGAGTTCATATATTCGTGGCAGACGCATGCAACAGATGGCGGTAGCTGTCAAGAACCCGCTAGCCATTTCGCAGGCGGCTGAGTCTCCCAAGGACGTTTTTAACCACTAGCAGACGAATTTTCAACCACAACCAGAGGGCGCCACATTTTGTGAAAAAGGTGGATTAACGCAAACCTCTGTTGTGGGCATCGCAGAATGCCCAAATCTGGCAGCCCTTCACTCAGTCGTGTGTGTGAGCTTTGTAATCGCTACGCAGTCGAGTGAACGGAGTCTGTTGTGACGTGGCATTTTTAAATCGTCCGGGTTATCTGTTTGTCTGGATAACAAGGGCTATATATACGCTAAAGCGACCTCATCGAAAACACTTGAGTCGGACTATTTTCGTAGTGCTGGACCATTTTATTTTTTGCAGTTGAGCGTTTTCAGCGATATTTAAAATGCTAATTACTTAGAGTCCACTAATTATTCTAGTGGACCGAAGGAAAAATAACGGGGTATTTTACATGACTCATAAGCATTCATGCATCTGTTTTCAGCTGGGAAGGGCTCATCGGGTTATTTTTTAACCTTGGTTCATCTTAGCTGAGAAGCCTGTCTGTGCACGGCCATATCCTTATAGATCTTCCCCCATCATAACAATAGGCTTACTCTACTCTACGGCCGGACTTTCACCTCCCAAAACTATATGCGAATACCGTGTGTGGAGGACTGCAGAATTTTCTATCACCTGGGATTTAGTCTCGGTTAAGGCAAGTATTTATATTCTAAAGTGGCCTCAGGTGATTCCTGAGCATTTAAAGAACCGCCCCTTCAGCAATGCCCATGATAGAGCTTGGCAATGCTGCTGGTTCCGGGATAAGCGCCTGGGGCTGCTTTTACTGCCGCTGCAGCAGCAACACGCTTCTCCATGTACAGCACAGATGGGACTAACCAGGCCGCACTTTATACCAAGCCACGAATGAGAGCAGTGCAATCACGAAGCATGCGGACGCACCTCGCGCTGTCACGTGGTACACTTAACGTTTATCAGGCATTCTACCCCTACAACTAGAATGTCGCTCTAACCCATTAAGGACCAATGTGACCATTTGTGGTCACGATCGATGGCAGGAAGCATTGCGGGTGATAGAGAACTCAGAAACCTAAGTCGTCATTTACTGGCTGCTTGAGAGCTTAATATTTTTTTCAATAAATCCAGGCGACAAAACCCGTCAATTGTTTTCTGGAACCTCATATAGGAAAGGCGGGAAATGGTATTAATATGAGAGGTGCGTCACCATGCAACGCTCGCGCGGCAATGTATGCCTTTTTGCCGATGTATTTTAACCCTTCGACTGTCGAATATTCCAGAAAAAAATCACCCCCCCCCCCCCCCCTGACAATTGTTTTGTTTAAACGCTATGCGTTTAGCGCAGTACTCGAACGTCAAAAAACGCCGCGGGACGGAATGCGGCCGCAGTACCCGTACGGCAAAAACGGTCAAAGGGTTACGCATTAAGAGGAGGAATTTAGTAAGGTGCACTTTTGTGAGTGATCAATATATATATATATATATATATATATATATATATATATATATATATATATATATATATATATATATATATATATATATAATTCTTTGAACGAGTGCAATATTTTCAGCGTTGCGATATGGTGACGTAGGGCTTCAGGGATCCTTTCTTTTTTTCATACCTGTTCGTTTGCCTCATTGCGCGGTTTGGATGTCCCCGCCGGGCGCATTGATTACTTTTGTTACTAAATGGGTTGACATTGGAAGAAATAGGGGGTGTAATTCATTGTGCCTAAATGTTAAGAATGAATACCCTGTAATCTTTGATGTTTATCAAGGCAAGCTGGGGAACAGGAATAGCTGCTGAATACTGAAAACGACTTTGGCAAGCTGCGACGGCCATTTAAAATAGAGGGCAAACTTCCAGCAAAAGTCGATACTCTTCCATTTTTATTGCATTTTGACCATTCATGCACAAGCATGCCACTACGCTGGCATGCTGGCGGGCCAATGTTTGCATGCTTTGGTGATGTGTCCATAAGCGACGTATAGGCGCTTTTTCGCTCCACAGTGAGCAGCATCACTCATCTTTATTTCGCAGGCAAAGTACACACAGCTATCGAACGCGTTGCGACAATAAACCATATATACCTTGTCGACGAACGACCCGGAAGATTAAAGTAAAATCATGAATGGTGCACGGTACGACGAGGCACCCAATAGGACAAAGCAAGAACAGAAGGTGCATTGGGGACAATTGGCGGCAGCATTGATGGCACACAATGAACAAAGTGTGACATCGTCATGCGCATGTCATGCTTTAGAGCTGACCACTCCAAATGAGCTCCTGACTCTTCATTAGATATGCATTTCATCGTGCTTCATTGCTTGCCATGTAAGTATGTCACCTCCTGTAGTTTGCAGTAGCCTAGGGGCCCAGCGTGACCATATGGTCACGGGATGTACTTCGAAACTAATAGTGTAACAGAAATTGTACTTTGCAAATAAATAATGTGTCTGGATGTAAGTTAAATTAAGTCATTTACATTAAGAGAAGCAGGCAAGAACAGAAATCGGTCCTTAATGGGCTAAGTCTACCACATCGAAAGCACCCTAGTAGGACATTTTTCATTACGCTCGGCATTTTTGCTACTCACGTAAATGTTTCGTCATATTTTCAAAGCAAAAACGTTTCGTCTGATTGTTCAAATAGGTGAAACAAAACATGCTAGTCCTTTGCCTGCTTTATACATGATCAAACATTACTCATTTTATTTCAAACAAAAAGAGAGCTAGTTTATTTTTATTTATTTTTTTAAGCGATAGCTTCACTCTGCTAAGTATCGCTGTGTGTGCAACAATCACAAGCATGGCGCTGGCAGGTGGTATAGCTGGCATTTGGCGTGGCCGAGCACTATAGCTGGACGTGTACGGTTGCCTGAAATAACATTTGGCAGGAGCTGCCAACTTGGGTCTTTCATTTCAGACGGGAGGATGATATCAGACTCAGCCTGCTAGGACCCTTGCATCCACGTTACTCCTAGGCCACGCACGCGCGTCCATACAGCTTGGTTAAAGTGGGGCTTTATATGATGGGTGGTGGCCTACGCTATCGCGTCATACTCTTAAAGGCAGAGTTTAAGTGTTCGCAATTTTTTAATCTTCGCCCGTTTGACGTGGTATAACGATCAGTGGTGAATAGCATCGGCTCTGCATTCTGCTAAAAAAAAGTAATTATACGCTGTAGTTAAGTTTAGTTAAGCGCTGGTGATGGTATCAATAAACAATCAACACTTAGAAATCGTTTAGCTAAACTGTTCTTCGATTTTTTTTTTTTCCAAGTCGATTCCAGAAATATTTAACTCAAAGAAGATCGCGAAATAGTTCGATATATCGATAATTCGATGTATAGAACATTCCTAGCCACTGTAATACCGTGCACCCAAGCTAGCGCCGCACATCCGGCGCCGACGTGTTGCCGGCAACAAAAAACCGCTTGCCGAGGATACGGAGATGCGCGGAGCGCGAAGTGCAGGCCGCAAATAAAGCCCCTGTAGCCACAGGTAGAGTTACTATATATAGGTAGGCTTTTCCAGAGTTACGCGTCTGTTTTCTTTCGCCGCCAAACGACTATGTACAACCGTGGAGCCAACCCGACGGGCACCCGGGCTGCATTGTATCATAGCCTCCTTTAAAGGAGGCTATGATGCACATCATAGCCCTCGTGGGGAGGGCGTGCCGTGCTGTGCGCGAGCATGCCGAAGGCCACTTTTAGGCGGTATAAAGTTAACCTGACCACAGCTTATCTCGAGGGAGAGCGAAGCTAACCTGACCACGGCTTATCTCGAGGGAGAGCGCGCGCTCTCCATCGAGACCGGCCGTGACCTTGCCAAGCAGCGCAGCTAGGTGCCAAGGGACGCGCAAAATGTGATCGTCAGCCTCCCATTAGGAAAAACGCTACTTGCAGGAACACAATGAGTAGTTCGATATATCGAATGTTCACTGAATTAGAGTTCAAGAAAAGCTTACAACATTGATTTGCTTTGGAATGGAAATATTCACGTATACACCGATGGATCTGTGTCAGCACAGGCATCCGCTGCAGCTGTGGTCATACCAGCTCAGAAAACGACTCTGCATTTCCTTTTGGGACATACCTCTACATCAACCGCTGCTGAACTTGTAGCCATTCGGGATTCTATTCGCTACATATGTGGGGAACCACCTCAAAAATGGTGTATATTCACGGACTCGAAGACTGCATTACAAATTTTGGAAAACTTCTTACGCCACACTGCCTATCAGTCCCTGGCACTAAACATTATGGAGCTCATCACATCTGCCAGCTGCAAGGCTCCATGATAATGTTTCAATGGATCCCTGCCCACTGCGGGTTCCATGGGGATGAGCAGGCCGATGTTGAATCGAAAAGCCCACTCATCAATGGCTTCCAAACAGATGTGCCTTTTTCAAGAGCGGATACGACGTGTCTTCTAAAGAGTTGTATGAATATTGCTACAGCAGCTTACTGGGCCCAGCCAGACGCCCGACACATTCGTCTAAGAAGGCTCGATCGAACATATAAATTTAATGTTCCGCGTGATATTCCGCATCAGGCATGCTTGATATATAGACTTCGTTTAAACGTGGCTTTCACGCGCAAGAACTTACATTTAATTGGACAGATGGACTCGCCGGAATGTTCAACTTGTGGCATCCCAGAGACTGTGGACCATGTATTATTGGTGTGCCCAGCGTATGCGAACGAAAGAAGTGTGCTAGCCGCTTCCTTGAAGCGTTTGGACAAGAGGCCTCTGTCGGAGGAACTTCTGCTGGGTGCTTGGCAGGACAAGGGGAAGGGTGTCCAGGCAGTGCGTGCTCTTTGCCGTTATTTGAGCGCCAGCGGACTTGATTCGCGCTTGTAAAGCAAGCTGCTGTGTCTGTATATATATATTTCATATGCCTTCTCCCCCATCGTCACCCATCATGACCTTCTTTCTTCTCTCCTTCCCCTTCCTAAGTGCAGAGTAGCAGGCCAGATTTGAATTATTCGGGCCAACCTCTCTGCCGTTTCCTTTCAATAAATCTATCTATCTATCTTAGAATGGAAATTTCAAGGGAAGGTTTAGTAGCTCGATGGAAGCATTAATTGCATATATACGAGCTTGATATATCTGAAATCGACTTCACTTTTCTAGCATCACCGCCGTCATAACAGCCACTAGTAGTGCCAGCGTCACAGCAAAGACGAGGTGACTGGCTAGGCGGGAATCAAAGCTCGTATTATGAGCACGATTGCACCAAAAACGCAGCATGAAGGCCTGGCAACTCAGCGAGGGAAATAACTAGTTATCGAGGTGGGATTCAAACCCAGAAAGAAGCAAAGAGATAGCCTTACTGGCCACTGCGTTAGACTGCTGCGCCATCTGGCTTTTTGTTTTGCTTCTTTTATCGAGAAAATAAACCAGAAATGGCGCAGCCGGAAAAAAAGAAAATAAGCCCAGACGATAAGTATAGTAGCCAGCGTAGCTGATGTCTTCGCCTGTGTCTGGGTTCTAAACCCACTGGCAACTTCACAGCCGCCTTGGTAAAATCCTAGAATGCGGGTAGTAATGCTTCTGCATTTAAAGCTATACACCGCATGGAAGCATATATTTCGCTATTTCACTGGCGAGCTCCTATATGGCGCCGGTGTCTGTTGGCATCTCTTGAGCCTTTCAAATTTTCGGGGCGTGTGCATCGTTCTTGAAGCTTTACTTCTTTATTTTTTAATTCTGTCTTCTCACAACGATTCAGTGAGTGCGCACAAAGCAAACCCGCATTTTTCTCGCTAGATTCTTATTTCTTTTTCAGTGATTTTGAGTGCTTGATTCTCCTTGAACGAAATTGGAGACTTTTTCTAGACTGCCATGACTGCCTTCTATTTTGTTTCAGCGTTCACCTCAGCCATTCAGTTTTTTTTTTCTTATTTTTTTTTCATCTACTGATACATTCGTTTTTCTTTTTTTCGTCCCTTTTCTTCCTTGACTGTTGTCATTCTTTCCGAGCGCAGATGCGTGTATTCGATTTCAATTATTGCTGCTGCTTGCAAAGCACAGTCATGGGGGCCGACGGGCAAGATCAAAAAGCTTTGTGAAGCTTTGTCGCTCCATGCCTGTGACTCTCGATATTTTGCCTTTCTCACAAGCCCTGACGACTCTTTTAAGGCTTCCTTTGATCATATATGCGAAAAGCCGCTCCTTAGTTGCATATACAAATTCTGCCTCTAAGTTGGTCAGACGCATCTGTGTGCACCGACGGGAAGCTCACTGGTGAGTCGGTCGCAAGAGAGGATGAAAGGGGGGAGGGGGGACGGCTTCATTTTCTCTGAGTGCCCGTATAATACTGCAAGGATGTGGGGTACATTATCAATCCTCTGTAGGACAGCGTGTTGTTCACATTCTGGGAAAGATTGACGCGCCCGGTCTGCACACAGGCGGGCACGAGTCGCGTACCGCCTAAATTAGGACGGCGCGCAGTCTGGTGATATAGATGCCCATATGGACATGTGCGGACGAGCATGAATCACTTTCGCTTCTATGCCGCGACGACACTGAATTGAAAACCGCGGTCAGGCGTGCTTTGATTGACCGATGTTCATCAGCAAACCTTCCCGTATAATCTTCGGCCGCGTATTGCAGACGTTTATCCAAACTCATGCGTCTAATAATGGGCCCTGATAGGGTAGGAAGTTTGATTCATTTCTCGGGCGAATAGTTTGCATTGAAGCAATGATACCGGTTCTGTAATTTGAAGATATATTACAGAACTATATCGCAAATGTGAAATTACCTTCGGTAACGGGGAGCACATGCCGCTGTCAGCTGAAAAAGACTGGAGGCTTTGAGCGTATAATTGAGCCTTGGTTATAACCGTTTACCGAATGCTCATCCGATAATAAGCTACAGAACCTATAGACATATCTGAGAGAGCTGCGCAGTAAACTACACATATCTTAATTGAGTTCTGTCTGTGTCGCTCTACTGGCCAGAATTTCATCACGTTCGTTGACATAATGAAGAATTTTTACTCCCAGTATAAATTGCTTCAATTATGGTGTCCTCGTTTCTTTGGCAAAATGACACCACGCGTATCATTACAATTGGCTACCCATACTATTCATACAAAAGGTTTACTTGTCTTAGGAATTGCAATAACAATTTTAAAGTATACATGTTACTTTCAACATCTTTTGAAAAGTTTTGCTTCCCGCCAGCTAAGTAGCCAAATATTATTTTCTGTGATTATCACCGAACCTTTCTTCCAATTGCCATGGCTCCTTGGCTGAAGTAGCGAGGAAAGTAAACGTAGAGCTTATTTGCACATAATGGCGCTCTTTACTGCTCATAGAGGGAAGGGATTATTTAATTTTATCCGGCTGCTCACTCCAAAATAAATAAAATCAGGAATGTGTTTAAAACCCCTATAGACACTTCTCAGGTATGCCTAAGTTCTGAGAGCTTTAGGTATCAAAGTTCTGATTAGCTTATTTAAAATGCACAATTTTTATTTGGGCGAAAGCTCTTAAACAAAGGCTATAGAGTCAAAACTCGATTTAATGAAACCCGATTTAACGAAAGTCCCGATTTAACGAAGATATTGTAATTCCCCCTCATACATCCATATGATCCAATGCTTCGACTAACTCGAAATTCAATTCTATTCAATTTATTTGTGCCCCGCCGGGGTGGTGCAGTGGTAAGACGCCCGAGTACTGTGCCGGAGTTCCCGGGTTCGAATCCGACCTCGGCGGCTGCGTATCGATGGAGGCGAAACGAAGTGGCGTCCGTGTGCTGTGCGATGTCAGCGCACGTTAAAGATCCCCAGGTGGTAGAAATTACTCCGTAGCCCTCCACTACGGCTCCCCTTTCTCTTTTTCCACTTTCACTCCTACCTTCGTCCCTTCACTTACGGCGCGGTTCAGGTGTACACATAGCAAGTGTGACAGATACTGCGCCTTTCCCTTCCTGTGAACTAATTATATATTATTATAATTATTATAATTTATTTGTCATCCTGGTACAAATGATGGCGGGAGCACTGCGTAAAAGCTGCCGTTTGACAGCTTGACAAAGCCACAAGCCTCCACTATGGCAGCACTGCAGTTGTCTGGCATATGGATAATAAAAAAAAAAAGTGCATGTCATGTGCATTCAAACGCAAGATAAGGAAACAGTGAGATAATAAAGCTCTTCTTAGTATATAGTTATTAACGTAAAGTACACAATGAAAATAAGCAGATATAGAAGCCCACACATACGGCGAGTTGCAAAAAAGCAGGTTAAAGCAGTCACGAACAAACAAAACCGTTATATTAAATGCAAAAAATAGTCAAATTCCGACGTGCAGCACTGTGAAGAAAAATGTTGGATTGTGCTAAGTTGTTAAGAAGTCGGGGTAGTCTATTTGCTAACGTCTGCTCAGTGCTCACCATACGAAGTTCTGTAAATTTTTACACTCCACTGCTCAATACTCCTTCAATGTGTGATGATTCTCGTTTTTCTAGCAGAACTAATTTAAAAAGGAAATGAGTGTTGCTTGAGACCTCGTATTTTATAATCTTGCTTAAGCGGTAATCATAAAACTTAGTTAATGGAAGTATACTTTGTTTTAAGAAAAGAGGTGTCGTGTGGTAAGTTATTAGAACAATACAGAAATCAATTCCGTGATCTGCCTCGATTTAACAAACCTTTTTTTTTTTTCGAAAAGTGAAGGTCGCAAGGGGCTTTTTTTTGTCCTTTTTGTAGAGAGCACCCCCAAAACTTATTGATTGCGAGCCCACGGTAACAGCGCAGGGCACCTCCGTTTCGCTTTTTTTATTTTATTTTTTTAGACTGCGCGGCGCAAAGCAAGGATTACAGTGTTCAGTTGAATTCACCAGATGGTGACAGCGGTAAAAAATAAGTCTCGTGTCGTATTTCAAGGGGCGGTGTTGCTGTTCGGTGTTTTTTTTTTTTTTTTTTTTTTGGGGGGGGGGGGGGGGACGTGCATCGTGAGGTTCGTTCGCCATTGTGCTTCTGCGGATATTTCCCCGTGCCTTTGAGTGCATGCTTCTCTCAAGCTCAGCTTGTTAGGCCTACATTGCTATATGTATCACTTCAGACCTACGATGAATTGTTGCGGTCATTGCTCACAAAGCACGCACACACAAATATCACCAACTTTATTGCTGGGAAATAGATTTGTAGTCCTCTCGGGCTCTTGATGAGCAACAAGTTTTGTTTTTGTGCTCTAACGATGCCATTCATTTTTTCCGGCTGCATTTCATTTTGTGACCATTAAAGATTCGCAAGTATGATGCCGCGGTAGCTTTTTGGGTGCCACCGCACCTTATATACGAATGTACCAAATTATAGGATCGAGAAATACCGCACTCAATTTAACGAAATTCCCGATTTAACGAAATAGTTCTCGGCTCCCTTCAACTTCGTTTCATCGAGTTTCAACTGTGTACCCCAAGCAAAATCTGATCCGGCTTGCTCGAGGGCAGCAACGCTATAAATGTTAGCCAAGCATAGTCATGACGCTGTGACGTGGTAATCATGACCGATCATGACTTGACATTTGACCTTGACCATGCCCCTTTGACCTCAGCCTTTGACCTCAACCTTGGAGCTTGTTCTTAACAGGGCGAGATCGCCTATAGTCTGGCTATAAGCATCGAGGCAAAGGCAAGTCCTGCAATAGTGTGCTGCAGTCGCATAGCCAATCAATAAAGCCAGATATTTAACTGGTGGCAAAGGTGTGTCTCATTTCACCTAACTACACAAAGCTAGCCGACAAAAGTTTAAAACCTGTTCACGTTTCAACGTAATTTACATGCTGTATTAGAATTTTACTGAACGTTCTTTTTTTTTTTTATTCAGCCTGCTTGTTGCAAATATATGTCTACAGAGTTAACATTACTGCCAAAAGAAGCAATGATTTCTTAATCCTTGTAAGGTGCGGAATGTATGTTTATAGATTTGACAGTCATTTGAGAGGTCGAATCCTCAAATAGAATTTAAGAAAATCAAAATATTGTGGAGCCTGTGGCATTCTTTCGTCAATAGTAAATTGTAAATATCTCATTAAAATTGTGTTGTGACGAATGGAGTTTACTCCTTTAAAGAGTATAAGTACTGGCGTTTCTTAAAAGGTCTATCGCGCCGTTCTTCTCAAACTGTATACAGACACATTGCAAATTTTACCTGACATTGAGAATTCGTATTTTTTGCAGGCTGTACAATTCCTTGGAATTCATAATGCTATAGAGAACTGCGACGTGTTTGAAACTCGAAGCATGAGAACTTCTCCCAAATATGCAAATTTTCTCAAACAACCTTACACACACACACAAAAAAAAGACATTTTCAGCCAAACAAGAGCGCTCAAATTACAATTTAAACATTTATTGACAATGAGGAGAGCGACCTATTTTCTCAATTAAACACACTGATATCCAGCTCTGTCAGCATATAAATACGACGTGCTATGTACAGTATATCTTAAGCAATTGTCCTTAAGTGTCAGCAGTGCTCTGGAAGGTTCAGTCGCTTTCGAACATATAAATTGAAATAAATAAATTGAGTGATGCAATTTAAGCTCAATTGAATTACCATAAACTCTTACGCAGTGCAAATCAAAGGAAATAGAATATTAGCTTAAATAACTATAACACTTCTTCGCGGTGCCCTTTCAATGCCGCTGCAGAAAGAGTCATGCGGCAGCTGTTTTTAGGTGAAAGCCTTGGTTGCCTTAACAGTGGCGTGACAACAATCTATCACCATAAAATGTACACCGAACTGATTATAAAATAAGAACAAAAA
Organism: Amblyomma maculatum; assembly: GCF_055883805.1. Classification (NCBI taxonomy): domain Eukaryota; kingdom Metazoa; phylum Arthropoda; class Arachnida; order Ixodida; family Ixodidae; genus Amblyomma; species Amblyomma maculatum. Next base: position 351,759,581 of record NC_139344.1, on the reverse strand, counting down.
CACGGAGTCTCTGGGAATTGAACTCGGACCAACAGCCTGCGGGACGGGAACGCTGCCACTCCGCTACGACGCTTCATGCCTTTTTAGCTTTTTTAACAGTCGTGTATACCTGAGTTTGTCAATGTACTTGAAAAAATAAATTTGAACTTTTTATGCTTATATGTATTACATTTAAATTGGCTGACGTTTTAAAAATCGGCCGACCTGTAGCTTTGTTGTTATGTTTTGTGAAAGGGGCGGGAGGGGGGGGGGGGGGGGGTTTATAAAGGCACTCCGCCACGGTGCTCCGACTTTTGAAGCTGGGTAAAGGCGGGTCTATAGTGAATGCGCAGTTGTCTTAAAAACGCCATTGGTGGTTAAAAACGCATGACGGAGTTGAATCAGAGGTGGCGCTAAGCCCCGCGTACAAACGTAAGCATGGAGAGTATTAAGCTACAGGCTATTGAACAACCAGACGTATAGGCACAAATGCTTTCTTTCGCATTATCGCACGTAAGTATACTTAAGTATCCTCGAGAATTTTAATTATTGATTTTGATACTTTAGTCAACTTTCGCATTTAAATAGATGTTCTGTACATAGCAAGACTGGTGCGATGCAAGACATTTTCGTTCTGATGGAGTGGCTTGAGCGAAATGCCTCATTCCGAAAACGATGTTTCTTCCTGAGTATGTGCATTTATCTGATATTCGCGCGAGCAGCGCATGTATATAAGCTGCTCTTGAGCAATTCCTGAGGATGTCCACGGCTGACGCCGCTCGGGGTGCACTCGTGCGCAGCACGCGTTCGGCTGGCCGTCACTGGTGCAGTGCCGTGCGTTCAGCTGGGACAAGCACGACATGAGTGCGGGAGACCGGCGGATGGAGCTTGGTGCAATCCGTGTTTTTAAGGCGTTGCCTCATCGTTGTCGTGGACAAAATGTGTCCCGCTTTTACGATGGTTCTGATTGGTCGAGACGGGATGAAGTAGGTCTCGACCAATCACAGAGCACCACCACAGTATGCGCGAATGCATGCCTTATATGGCCATATTCCAATCAATAGTCAATTACAAATTAATTAGTAATAATGAGCAATTATTGAGAGTAGGCAATGACTAATTAATACCTTAATTAATGATTTCAGCTTAGACGTTTCTAGACGTTGTGTAGACAATGCTTTCGCCTTTCACTAATTTAGTCGCTAAAGTTCCTCGTAATATATATATATATTTATATATATATATATATATATATATATATATATATATATATATATATATATATATATATATATATATATATATATATATATATATATATATATATATATACGGTGAACACGGTGGCTGAGGGTGGCGCTGGTGAACACTCTCAAGGTTCGTATACAGACAACATAAATACCCAAGAAAGTAGCAGGGGGGACAGCGGCCGATGTAGCTCAGTTGGAAGAGCACCGGACGCGTTATTCGGAGGTCGTGGGTTCGGTTCCCACCATCGGCACGTTGTTTTTTCTTCTACTTTGTGTTTAATTATCTTTCAACTAAACAGATCACATTACTAATCACTGTGATTATCCAATTAAACATTAAAAAAAAAAAAGACAAAGTACCATCCCCAACGCTTTCCTTGGCCTCGCCGATTGTTTGCTTCTTTCCTTCATGTATTATAACGAGCACCCTCATTTCCCCTTAATTGATCTGCTTGTAGCTTACGGGGGTCTCGGTTCTGGCAGTCTTCAAGCCATAGGTAGCGTAAGAGGGTTCTAGCACAGCTTTCGCCCTCGCTCTTGATCACGTTCTACGTGACGCTGGCGGTAACAAAGGACGTTCCACGTCCGCCGCCTTGGCTGAGGGTGGCGCTGGTGAACACTCTCAAGGTTCGTATACAGACAACATAAATACCCAAGAAAGTAGCAGGGGGGACAGCGGCCGATGTAGCTCAGTTGGAAGAGCACCGGACGCGTTATTCGGAGGTCGTGGGTTCGGTTCCCACCATCGGCACGTTGTTTTTTCTTCTACTTTGTATTTAATTATCTTTCAACTAAACTAAACAAATCACATTACTAATCTCTGTGATTATCCAATTAAACATTAAAAAAAAAAGACAAAGTACCATCCCCAACGCTTTCCTTGGCCTCGCCGACTGTTTGCTTCTTTCCTTCATATATATATATATATATATATATATATATTGTCGTGACGCTGGGGCTACGTCGACCCGGCCTTCACTTGGTAGCGTGCAGAGACTCGGGGTTGAAGTAGGATTGAATCTTCGAAGTTGGTGAAATATGTACAAGCAGGTTTAATGGCACTTTGAGAAACTTATTTACAAGATTATTTACACGAAAAAGAAGGGTACATCAGCAAAATGGCAAGCGTTAAGAGTTCATAGCGAGAAGCGTCTGGATGAGCCGTTTACCCAGGGCTCAGAGCGACATTTCGTGCTCTGCAGCGTCCTTAAAAACCCCCTATGTCCAGCCCCTCTCTGAAGATGCTGACCAACCAAATCCAGGGCACGCCCCTCAGGTATCGGCATCCAATCGAACACATCACTGCACTGATGGTCTGAAGCACTGACTGGTCCGGCATTCATTCGTTGGGCGTGATCACTTGTTGGCGGGAAAAGCTTGGGAACGGCGAGGAGAGGAGGTACATTTCTATTCTTCAGCAAAGAAACCACAGGCTGGTTCTGGGGGTTTTACTTCTCAGAAACCCGAGTGCACGTGGCGCCGCATAGGGCTCCCAACATGGTCCCTTTTCGACAATTGCAAATCTTTCCTGCATTCCCGGGAAATCACTTAATGGCCGTATGAGTCATGCTCTTCTCTTGTCCTGCACGTCAGCGGACATGTCACTCTGTCGTCTCCTTTGGATAGGAGGCATTCATCACTGGAGGATAGCACTTCTCGACTGGAAGGGTGAACAAAAGAAAGCACTTCCTGCTATTTCCCGCAGGGGGACGTTTCTTTGTGTTTTTCCAGACGTTCTCTTGACAGGGCCAATTTGGCATTTGCAGGTTGTCCACAAAGCAAAACATGCTTACAAAACAGGATTCCTGGAAACAGGCTCACTTAGAGCCAATGGACCATCACCACATATTCACAAAACTTATCCATGCCCACAGGCGAACAATAGAGCGCGCAAATGCGGATGCTTGGTCGTAACAGCCTCCTCCCCCGCCAGAAGAGACTCGGAGGGCAGCAGTCCCAGCTGCTGCATGAAGAGACGACTTAATGGCCTGCACGTGAACGCTTGAAGCTCGCTGTTGCTTGTCGCGTTGTCTTGATTGTTGTAGGCCAAATCGAGCTGTCTGAAACTCAACCACATGTCGAAGCAAGCACTCGGCTCCCGTCTGAAGAGACCAGGTTAAAAGAAAACTGCCATTGTTGTTCGAGAAAAGCCCACTCTCAAGACGTTCAGGACCCACGTATTCCTAGAAAACCAAACGTGCTGCTTTACATAGCCACACATATACAAGCGCACGAAAAAAAAAAAAAACCTGATTATCAATTTGGATACATGGTGAGGAACATCTCGGACCGCTTAGAAAGAGCGGCTAAGCGCGTCCGCATTCCCATTTTACTTCCCCTTTTTGTATCTTATTTCAAAATTGTACTGCTGTAAAATCAAGCTCCACCTAAGAAGGCGACTGTTCTTCGATGTCGCAGTTTGCAGCCAAGCCAGGGGACAATGGTCCGTCTCTACGGTGAATTTGGCCCCTCCAAGATAGCACTGCAATTTTTGAATGGCCCATACAATGCAAGCGCATTCTTTCTCTGACGCGCAATAAGCCCTCTCTCTAGAACTCAGTTTTCTGCTCAAGTAGAGCACGGGGTGCTCATTACCGTCGTCATCTCTCTGGCAGAGAACAGCACCTAACCCTCGATCACTGGCATCACACTGGACCGTGAATTCTCGGTCATAGTCTGGAGCTCGCAATACCGGACGGCTAATCAGCACAGCCTTCAGGTTTACGAAGGAGGCTTCCTTTTGTTCGTCCCAGACTACATTTGTCGGTTCTGTCTTGCGGAGAGCGTCGGTCAGAGGGCTAGCCAAAGCTGAATAGTTAGGGATGTAGTGATTGTAGTACCCAGTCAGACCTAGGAATGCTCGAATTTCCGTCTTCGTGCTCGGCCGCGGATAGTCTGCTACCGCAGAAATCTTAGTCTCGCTGGGTTTCCTGAAACCCTGACCTACATGGTGACCCAAGTAGTCCACGGTCGCCCTTGCCAGGCAACATTTCTCGGCCTTTACGGTTAGTCCAGCTTGACGCAAAAGGCTCAGTACAGCTCTTAGATGTACCATATGGTCCGCCCATGAGTCGGAAAAAACCGCAATGTCGTCTAAATAAGGCACCGCGAATGTTTCACACCCCTTTAAAACCCTATCCATGAGTCGGGAAAAACAAAATGGAGCATTTTTGAGCCCGAAACTCATCATTGTTGGCTGGTAGCTGCCCGTCGGAGTGACGAAAGCCGCGTATCTGCTGGCGCGTTCAGTGAGCGGTACTTGCCAGTATCCTCGAGTAAGGTCCAGCGTAGTCACATATGCCGCTCTACTGACCTGTTCTACTCTCTCCTCAATATTCGGAATAGGATACACTTGATCCCTGGTGAGAGAATTTAGCTTTCGGTAGTCTACCACAGGCCTAGGGTCTTTACCTGGAGCTTCTACTAAGATCATAGGCGAAGCATAATCGCTTTCCGAGGGTTTTATTACTCCCAATTCCAGCATGCGAGTTACTTCCCTATCCAGAATTTCTCTTTGCCTTGGAGAGAATCGGTAGCACCTTGATCGCACTGGCACGTCTGAAGTCAGCTCAATATCGTGCTCAGTCAAATCAGTTCTGCCTGGCCTGTCCACGAAGCAGGCCTCAAACTCTGTTATTATCTCGCCCAGATCGGACAGCTGGGATTTCTTTAGTTCTCCTCTCTGCTCCGTCTTTTTGAGAAGCTCCTGAGCGTTGCTTCCCTTTCCGCTGAGGCAAATCAAGTTGTCCCCCATCTCCTCGGGAAGGTTTATCGTTAGATTTACCACGGCTTCCCTCTGCACATAAGGCTTCATAAGATTGCAATGATAAATGCGCACTTCTTTACGCCTACCGGGAATTTTCACTGCGTAGTTAGTGTTAGAAAGTTTTGCAACGACTTCAGCCGGTCCTTCCCACTGTACTTCGAGCTTATTCTGCCTTGAACTTCTCAGCAACATCACCTGGTCCCCGATACCAAACGTCCTTTGACGGGCTGTCTTATCATAGTACACCTTGGAACGAGCCTGGGCTGACTTCATGCTGGCCTCAACGAGTTCCTTAGTGTTATGTAAGCGATTCAAGAGGTTCAGAATGAATTCTACTACTGTTGGGTCTTCTCCGCGCCCCTCCCAGGCTTCGCGCACCATTCGCAAAGGTGAGCGCAGTGACCTTCCGTACACCAACTCGGCTGGGCTAAATCCAGTGGATTCGTGCGGCACTGACCGCAAAGCGAAAAGCGCTGCAGGCAGGCAGGTATCCCATTCGCGCTTGTTTTCATAGCACAGTCCCCTCAGGACTCGTTTGAGAACAGAGTGCCATCTTTCTACGCTGTTGCTCTGCGGATGATGGATCGAGCTATGCACTACCTTAATGCCGCATCGCTCGAGAAATGAGGTGGTGAGGACACTCGTGAAAACGCTACCCTGATCACTTTGGACCTCGGAAGGGAATCCAACTCGTGCAAACACTGACAGCAGCGAATCCACTACACTCTCGGACGTCACCTCGCGCAGCGGAACAGCCTCTGGAAATTTCGTGGCTGGGCATAACATAGTGAGGATATAACGGTACCCTGACTCTGTCACAGGAAGTGGCCCAACTACATCTATTACTAACCGGTGAAACGGCTCGGTAATGATTGGTACTAACACCATCGGAGCTTTCCACTTATCTTGTGCCTTTCCAACCCGCTGGCACGTGTCGCATGATCGTACAAAATTTTCCGTGTCCTTAAAACATCCAGGCCAATAGTATTCTTGCAACAGCCTCTGCTTTGTTTTCCTTATTCCAAGGTGACGTGACCACGAGCTGCCATGGGAAAGTCGCAGTAAGTCTCCGCGGTACTTTTGGGGAACGACTAATTGGTCCCGCTCTACTCCGCGCTTATCCTTGAATAAGCGATACAGCACTCCCTTTCTCATCTCAAAAGAAATATTGTTTGCCGTCTTAGTGGCGCGGTGGCGCTCCCTTATCTCCTGTATCTTGGGATCATTGGCTTGCTCTATAGCTAAGTCCTCTCGGGTTCCACTTAAAAGTCTCGTGAGATTACTAGACACTGGCGGCAAGAGGTTACTCTCAAGAACGTCCTCATTCCGCGTCTCATCAAGCTCCCTTTCAAGTTGACATATCTGAGATGCCTCGCTCTCAAAGTTTTCTGACCTGCTATCTTCCGCATTTACCACTGTTTTAACTGCCGTTTCCTCCGCTGTGGATTTTTCTGGAATGAGCAGTGTAGCTAGTTCTCGCGCCTTTGAACGTGTTAAGGCTTGCACAACTCTGTCTCCGAAAAGGATGCCCCTCTTTCGCAGCAGCATGTCCGATTTGTTGGAGAACAAATACGGATAGCACTTAGGAAGCTTTCCTGAAACGGCAGCCTCGGTTGTTAATTCGCCGAAAGGGCCCTCGATGACCACGTTCGCGATCGGCAAGCACACACTCTGTTCCTCAACTACCTGTCGGATCCATGCACACTGTCCTGTATAGTCGGAAGGCGATACATACGCCGGATGGACAACATCCATCGTTGCGGCCGAATCGCGCAGTACCTTGCAAGGCTTCCCGTTGACTACTAGGTCATGCAGGTAGGGTTCTAAAAGCTGCATATTTTCATCGCAGTCCCTGACATACGAGAAAGCAATCTTTTCTTTCCGGCAGTTGACGGCAATGTGACCCTGCTCATTACACCTAAAGCATGTGAGCGGCTTCCTAGCCTCAAGCTTATTCTTTGTGTTCTGCACGTTGGTCACTTCCCCACTTTTCTCACTGCCGTCCTTTCTAGGGAATTTGCCTGAAGAAACCTTCATTTCTTCGTTTCCAACTCTAGCAAAGTGCCTTTCCTGACGGTTTTTCATACTGAACTTGGGATTGCGGGGCCTATCCACTGCTGGGTTGCTGAATTGTCGGCGCGAAGCATACTCCTCAATAAGTTCGGCAGCTTCAGTTGCCGACTTAATTTCGCCTCGGTCCTGTAACCAATTTCTTTCTTTTTCTGGGAGGCAGTTATAAAACTGCTCCAAAAGAATTTGCTCGACTACAGCGTCCCTATCACTGTAGGAATCTGTGCTCTTTAGCCACTCGCCCAAATTAACTCTTAAATTGTACAGGAATTCAGGGTAACTCTCGTCCCTGGACTTAGTAGCTTTCCGAAAACGTTGTCTGAACGCCTCGGCGCTAAGCCTATACTTTCTCAGAAGGCAAGCTTTGACCTTCTCGTAGTTGTCCGCGTCCTCCTTGCTTAGCCGCGCGACAACCTCCGCTGCCTCGCAGGGCAGAACCGTCAATAATCTCTGAGACCAAGTGTCTCGCTGGAAGGACAGTTTTTCGCAGGTTCGCTCAAAGTTAGCCAGATACAGACCGATATCCCCTGATATCACATATGGCTGCATGTACTTTGACATCTTGAAATCTGCCTCCTTGTTGAGAAGAGGTACCGCTAGCTGGGGACAATTGCCCGACCTCTTGCTCAACTCTAGTTCTAATTTCCGGAGCTCAATTTCTTGGTCCAGCTTTTTTTCTTCTCTTTCAAGCTTCTCTTCCTCTTTTTCCCACTCACGTTCGCGCTCACGCCTCTTTTCCTCTTTTTCCCGCTCTTTCTGCTGTCTGAGCTGCTCCTTTTTTTGACCGATGAGGTTCCATGCTTCACTGAGCTCCTCATCATCGGTTCCCAGATCAGTGATTGCCTTTATAATCAAGGGTTTTCGTGCCAAACCACTTGTATCAATTCCCAATTCCTCACACAATTGCAACAGTTCCGGTTTCTGCAGCTTTTGTAGGTCCATGATCGCTCCGAGTGTCGGCTACTTCCAAAACAACAGTGCAAACTACCAAACCTAAAGGCGTTTCAACACTTTTTACCAGTTCTAAAATCTAACCCTGTTCTAGAACCTGGTCCACATCAGAAGAAAAGCCAAGCACTCACCCACACATGCGATCGATGTTCCGAGCTGCCCTCTTGGCCGATTGTTGCTCCTGCTTGTTGCTTGAGATGCCACCTCCGATCACCAGATGTTGTGGCTTGCAGATTCTGATCCACCTCGAATCACCAGATGTTGTAGCTTGTAGATCCAGATCCCACCTCCAGTCATCAGATGTTGTGGCTTGTAGATTCAGATCCCACCGCTGCCACCAGTTGTCGTGACGCTGGGGCTACGTCGACCCGGCCTTCACTTGGTAGCGTGCAGAGACTCGGGGTTGAAGTAGGATTGAATCTTCGAAGTTGGTGAAATATGTACAAGCAGGTTTAATGGCACTTTGAGAAACTTATTTACAAGATTATTTACACGAAAAAGAAGGGTACATCAGCAAAATGGCAAGCGTTAAGAGTTCATAGCGAGAAGCGTCTGGATGAGCCGTTTACCCAGGGCTCAGAGCGACATTTCGTGCTCTGCAGCGTCCTTAAAAACCCCCTATGTCCAGCCCCTCTCTGAAGATGCTGACCAACCAAATCCAGGGCACGCCCCTCAGGTATCGGCATCCAATCGAACACATCACTGCACTGATGGTCTGAAGCACTGACTGGTCCGGCATTCATTCGTTGGGCGTGATCACTTGTTGGCGGGAAAAGCTTGGGAACGGCGAGGAGAGGAGGTACATTTCTATTCTTCAGCAAAGAAACCACAGGCTGGTTCTGGGGGTTTTACTTCTCAGAAACCCGAGTGCACGTGGCGCCGCATAGGGCTCCCAACATGGTCCCTTTTCGACAATTGCAAATCTTTCCTGCATTCCCGGGAAATCACTTAATGGCCGTATGAGTCATGCTCTTCTCTTGTCCTGCACGTCAGCGGACATGTCACTCTGTCGTCTCCTTTGGATAGGAGGCATTCATCACTGGAGGATAGCACTTCTCGACTGGAAGGGTGAACAAAAGAAAGCACTTCCTGCTATTTCCCGCAGGGGGACGTTTCTTTGTGTTTTTCCAGACGTTCTCTTGACAGGGCCAATTTGGCATTTGCAGGTTGTCCACAAAGCAAAACATGCTTACAAAACAGGATTCCTGGAAACAGGCTCACTTAGAGCCAATGGACCATCACCACATATTCACAAAACTTATCCATGCCCACAGGCGAACAATAGAGCGCGCAAATGCGGATGCTTGGTCGTAACAATATATATATATATATATATATATATATATATATATATATATATATATATATATATATATATATATATATATATATATATTATTTTTGATGCGCTAAGTATTTTGAGAAGAAACGTTTATATCTTACACGCGAACGTTGAAGTCAGGTGGCCTCGCATCGCATGCAAAGTATAAGCTTCATGGATTTATACACTAAATTAGCGCACCTTGCGCTTGTGAACATGGATATGACAGTCACTTGTCCTGTCGGAAACGTTTCCAATTTATGGTCCGGGCTGGATCAACAGCGCTGAGGGCCTGGTTGACAAATTGACAGGGCCCGGGCAACGCACTACAGCCATACTCTGACCCCTAATGCCATTTTTGAGACTTGATTATTACTCAAAAAATCTGCGGACTGTTTATGAGCGCATCGCATCGCCTGCTCATATATTTTGCCGCAGAGCACACCCAGAGGCTGGCATATTTAGATTCAGCTATTCTAGGAAATGACAGAACACACAACATCCTCCTTCAAAAATCCGAACGCGCATTTGTAAAAAAAAATAAATTTCTCGAGTCGTTATTTTCTAATTCGATAGCGCAGAACAACTGGCTGCGTGTGAGCACAGACGAAGTAAAGATGAGTCATGTTCGTAAGCAATTCGCAAATTCTTACCGTAAATACGCTATCACCTAACTGTTTTCTTAATTCATTCACAAAGACGAATTGAAGCTCACCTTAGGCAGTTTTCTATACAGATGATATATTATATGGAGCAATTAATGTTCATTACTCCAAAGGTTGTCATAATGCGGGGAGCAATCTCTTCACAATGGTGTCCTCTGTAGAAAAGAACATCGCTAGACATGCACAAATTTAAAGCTTTAACACGCTCAACCAATCAGTTATGCCACATTTATAGATATACTGTATACATTTACAAAGGCAGTATGTTTCTAAATTTTGTCCATAATTTCCACTTCTACAGAAGGAGGCACTTTTTCATCCATTACACACATTCTCGGCCATCAATTTACTTAACAAATAGGGTGGACACTGAAAATAGGGTGCAGTGTAGAACGAGAGAAAGAAGATGGCTCCACAGTATGAAAGAGCACTGAACACGGGTAGAGGAGGAGCCTCTGTTCGCATGCCGAGCCAAAGTTTCGACAAATGGACTTGCATTCGTCTGGGCGTTTCAACAAGTAGACTTGTTCAGTGCTCTTTCATATTGAAAATAGGGTGGACACTTAAGCTTCGCTTTTAGGATTATTATGGAACAACGCTAATGGCTACTTTTTGGCTATTCATGCGGCTACTCGTTCGCGTACATGCACTTTCCTTTAAAATAGGGCGAACACTTAAGCCTTGCTATCGCGTCTACGAGGTGAAGCTTAAGCGTCCTGTCGTGACGCTGGGGCTATGGCGACCCGGCTTTCACTTGGTAGCGTGCAGAGACTCCGGGTTGAAGAAGGACTGAATCTTCGAAGTTGGTAAAATATGTACAAGCAGGTTTACTGGCACTTTGAGAAAACGTATTTACAATATTTACACGAAAAAGAAGGGTACATCAGCAAAATGGCAAGCGTTAAGGGTTCATAGCGAGAAGCGACTGGATGAGCCGTTTACCCAGGGCTCAGAGCGACATTTCGTGCTCTGCAGCGTCCTTAAAAACCCCCTATGTCCAGCCCCTCTCTGAAGATGCTGACCAACCAAATCCAGGGCACGCCCCTCAGGTATCGGCATCCAATCGAACACATCACTGCACTGATGGTCTGAAGCACTGACTGGTCCGGCATTCATTCGTTGGGCGTGATCACTTGTTGGCGGGAAAAGCTTGGGAACGGCGAGGAGAGGAGGTACATTTCTATTCTTCAGCAAAGAAACCACAGGCTGGTTCTGGGGGTTTTACTTCTCAGAAACCCGAGTGCACGTGGCGCCGCATAGGGCTCCCAACATGGTCCCTTTTCGACAATTGCAAATCTTTCCTGCATTCCCGGGAAATCACTTAATGGCCGTATGAGTCATGCTCTTCTCTTGTCCTGCACGTCAGCGGACATGTCACTCTGTCGTCTCCTTTGGATAGGAGGCATTCATCACTGGAGGATAGCACTTCTCGACTGGAAGGGTGAACAAAAGAAAGCACTTCCTGCTATTTCCCGCAGGGGGACGTTTCTTTGTGTTTTTCCAGACGTTCTCTTGACAGGGCCAATTTGGCATTTGCAGGTTGTCCACAAAGCAAAACATGCTTACAAAACAGGATTCCTGGAAACAGGCTCACTTAGAGCCAATGGACCATCACCACATATTCACAAAACTTTTCCATGCCCACAGGCGAACAATAGAGCGCGCAAATGCGGATGCTTGGTCGTAACAGCCTCCTCCCCCGCCAGAAGAGACTCGGAGGGCAGCAGCCGCAGCTGCTGCATGAAGAGACGACTTAATGGTCTGCACGTGAACGCTTGAAGCTCGCTGTTGCTTGTCGCGTTGTCTTGATTGTTGTAGGCCAAATTGCTTGAGCTATCTGAAACTCAACCACATGTCGAAGCAAGCACTCGGCTCCCGTCTGAAGAGACCAGGTCAAAAGAAAACTGCCATTGTTGTTCGAGAAAAGCCCACTCTCAAGACGTTCAGGACCCACGTATGCCTCGAAAACCAAACGTGCTGCTTTACATAGTCATCTATATTCAAGCGCACGAAAAAAAAAAAACCTGATTATCAATTTGGATACATGGTGAGGAACATCTCGGACCGCTTAGAAAGAGCGGCTAAGCGCGTCCGCATTCCCATTTAACTTCCCCTTTTTGTATCTTATTTCAAAATTGTACTGCTGTAAAATCAAGCTCCACCTAAGAAGGCGACTGTTCTTCGATGTCGCAGTTTGCAGCCAAGCCAGGGGACAATGGTCCGTCTCTACGGTGAATTTGGCCCCTCCAAGATAGCACTGCAATTTTTGAATGGCCCATACAATGCAAGCGCATTCCTTCTCTGACGCGCAATAAGCCCTCTCTCTAGAACTCAGTTTTCTGCTCAAGTAGAGCACGGGGTGCTCATTACCGTCGTCATCTCTCTGGCAGAGAACAGCACCTAACCCTCGATCACTGGCATCACACTGGACCGTGAATTCTCGGCCATAGTCTGGAGCTCGCAATACCGGACGGCTAATCAGCACAGCCTTCAGGTTTACGAAGGAGGCTTCCTTTTGTTCGTCCCAGACTACATTTGTCGGTTCTGTCTTGCGGAGAGCGTCGGTCAGAGGGCTAGCCAAAGCTGAATAGTTAGGGATGTAGTGATTGTAGTACCCAGTCAGACCCAGGAATGCTCGAATTTCCGTCTTCGTGCTCGGCCGCGGGTAGTCTGCTACCGCAGAAATCTTAATCTCGCTGGGTTTCCTGAAACCTTGACCTACATTGTGACCCAAGTAGTCCACGGTCGCCCTTGCCAGGCAACATTTCTCGGCCTTTACGGTTAGTCCAGCTTGACGCAAAAGGCTCAGTACAGCTCTTAGATGTACCATATGGTCCGCCCATGAGTCGGAAAAAACCGCAATGTCGTCTAAATAAGGCACCGCGAATGTTTCACACCCCTTTAAAACCCTATCCATGAGTCGGGAAAAACAAAATGGAGCATTTTTGAGCCCGAAACTCATCATTGTTGGCTGGTAGCTGCCCGTCGGAGTGACGAAAGCCGCGTCTCTGCTGGCGCGTTCAGTGAGCGGTACTTGCCAGTATCCTCGAGTAAGGTCCAGCGTAGTCACATATGCCGCTCTACTGACCTGTTCTACTCTCTCCTCAATATTCGGAATAGGATACACTTGATCCCTGGTGAGAGAATTTAGCTTTCGGTAGTCTACCACAGGCCTAGGGTCTTTACCTGGAGCTTCTACTAAGATCATAGGCGAAGCATAATCGTTTTCCGAGGGTTTTATTACTCCCAATTCCAGCATGCGAGTTACTTCCCTATCCAGAATTTCTCTTTGCCTTGGAGAAAATCGGTAGCACCTTGATCGCACTGGCACGTCTGAAGTCAGCTCAATATCGTGCTCAGTCAAATCAGTTCTGCCTGGCCTGTCCACGAAGCAGGCCTCAAACTCTGTTATTATCTCGCCCAGATCGGACAGCTGGGATTTCTTTAGTTCTCCTCTCTGCTCCGTCTTTTTGAGAAGCTCCTGAGCGTTGCTTCCTTTTCCGCTGAGGCAAATCAAGTTGTCCCCCATCTCCTCGGGAAGGTTTAACGTTAGATTTACCACTGCTTGCTCCATAGCTAGGTCCCCTCGGGTTCCACTTAAAAGTCTCGTGAGATTACTAGACACTGGCGGCAAGAGGTTACTCCCAAGGACGTCCTCATTCCGCGTCTCATCAAGCTCACTTTCAAGTTGACTTATTTGAGATGCCTTGCTCTCAAAGTTTTCTGACCCACTGTCTTCCGCATCGACCACTGTTTTAGCTGTCGTTTCCTCCGCGGTGGATTTTTCTGGAATTAGCAGTGTAGCTAGTTCTCGCGCCTTTGAACGTGTTAAGGCTGGCACAACTCTGTCTCCGAAAAGGATGCCCCTCTTTCGCAGTAGCATATCCGATTTGTTGGAGAACAAATACGGATAGCACTTAGGAAGCTTTCCTGAAACGGCAGCCTCGGTTGTCAACTTGCCGAAAGGGCCCTCGATGACCACGTTCGCGATTGGCAAGCACACACTCTGTTCCTCCACTACCTGGCGGATCCACGCACACTGTCCTGTATAGTCGGAAGGCGACACATACACCGGATGGACAACATCCATCGTTGCGGCCGAATCGCGCAGTACCTTGCAAGGCTTCCCGTTGACTACTAGGTCATGCATGTAAGGTTCCAAAAGCTGCATATTTTCATCGCAGTCACTGACATACGAGAAAACAAACTTTTCTTTCCGGCAGTTGACGGCAATGTGACCCTGCTCATTACACCTAAAGCATGTGAGCGGCTTCCTAGCCCCAAGCTTGTTCTTTGTGTTCTGCGCGTTGGTCACTTCCCCACTTTTCTCACTGCCGTCCTTTCTAGGGCGTTTGCCTGAAGAAGCCTTCCTTTCTTCGTTTGCAAATCTAGCAAAGTGCCTTTTCTGACGGTTATTTACACTCAACTTGGGATTGCGGAGCCTATCCACTGCTGGGTTGCTGAATTGTCGGCGCGAAGCGTACTCCTCAATGACTTCGGCAGCTTCAGTTGCCGACTTAATGTCGCCTCGGTCCTGTAACCAATTTCTTTCTTTTTCTGGGAGGCAGCTATAAAACTGCTCCAAAAGAATTCGCTCGATTACAGCGTCCCTATCACTGTAGGAATCAGTGCTCTTTAGCCACTCGCCCAAATTTACTCTTAAATTGTACAGGAATTCAGGGTAACTCTCGTCCCTGGACTTAGTAGCTTTCCGAAAACGTTGTCTGAACGCCTCGGCGCTAAGCCTATACTTTCTCAGAAGGCAAGCTTTGACCTTCTCGTAGTTGTCCGCGTCCTCCTTGCTTAGCCGCGCGACAACCTCCGCTGCCTCGCAGGGCAGAACCGTCAATAATCTCTGAGACCAAGTGTCTCGCTGGAAGGACAGTTTTTCGCAGGTTCGCTCAAAGTTAGCCAGATACAGACCGATATCCCCTGATATCACATATGGCTGCATGTACTTTGACATCTTGAAATCTGCCTCCTTGTTGAGAAGAGGTACCGCTAGCTGGGGACAATTGCCCGACCTCTTGCTCAACTCTAGTTCTAATTTCCGGAGCTCAATTTCTTGGTCCAGCTTTTTTGCTTCTCTTTCACGCTTCTTTTCCTCTTTTTCCCACTCACGTTCGCGCTCCCTTTCCTCTTTTTCCCTCTCAAGTTCACGCTCACGCCTCTTTTCCTCTTTTTCCCGCTCTTTCTGCTCTTTTTCCCGCTCCTTTTCCTCTTTTTCCCGCTCTTTCTGCTGTCTGAGCTGTTCCTTTTTTTGACCGATGAGGTTCCATGCTTCACTGAGCTCCTCATCATCGGCTCCCAAATCTGTGATTGCCTTTATAATCAAAGGTTTTCGTGCCAAACCACTTGTATCAATTCCCAATTCCTCACACAATTGCAACAGTTCCGGTTTCTGCAGCTTTTGTAGGTCCATGATCGCTCCGAGTGTCGGCTACTTCCAAAACAACAGTGCAAACTACCAAACCTAAAGGCGTTTCCACACTCTCTTTACCAGTTCTAAAATCTAACCCTGTTCTAGAACCTGGTCCACATCAGAAGAAAAGCCAAGCACTCACCCACACATGCGATCGATGTTCCGAGCTGCCCTCTTGTTGGCCGATTGTTGCTCCTGCTTGTTGCTTGAGATGCCACCTCCGATCACAAGGTGTTGTGGCTTGTAGCTTCAGATCCACCTCCAATCACCAGATGTTGTGGCTTGTAGATTCAGATCCCAACGCTGGTCACCAGTCGTTGTGCTTGTAGATTCAGATCCTACCGCTGATCACCAGTTGTCGTGACGCTGGGGCTATGGCGACCCGGCTTTCACTTGGTAGCGTGCAGAGACTCCGGGTTGAAGAAGGACTGAATCTTCGAAGTTGGTAAAATATGTACAAGCAGGTTTACTGGCACTTTGAGAAAACGTATTTACAATATTTACACGAAAAAGAAGGGTACATCAGCAAAATGGCAAGCGTTAAGGGTTCATAGCGAGAAGCGACTGGATGAGCCGTTTACCCAGGGCTCAGAGCGACATTTCGTGCTCTGCAGCGTCCTTAAAAACCCCCTATGTCCAGCCCCTCTCTGAAGATGCTGACCAACCAAATCCAGGGCACGCCCCTCAGGTATCGGCATCCAATCGAACACATCACTGCACTGATGGTCTGAAGCACTGACTGGTCCGGCATTCATTCGTTGGGCGTGATCACTTGTTGGCGGGAAAAGCTTGGGAACGGCGAGGAGAGGAGGTACATTTCTATTCTTCAGCAAAGAAACCACAGGCTGGTTCTGGGGGTTTTACTTCTCAGAAACCCGAGTGCACGTGGCGCCGCATAGGGCTCCCAACATGGTCCCTTTTCGACAATTGCAAATCTTTCCTGCATTCCCGGGAAATCACTTAATGGCCGTATGAGTCATGCTCTTCTCTTGTCCTGCACGTCAGCGGACATGTCACTCTGTCGTCTCCTTTGGATAGGAGGCATTCATCACTGGAGGATAGCACTTCTCGACTGGAAGGGTGAACAAAAGAAAGCACTTCCTGCTATTTCCCGCAGGGGGACGTTTCTTTGTGTTTTTCCAGACGTTCTCTTGACAGGGCCAATTTGGCATTTGCAGGTTGTCCACAAAGCAAAACATGCTTACAAAACAGGATTCCTGGAAACAGGCTCACTTAGAGCCAATGGACCATCACCACATATTCACAAAACTTTTCCATGCCCACAGGCGAACAATAGAGCGCGCAAATGCGGATGCTTGGTCGTAACAGTCCTCGCAATTTTTTACAGAAACGTTACATATTTACACCGAGACCAAAATATGTTTCAATATTTCCGAGGTATTAAACTCCTAAATGGGGCGTGCATTTCTATAACATGTTTGCTTATTTAATTTCATTTTTGAGCAAGTGAAAAAAGGTATTACGTTTCTGTAGGAATTTTCAAGCCTTTTGCCGGGAGTTTCTTGATGAAATTTTCAACGTTTTCTGTAGAAATTTTCAAGTCTTTTGTCGGGCGTTTCTTGATGAAACTTTCAACGTTCACCCGCCTAAGAACCTTCGCATCCACTTTCAGTAGTAGCGAAAAATTGATGAGGTGGCTGTCAGATATGCGCAGTCATAGTCTCTAATAATTACTTTATTGCTTTTGTCACAGCTTTCACTGGTTACACTTGGTTTAATAAAATGCGTAGCTGATCTCAACCACAGTAATGACAGAGGTCAGCTGGTTTTCCAGCTGGTGCCGACTAAAAGCCAGCTAGACCCCGTTGAATCCACTTGGACACAAACTGGGACTCGCCGACTTCCAACGGCTAGGCATCGGAACCAGTAAAAAGGCTAGTTGAGTATCAGGGGGACGAGCTGAAACCAGTTAGAACCATCTAAAACATGTGGATTTTCAAAGTCTATTTGGGAAAGTACAAAATTTTGTACTTTGACTGGCGAACTATGAATATGAGGCTAGTTTAGAGATTAAGCGCCCGATGGGACAGTCAGCCTTTAAAGCATTCCACATTGCAATAGATTAACTCTATTTTTTTTTTTATATATGGGAAATCCGGAAGAAGGTATGACTGTGGGGGGGGGGGGGGGGGGGAGGCTTGGATTGGAGGACCCGGTTTATTTAAACCCTTTGAACCGTGGATAATCCGGCTCCCTTCATGGTTAATACTTTTGTTAGTAACATGAGTACGCGCTGCGCCAGGACGTGGTGAGAGCCGGCACTTTGCGAGCGCAGACCGTTTCATCGAGGCGCGAATAGCAGAGATGCTTTTTTTAACTTTATAACTGTTTGCAGGCATTTATTCTAAACCCTAGGAGAGATACGTTGGTGCGGTCTATGCAGGTGTTTTGTACTGCAAGGCGGACACTACATGTACAGCCTCGTCCACTTCTAGCTATAACACGGTCACTGTTTTCAAAGCGTCATTGCGTCCGACTCGGCCACGCAATTTAGCTTAGTGGCAGGCCATGTGAAGCAACACGTCCGGGTCGTTCTGTGCTTGCATCGCTTTGCATCGATATATGCCTACGTCGGGCGCAATGTTGCTTTGAAAGCAGTGACCGTGTTATAGCTAGAAGTGGACGACCCTGTACGTGATAGAGCACAGTGACTAAATTAATAAATAACTAAAATGAATTAATGAACTTTTCCACTTTTGATTTCAAAGGGAGATATTACATTAAGAATTTGAAGGCCGTGAATATAAAAGTTTAGTTTGGTTTGGTTTGTGGGGTTTAACGTCCCAAAGCGACCCAGGCTATGAGAGACGCCGTAGTGGAGGACTCCGGAAATTTCGACCACCTGGGGTTCTTTAACGTGCACTGACATCGCGCAGCACACTGGCACCTTGCTTTTCGCCTCCATCGAAAAGCGACCGCCGAGGCCGGGATTCGATCCCGCCTCCAGTTTTCAAAAATTTATTTATTTTCGGCGCAGTTCGAAATATTTAATGTCGAATATACGCATTTATTAGGTGGAAATATTGGTTTTCTGCAACGCACATTTTTTTATGTAGGATATAGTTGCTTGCATTTCTAATACAGCCAATACGCCAGTCGCTTGTTTATATTACGCTGTAGAAGCCATGTGTGAGTGTGTGTGTGTGGGGGGGGGGGGGGGGGGAGGGGGGGTTGGCCTACAGCTTAGGTGAGCAAGCTATCTGTAATTTTTGCCGAAATATTTTGCGTGTTTGCACCTTATGTGCTTTCCTCCGTGTTATCCGTGACCATTATAGCGTCTATGGTGGCTCAAGTTCTCTTTATGAGGATCCAATAAATGTGGCGCCGGCTTTCCTTCTATAAGTTCAGGCAGTAGGCCAAATAACAACTATACATGCTTCTCGAAAATTGGATCATTTTTATCGAAGCATTCATTGTGAACGCATGATCCCAAGAAAGTACAAATATCGTGTAATGTTTTTATTCCCTAAACCCTCACCAGAAGTACTTTGTGGCACACATAATCTTATACATGTGTACACTACAGCTGCCCCCCAGGACGGAAGAGATAATTAAAAACAAAGCAATTTAGGCTCCTTTTTCTTAGAGCGACCCTGTTCTCGGCCGCTTTCGGTATATCGAAAACAGTCTTCCCAGCTACGAAGTGCAGTTCAGAATAATAATTATCAAAATAAAAAGCCACCTTATAAACAACGTTCACTGTGGCAGGAAAGTTTTTCGGCAGTGGAACCGCACGGGCACGGCGACATCAAAAATAGTTGCGTGCTCAAACGTCTCATATATAGAGATGCGGCTATGTGAGGAAGCAATACTCCCCTAGACGTCACGGTTGAGGAGGGTGCCAGAAAAGTGTCACATACCCGTTCCCGGTGCACTTTTTCACGCCCACTTTCTTACTCGGCTCCAGTTCCTCTGTCGGTCTTTCTCCTGGCAAGGTCACGCTATCATTCTGACAGGGCCGGGACGCATGTATGCAATGGCAGAGTATCAAAAAAAAAAAAAAAAGAATCCGTTCTGGATAACTATATATTCCAGCGCCGAAGGCTGGACTGAAGACAGTAGAAACGCGAGAGCTTTCGCTCGGCGACGGGGAGTTCGATAAGCGCACACGTCTCCGCTATTTCCTTCACAGCAAACACAGTTCAATGTTACATGTGTGTTGGTTCGCTTTTTTTTCAACGTCGCTTAGAGTTCTTTCTTCGCTCTGCCATCAATCGGGCCCAGACAAAAGGAGCCAGTGTGTGTGCTTCCAGGGCGAAACGTGGCAGGCGGGCGCAGAAGCAGCGGACAAGATAACGTGAACCTGTCCAAATGTGCCGTTTGGCGCACGCCACGTCAGGAGACTAGACGGGTTCTCAGGAACGGCACCTTTGCCGAAAGAAGCGAGCGGTCGAACGCTCGGCACTGAGACACTGCCGATGCAACTCGCTTCCAGGAGAAGAGTCTGACACGAAGGGAAGGGAAGTGGGAGAAACGCTAAGGGGCGCGAGGCATCGGGTGGAGAAATCCATACTTACCGCCCCTCGCAACGAGTCGAGCCGAAGAGCCGACCCGAAGAAGAGCTCGCGTAACCCGTCACTTTCCCGCTCTCTTCAAACGCCAGTTCTCCCTCTGCCTCGCGCCAGGATACGCCATTTTCCTTCTCCTCTCCCTTCACTCGTCGAACCTTGCGACGCGACCACCGGCTGGCGCGAGGAGGACGTGGCATGGGTGGGATCGCTTTTCCGCACTGTCGAAGAACCTGCTCATTCGGTGGCGCCCAACGTGGGAGCCCGCTGTGCCTTGCGGCATTTTGCTTTTCGCGCGGAGCGCGCAAAGGCAAGGCCGAGCGCCGCCAGCGTCGGGAAGCGCCGCCAAAGGGCAGACGGGATGATCCCTCCTTCGCTGGCCTGCCGGCAGCCAATCAGGAGGCACTCACGGTGTGGCGCATGCGCGCAACCCCCATTGCTCCTCCAGGCTCTTGCGGAGGAGAAGGGACAGCGGTCGGCACACTGCTTTGAGTTTCTTTTTTTTTTTCCCGGGTTTTGAGAAGGGATGACGTCGAGCCAGGAGAGGAAGGTGATTCCTCGCGGCTGCTGGTCCGCCGGGCGAAGCAAAGGCTCGGTCGGCGGCGGCAGTCAGGAAACCGAAACCAGCGCAAACCTAAAAGCCTCGCCGCCATCGCCTCCCACCCACGTTCCCCCTTTCCGTCAACATACCACTTTCCAACCGCGTCGCAGGGAGCCCTTGCCCTCGTATTCCCGATCCGCAGGCAAAATGGCAGCGCCCGTTTGGGGAGAGGTAATGCTTAGCGCACTGAGGAGGTGGGGGCGCTGGCCAGCAGGCGAGGGTGGGAAGCCAGTTTTTCGGGAAGGCAGCGCGGTGGCTCGGCTTGGCTCGAGTCACTCGGGCGACCCAAGTCGGGAGCGTCGCCGGTCGACGAAAACACTGGCCCATGCTTCCCAATCAACTACGCTGGTGTCGTTCCTGTTGCTGCTGCCGGCGTGGATCGCACCACGAACGTGCACCGCGTCCGGCAACCAGTGTCATGCTCATCGCACTGACCCAAGCGTGACTGCGGAGCGTTGCTGGACCGACAACGAATGTGTCTGTGTACGTAGCCATTGCTGCGGAGGTCACTGCATTCGTTCCAGGAGCCGTCCGGCCCGATCGCCGTCACCACGGAGGATCTAAGGGTCACTTCGCCGCTGGAGAACGTAGGTCGATTGTTAATTTTCCTCACATTCTCCTTTTATTTCCTGTAATGTTCACCTTTATGTTTTATATCTGCACAAGGCACTGCAATGACAAAGTTCCGCCGCTCTCACCGAAATGCTATAGATGTTTTGTGATTTTGTGTCCTCCTCTGGCTATAGATGCTTACTTGCACAGGGAAGGATATACGTCACTCTAAGCCACGGCGGTTGATGGCTGGCACATGTGACTATGGAGAACACTAACTCAGACGTAGACTGCTGGTTCCATACGCCTTTTGTATAGTGTAATGCAACTTTAAAAGGTTACGGTAGTACGCAATGCTGATGGTATGAAGGGGGAATTTTTTCTGAGCCTCTTGCACATACCAAGTTATGTGAACCCATTCCTGCCTTCTCTCTGCTATATACACAACACTTTTTTATTCTGTCATGGCTTCAGTAATATGAATCTGTGCATTCAAAAGAGAAGTATATGGCTCCGCTGCATACACAGAGGAGGAGATCTAGTTCTGGTATGAATTGAGAACTTTGTATGATTTTAGTCAGTGTGTGCGCTGGCCTTTCTTCGCAGGCTACATGACAAAAGTCTTGCCGTATCTGCTGTCGTCATCGTTCCTTTGGTATAAAATAATTGTCGCAGTGCTGACCAGGCGCCCAGCAACAAAAAGTGTACATTAATAATACTTATAACCCTCATTGGCATTGGATTAGTAAGTTTAGTTATATAAACATAACAATATATGTGGCGAAGGGGTTGCTATGGCGCTGCATAATTTAATGCAAAATGCGCATAAAACTAGAAAAATGTATATTATTTTTATGTTCCTAATACATTGAACATAAGTTAGGACCACGGAGGCAACCCTAAATTAAGGTTTGTATATATGCAACATAAATAATCGCGCATTCCTAACAGTGCTTGCCAAGAAAAAGAGCGGAAGTTCCTCTGAAAATAAGCTTTGTGCCAATAACTGCCTGCAATTTTTCTAAATAGTTCGACAGTGTGCGCATACATACCCTCTGCACATTGACCACAAATTTGCTCTTTCACGTCTCCACGACTTGATGACTTGCCGGACATCCTAATAATGAGGTGTTTAAAGGATACAAGAAATACTGAAATTACTTCTCCTTCTTCACATCCAATTTCCCGTTTATTACATTTTGCCGCCAAGATTCTTACAGTTGTTAGGTGGATAATAAAAATTTGAAATTTGGCCTATTAGTACACGAACAGCGTAAGAGTAAAATGTCGGTAAAAATATCTTAAAAGTAGCGCGCGCATTCTTTTTTTTCTAATCTGTTCCGATATCTTACCGTCGCCCTCGACAAGCATCCACTGCACCTTGTTAAGCGCACGCATGTTAACAAATCTAAAACGGGACAGAACGCACACACGATCATCCTATATATGCTAATCACTCCGCGACAATTATACTGAGTCTCGTTCTATGAATATCCACACCTCAGTCGCCTCACGCTTTCTAGTTCTTGGTTCATCCGTGCTGCAATAGAGGGGGCTATAGTTGCCAAATTCCTAGGTTTCCTACTATGATGGTGCTATGCGCGCTCGCTGACCCTGAGCCTCTGCGTCGGTCTTGTTCCCTGCAGCTTTTCCGCTAAATGTACTACACAGATACAGGAATGTAAAATGTGCACTTATTGTAATATGCTTACGGAAGTTCTCATTAATTTCGTGCTGCCCCCCCCCCCCCCCCTAAAAAAAAAAAAAACATATAAAAAGTGACGTCCAAGCAGATATTTGTTTCAGATTCTTCCTATCTGCTCATTCTCGTAAGGATTTCACGTTTTCAGGATAGATCGTGGGAGCATAGGACCACAGAGAAGGAAGACATATGCAGCAAAGCGTTTGACGTAGGTTATTGTTACCCTTAATACATTAAAACAAAATAAGGTATGACACAGAAACATTTTGAAGATGTTTCTTCGACCAATCTTGAGTTTTGTTACACATGATTCCTAGATGGCAGCATATACAGCACTGCACCAAGTATAACGCATGCACGCAAGACATTCACCAAGCAGTGATAGAGCTGCGATTACGTGATGTACGGTGAGCGTAATAGACCATTTAGGTTGTTGGTGCATAACTTCTTTTAATCTATCATTTGTAAAAAAACAAAAACAAAAAAAAAGCAAAAAAACATTTGTGTACAGTTGTCATCAAGCACAAAACTGAATGAAAGAGAAGCAAGCTCTTAATTGGAGTCTCAAATTGTAGCCCTCTAAATTCCAGCGCTTTCTCTATAATAGATGAGAAGCAATGAAGAGAGCTTTCATTTTTCTTTTATAAGTATCATCATCATCAGCCTGACTGTACCCACTGCAGGGCCAAGGCCTCTCCCATATTTCTCCACTTAACCCGGTTCTGTGCTAGCTGCATCCACTTGACCCCTGCGAATTTCTTAACCTCATCCGCCCACCTAACTTTCTGCCGCCCCCTGCTACGCTTTCCTTCCCTTGGAATCCAGTTTGTTACCCTAAGCGAGCCCCGCCGGGGTGGTGCAGTGGTAAGACGCCCGACTACTGTGCCGGAGTTCCCGGGTTCGAACCCGACCGCGGCGGCTGCGTTTCGATGGAGGCGAAACGAAGTGGCGTCGTGTGCTGTGCGATGTCAGCGCACGTTAAAGATCCCCAGGTGGTCGAAATTACTCCGTAGCCCTCCACTACGGCTCCTCTTTCTCTCTTTCCACTTTCATTCCCACCTTCCTCCCTTCCCTTACGGCGCGGTTCGGGTGTCCACAGAGCAAGTGTGACAGTTACTGCGCCTTTCCCTTCCTGTGAACCAATTTATTTATTTATTATTTATTACCCTAAGCGACCATCGGTTATCCTCTCTTCGCCCTGCATGTCCTGCCCATGCCCATTTCTTCTTTTTCATTTCCACTAGAATGTCAGTAGCTTGAGTTATTTCTCTGACCCAATCTGCACGCTTCCTATCTCTTAATGTTACCCCTACAATTTATACAATTATAAGTATATCGATCAAGACGTTGTCAAAGCGTGAACTTCTCAGGGGTTCTTTTGGACGATAACAACATCTCAGGGACTCTCTTGGAAGATATTGTAACGTACTGGTGACAAGCCCGGTAGCCAGGAGTGAAGACGCTGGTGTTGAAACGCTGGTGGAAAGAAACTCTTTATTGGGCTGACTTGCGCCCGCAAAAGAACTAAGCGAATCGGCGTCGTCGATAAAATCAAATGCGCTCGTCGGTCGTCGAACCAAGAATGCCGGTTTTTCACGCGTCAGCGCTCGATTTAAAGGCTGCAAAGAAAGATCGAGATATAACCGCCAACGATGACTAGCACATAGAACATTGCAGAAATATACGCTAGTGGCCGGAATCTGCGAGAAACAACTCGAAGTATCTTGCGCGACAAAGAAACTGATAAAGCTACGTCTCGCGACAACGAGCATGTACAAAGAACACTGAATTGATGCGCGTGGAGGAATCAGAGTGATAAAGCCGCTTGCCGGAGGCTGTCGAAGAAAGAAAAAATACATATTTGAATGGTTTTTGGCAATATAGTATAGGCGCAAAATGTAACCTTAACGCCTGAATTGCCCAATTATTCCCGTTGCCCTATCTTAATGATTAACAGGTAATGGAAGAGGTGAATTTTATTATCGTTTCTATAGTAAAAAAATGCACTTCATTGTCATTTTCATTATATATACTCACAAAATATTTTAGCGCCGACTTTAATTAACGCAGAAAGGTTGTTATGATTTTATATAATGTAGGGGCCACTATAGCCAGGAGACAATAAATTTCAATCTATTTTATACAATGATGTGAGCTTCAGCGTTACGGTGCCGGCGATGAGAAAAAATATTCAAAATGCGCGCTATTGCCCCAATCGAACTCCAAAGTTTCCGTCAAATTTCACAAAAATCTATTAGGCAGCTAGATTGGCACACAGACAACGCGATATTATTATGCTTGGGATTTTGTTTCGAATTGAATAAACGAATGAGGGATCGCCAAGTACGTCGCTTTGCGTGGTTTGCATATAGATTTGCTTAAAGTATGGAGAAAATGCTTTCTACCAATTCTGCAACCTTATGGCGGTTGATAGCTGTTACTAACGGTGCACAGGTTTCAAGTGAACCGTACTTGTCTAAGGTTGAGCGTTTATAGAGCTGGTTCAGAAATTTAATAAGATAATTAAGTTAGCGAAGTACAACAAGCATATTGCATGAACACGTCATTGTTTCAAATGCTGAATTATGCGTCAGCTATACTCAAAGCGATGACTTGCGCAATGTATACAGTATCCGATAAATAAAGGTTTTCAGGGGTTTAGCACTCCTGTATGTTATCTCAGCATAGGTATACAAATACTTTAGGTTGTAGAAACACGGATGTGACCAGTGAGGATATTCTGCATTAATAACAAAAAACCATTTTCACCTGATTTTTAAGATAAGAATCTTCACAAATATACTCAAATCGTCTTATTTCTTCAGACATCCGTGAAATGCAGTTTGGAAGGAAACTGACTGTAAGCAGGATCGCTTTCGTTTCTTGTCCAGTTTTCACAAAACTTCGATATATTAAGACGATCCTTAAAACATTTAATCGATATTTCAGAAAAAAAAAAACATTCTTGCGATATATCTCGTTCATGCATGATTCTTGAGAAGTGCCTGCAGAGTTAACAAAATGCAGCAGAAGGCAGGGTATGTTGGTTGCATTTTTTTTTCTGAAAACGTAAACGTCAAACGTTTTTTTTTTTTTTTAAGAAAACTGGAGCGATATTAGAATTCTATGAGCTTCAAGAGGTAAAATGCTTCAAGCTTGTATTTAAGAATATAGAATACTTGGTACAAGCTTTTGAAACAGTGGCAGAACTGGCAATTAAAATCAAGGCGGCTTCTCTGCATCACAGCGCCGGGTGCGGAGCGCACGAGGATGTAATTAACAGCATTGGCTCAGTTCAAGCATAGAATCGCTTGCTTTGAACAAGCAAAAAACAATGCTACCAATAGCAAAGTTCTTAACGCGTTGTCGCCATCCGATGGTGCACCACAAGATGCTGTGAAATTAGTGGAAGTTAGAAATATTACCGTCCGTGACATCATTACCACACTTACTTTTTTTTTTTTTTCGAAGAGTTTGCCACAAGGCATAAGTTGAGAAAGGGGGAATGGGATGCTGGAGATAGAAAGTTAAAAGAAGGAGTGTAGTCCAGTTGTGCTTATGAATTCGAGAAGGTTGGCAGTATAGCGATTGTCCATTGTCCATTTGTCATAATCACTATCGCGATTCCACCGCAGGCCCACCTTCATGATTATCCGTTGCCTGATGTGCGTTGTTGATGGACACGTCCACAACAAGTGGCGCACATCGCAGACGTCAGGTGGAGTGTCACAGTGAGGGCACCTGTCAGTCACTGGTAGGTCTTTTTCCCGCCATCGATGTCGAACAGATGGGGTCAGAGCCGCCCCTGCCCGGATCCGGCGCACTGTCACCTCCTCCTGCCGAGTAAGACTACGGGGGAGAGGGTGCGAACACGGAGGAATGAGAGCGCGTGTTCGGTGGCGCAGAACTTGCGAATCGGAAACGTGGGACAGGAACGGATCTGGGGGAAGAGGGGAAGGTGGTGGATCGTCTGATGTGTTTATATGCGTCATAGCATCTGCTTGTATGTTATGGGGATCGCGAGCATGGCCGCGAATCCAGTGTATGCGAATAGGACATGGGTACTTTGAACATAGCAAATGTATGGACTGTGTTATTTGGAATGTGCGTCGAACGGCCTTAAGCTGTTTAAGGGCAGTGAGAGAGTCTGTGTAAAGATGAACTGCATTGAATGTAGGAACTGGTGGGAGGGAATGTATAGCATTGTAAATTGCTTGGAGTTCCAGTGCCAGAGGGGTGCACGTATCCGCGGTATATGTCACGTGAGTGTTGAGATGCGGATGAGAGGGACTATACACGGCAGTAACTCCTCGCTCTGCAGTATGTGATGCATCGGTATATAATATGCACCCTTCAGGCAGATGTGCGGATGATACCGACGGGGAAGCAGTGGGGCGATTGTCCGTGAGCTGGCAGTACGACCATGGAGGTAGTGTCTTTAAATTATGTAGTTGTAAAGACTGTTTGCGAGCTCTGTTTGCCGTCCGCTGATCAACGAGTTCAGTGAGCGTATTTAGCTGGGCATACTCCTGAAGTACTGGTATGGGTGTTAGGCGGGGGAGGTACGTTATTGCACGCATAGCCTCACGATTGATGGCCTCAAGGGAGTCCCACTGTCTGCGGGTGAGACGTTGAAACTGTGCCTGGTATATTATACGTGGCTGGAGGACAAAGCGAACAAGCTGGCGGGCCGTGTGAGCACGCGCGCCGCCAGAGCGCATAGCTATGCGACGAATGAGGCCTAAAGTAGCGTGAGCGGTCTTACGGATGGCTGTCAGCCACGGTGTGCCAGTCCCAGAGGAATGTAGAAGAAGACCAAGAATGCGAACGGTTTGTACCTGAGGAATTGGGGTATTATCTATCATAAAATTTATATTGGGAGCTTTCCGTAAGCCAGCTTTATTTCCAATTCGAATGAAACAGGATTTTGTATGCGAAAGAGTTAGGCCCAAAGGAGGGAGGCGAAATGTCAATATATCCAGCGCATGCTGGAGGGCCGCCTGATGGACAGACGTATCTGCGTGACAGCACCATAAGGTTATATCATCGGCATACGCAAGCACCCGTATAGAAGGGATGGCCTCTAGGGCTCGAATAAGTGGAATGAAGGCCACATTAAATAAAGTAGGGGCGAGAACGGAGCCCTGGGGCACTCCTCTGTTTGAGGGGAAGTGACCAAAGGGCTTTCCATGGACACGCACACTGAATGTTCTATTTGTTAGAAAGGCGTGAATGGCGAGGAGAAACCTGTGAGGAATACCAAGAGTTTCTAGGGAGGCAAGAATGGCTGAGTGAAGGATGTTATCATATGCCTTTGTTATATCTGTAGCGATCACAGTTCTAACAAGATGACTGTGCGGAGAGTGGTGAAGCACGTCAGCAGCCAAAGTAGCAAGACCGTCCTCCGTTCCTATTTGCAGGCGGAAGCCAATTTGGGATTCTGGATAACAATCATGGGATTCCAACCACCACGATAAGCGAGTGGCGAGAATGTTTTCGTAAAGCTTGCAGATTGTTGGCGTCAGGGAAATTGGACGAAGGGCCGAGAGAGAAACTGGAGGATGACCTGACTTCGGTATTGGAACAACAATAGAATGCTTCCACTCGTCCGGCATGACACCAGAATGCCACACGTCATTGAATGCATCAAGCAGGGCCTGCAAAGCAGTCCCTTCCAAGTTGCGGAATAAGGAGTTAGGTATGCCGTCGTGGCCGGGAGCAGAGTTAGATTTGAGGCGTTCAATGGAGGCCAGCAGCTCTGCCATGGTTAGGTCAGCATGAATAGATTTTTTTTTTTTTTGCGCCAGCGTTAAAATAAATGGCGTGATCAAAGAATGAAAGCCAGGCTAAGTTCTCACAACAACGAAGAAGTAAGTGTGAGATTACCACACTTACTTCTTCGTTGTTGTGAGAACTTAGCCTGGCTTTCATTCTTTGATCACGCCATTTATTTTAACGCTGGCGCAAAAAAAAAAATCTATTCATGCTTTGTTTCCAGCCTGTACAGATTTGAATTCTTGTATGTTGCACAATTCCAAATTTGTGATAAAGCTGCCCTTTAAAAACTTTTTCCTAAATAATACAATTTTAAGTTTGAATTTTTGTGACGTATATAGTTGTTGTAGAGATGTATAGCATTAGAAGAAAAATGAATACAAAAATTGAAAACTAAAAAAATTCAAACAAGGAATATCTTCAAGTGCATGTATGGCTTCTTGCGGGCAAACAAAAGAAAATTTGGCCTATTCCTTATATATACCTTGTACTTACGCTTTGAAGATTGCAAAGGAGTTCCAATTGTATGTATACGGAAACAGAGTTACTTTATAGTTGCTATATTGTTAAACGGCTATGTAGTAACTCTATATAGAGAGTCTATAAGGTAAAAAGTGGTTTTCACCTCATCACGCTGTGTGCAGTGGCAAAGCGTGCTTTCAAAAAAGAATAATTGCTATCGATTTCTGCACGAAGAGCGTCAGAGCTCACAGAGCACCGTTTTGAAAAGGCCGTGCGCCGCAATAACTCTTTTCAGTGTCACTGCTTTAGTTTCCAATGCACTGTAACTCGTGCTCATGACAGGTTATTGTGAGAGTCAGAGAAACATCGGCCAAAACCTTGCTTCTTTTCACTGCAGCCGCCACCGCGCAGAATTAACTTGCATTTTCCCTTTGAATATTTGCGTCAATATAGAGACATGGTCGTTTGAGTAGTATTATAGTACACATGGTCTGGCCGCAGTTGAATAAATACGCAATAAAAATATTAGGGTAACAAAATTAGTAAAAGCTTTGTACAACTGCAGTTTAAGGCACCGACAAGGGGTTTATAGGCCAGGTTCCCCTCCTATATGAGCTTATGCGTGAGTCACCTGAAAACAGGGCGCTTTAATTTTCTCCTTGGGAACTTTCAACCCCAGGTGTGCATTCAGCTAAGCTTCCTTCTTCTTGAGGTGAATAGATATCTAAGAGAACATGAAATATTTTTGGCCTCGAGGTAAAGCTGTCGAGTAATAGGAGCAATTTTCGCTGAGAATTCTTTATAGCGCGTGCGATACAGATGCTTGACCAAAAAACATTTAGCTGCTACATTTTTCATATAGTACGCACGAAAATATTAAGTCGGATATAATGGGGAATTCTCCGGTCCCTAAATATTTTGATATTAAATTTCCTTTCTGTGGTTGCATTTTTTTTATTCCAGTTTCCACGGTCGAAGGGCGGCTATACCATCTGTGCTCGTCACCGATTAATCAAGGCAATTTAAAATACTGCATAAAGTTTGCTGCTCCATTATTCGTGCGACAATCAATTACAAATGACTGCCAGCAAGTTCAGTTGATATACCGGATCTGCTGGATGCTGTATGAATGAAAAACAGTGCTACGCCCCCCCCCCCCCCTTCCCCCCCTCCCCCCATCGCTCCCTTCCCGCTCTGTTTTGTGTTCACGAATTAACCAAACTCCAAACTGCTGTCATGAGGAACGTGAACAAAATCAGCTACAAACAAGTGATTGGGAAGAAGGGTATTCCATGACGCGGTTATCTGTTTGGTAATGCATGTCCTAAACATCATTCGCAAAAGAGAACGAATTTTTGCTTTTTCTATATACTCATTTATGTACCGTAAAAACTACGCTCACCATAAGTAAGTTTCATTTTCTTACGATGTGTTGTCGATGTTCTCTACCACTGCGCAGAGAGTTCACTGGCCCTGGGCTCGGCTGGGCCCTCACCTGCCGACCAAATGTGACTCCACAATGGAAAAGCGTGAGCATCATTTCAACTTCGTTTTTCTGTCTATATAGAACGCACATTCACCCATGCTTTGTTCCATGCATGAGTTTCGGCTACATGAAAGGGAATGCTCAGCCCCTTGCCGGACGCCCGTATACGCCGCTCCATTAGCTGTATGCCAGCGCCCTTACCAGACCACACGTCTTATCATATCAAACATTTTAAGATTACTTCTGAAATTTGTTTGAATCACATTAGTAATTATTTGGCCACAAATCGCGTATTTGCAAATAAATTATGCTAGAACTGCTAGGCACGACAAGTAAAGATCTTGCATAATGATTATTAATTATGCATATAGGTCTCATCTTGCAAGCTTCTTTTTTCGTTTCCCTCCTAATTTTTTTGACTACCGGACGAGTGAGGAGTCATGCTGCAGGTGACGTCACTCGCCTATTCTATCTTAAAGGCTAGGACTGCATGACTAATGATAAAAGATCAAAGGACCGAAAAAGAAAGACGAAACTTACTGAATGCAGATCCTGAGAGCACTTCAGTTCAGATTTCTTTGCGCTAGTGGCAAAAATTTCCTTCAATGTGGGCGTCCTAAGCTGTGTCGCAAATTGTCGAAAGCATGTATTTCGCCCTACTGCACAGTTTTCCGCTGGTGTTGATGAGGGCAGCGCTGTAACGTATATGATAAAAACATTTTCAAATGCTCCATTTATTCACACCCTTGCATTAAAAAGGGCGTTCTTCCAAAAACCTTTTCTATGCCCTTTTCGTTATGAAAGTGTGTAGAAAAGGTGTTATTGTTGGTGCTAATAATTCGAGCACCCTTTTGACACCTATAAGGGTGTAAAAGGCTTCCAAATGTGGGTGTTAATATGAGGCACACCCTCTTTACACCTTTTAAGGCATAACAATTTTTAGAGCAAAATTCAGGTAACCTCGGAAATTAATTTGCAAATTTCAAAATCGCCCTGGCGAATAACTCTTCCCCGAGCAGCAGGATGTCCTTAAAGGGACCGCCGAATGGGCACATGCGCAAGACTGTCGGAGCCTAAAACTCACTCCTTGTTGCGTCGACCAAGGCACAGGGGTGCCTGGTTAGGCTCGTCACCGGAGAGCAGGGTTGGATAGAGCCTATATAGTAACTCTAGGCAAGCGGAATGGTTCATGACGTGAAAATTACTTGGCGCAAGGTGCTGAGGTCGATTCTTGAGACCACAGAAGAAATAAAGAACCTATAGCTTCTTCGGGGCCTTCAGACGGCAAAGACCGCTCCGGACCACCTATATCGTCGCTCAATTCACAAACATTCGAGCAAGCTTCTGCTTTTATCTTATTGCCTTTGTCTCAATGGCACGTGCTGTAGGAAAGGAGGGAATAGTTCTCCGGGACAGAATTTGACGGGAAGAAAGAATGCGTGAGTCGCGTCTGGGAAGTTGTTTTGTTTCCTAGCTTTACTTAATTTTTGCATGGATGAAAACTAGAAAGCAATTTAAAAATAATTGAATTATTCAACATAATTCTTTGTAAATAAATTTATTACCTTTATTAGGAGAAGTAATTAGTAATACTTTACTGCGTAGCAATGTAATTTACATTACTGCAAATTTCAGCAAAGTAATATGCAATGCAATTTAATTTCCTTTCAAAAGCAATTTTTTATGTAAGCCGCCGATTCGTTAATTTGTCTTAGACACGCCCCATCCCCTCCTCCACTATTTTGAACGCGTGACAGTCTCCCTCATTTCTCATAGCCGCGTTTGCTGTCCAATTTGAAAAGCAAGTCGTAAGGCACTCTTGCGATTACTCATTCCTTTAGGTTTTTGCGATAAAGACGCCGTTGTAAGAGAGAATATGATACTGCCAGAATTTATAAAAAGCATTTGTTTCGTTTGGAGGGATTTAACGTCCCAACTCCGGAAATTTCGACCGCTTGATTTGTTTTTCAATGCACGGCCTGAAATCGCACAGTGCATAGGCACTTGAAAGTGGGCACCATTACCCTGATAGAATCTACGTCTTCGAGATCGGTTAGATTCGGATAAAACTAGACTCGGACTTAAGACTGTACTTATAACGCGAGGGTACACTCTTAATCTGGTTCCACTTAGGTTCCAGTTATAATTAAAGCATTTTAAAAAGTTCCACTTATAACTGGAACATTTTTAAAAGTTCCACTTATTACAGGAGCGTATGTGGAAACGAGGTTCAGAGTCTATAAGCACCGCGGCGCTTACTAACCCGATTTGGTCGGCAATACGCGTTTTCCAGTTGTTTGAGCCATTTTTGCATTGCAAAAGAAATGCGATCCGTGTTACCACCCGCCCGCCAAAAATGACGGTATTTTTCTGCTTATACAGCTCTCTGCATTACTCACAAATATATCAAAGGGAAAGAAAAATGAGTCTACGCATAGGCGGCAGGAGTCGTACGGTGGGTTGGCCAGCCGCAGGCGTTGCCTACCGCTTGGACCTGCCCAAAGAATTCTTTGTTCACGGCGGGTCCCTGCCGCCTGCTTGCTGACTTCCCGCCCTCACCCCGACAGCAGCATCGGTCGCTGACGCGGCGGCCACTGGCGAAGGCGGGAAGTCAACGAGGGCGTGTCCTCGCGCGGCCAGCGGACACTCCCATTGAGGCGGCCGCTGCGGAGCCGTCAATTAGGGGAAGTGCTCAGTCTGGTTTGATGAAAGGAATGTTTCCCTCGCGGACGTCTTTTTTTGCATAATAGGGTAGCCTACGCGCCGAGAAATCAAATACGAAATTTGCAACAGCATTCATGTACAGTTTTTGCCAAAAGTTTGGAGCCACAGTAGTTTGCTTTTGGTCACACCGTGTGTCTGGTAATGCGTGCCCAGCATTACTAATCTTCTGAACGTAAAAAGAGCTTCAAAAATATATTCCCCGTTAAAAGATAAGAAATCGGAGTAAATTTCATTACGATTTTGCAAATGGTTATCTTGCAGAGGAAGGACTTTCATGTAATCGGGTGGAACTGTCATATTGCTGTTGAATACCGTAAACTCAAGTTAATTTGGCCTTCAAGGGACCAGATAAAAATGTCCGATTAACTGAAAGCTGGAAGTATCGAATGGGCCTGAGAGAACCTCTGCAAGTGTTTTCGTCACGCTAATTTGATCTGGGGAACCCTTGATGAACATCCGAGATGAAACCAATGTGAGAATGACCTCTTTTCACGGTTTTGTCAAATGCTTTAGTTTGCGCACTGTCGGGAGGTTCCCTTAATTCTCTTCACAAAAAGGCCCCGTCGAATTTTGAGGATGCTTCGCTGCAATGTCGTCGGGGTTGAGAATTGCGGTGAAGCGAGCATAGCGGTGAATTTGAAAATTTGTCGATGTATATTCGATAATTTTTGACCGAAAAATCTGGATATCAGTTAATTGAATATGAAATCAAACCAAATAGCACGCAGATTTGATTTGTATTTAAAATTTCGAATAGTCGCACGCCTCTTAGAAGTATCGAAAACTAGATGCGATCAGAATCGCAATTAAATCACAGTACTCATTAACTTTTCATACCTAGTAATCAATTCTGGCCAGTGATTTTGCAGCAAGCTTGATTACTTACGAAACTACGTCTATTAAACATGAACCGACGTTCTAGTCACAGGAAAAGGTTTAGCCTCCCTAAGTTTGATAGTTCGGGCGCCTTTTCAGTACGAGACGATGCGTGTGAGGCTGATTGCGCCAGAGCAGGTGACTGCAGTTAGTTCCGGTTTCAGTCTCTTCACCACACTTGATTACTCAGAACTTATGCTCAAAAATAAAAATCTTTGAGATCACTGCGGACACGGCATTAAGAGAATTCGAAAGCATTAGCCTTGGCGCAGCGTTGGTGGCTCTATACAATCGACGCCTTTCTACATCTACTTACCCACATGGCATCAGTCGGAACTTTTTGTCTCATTACTCACATGACTTGTGAACTAAATAACTCAAAAATTTCATGTCACATGACTAATGACACATGACTAGTTGATGACGCAGCACATTTTATACTATACTATATTATCATCCGGTCATCGACTGATGACGCCACTTGGTGACCACGTCAGGAGGGGACCAACTTACGGCGACGCAATTTGCAGACACTCCAGCGCCAAAGTAGCCTACTAATCCTTCCGCATTATAACCCCCAAGCACAGGGGTAGTGCGAGCGGAAGTAGCTGTATGTGGCCGCTGCTTGTCAAAGAGGTCTGAAGTAGATTACAGGTTGCAACTTATTCTGATGCAACCTCATCAAACCTTGACGTATACTTGTGAATACAATACATTCGATACAGCGGTGCTTACGATTTTGCAGTATTGCAGTGCCGCTCGGCAACCATTGCAGGAAATTGACTTTGCAAATGCCTATATTTACTCCATATACTTGGAGCCTTATAAGTGCTACAAAGATAAAAGCCATCACTGTCCTTCGTGTCATGCACAGCGAGACAAGTGGTTAGTGGAGACGTTTAGTCAGCGCTACCGCTACCGTCTACCGCTACCGCGCGAGCGTCATACACATGCGCAGCTCAACTCAAGGGCGCCAGATGGCGCCACGTTCCTGTCAAATTCCGGAGGACTGCGCACGAAGGGATCAACCAGTGCGTGCTGTGCTGACTGCGCGCGGTAGCGGTAGATGGCCGCGGTAAGCGGCAGAGGTAAACTAAAGGTCTCTATATATAGCTTATGTAGATGTCTCCACGTTTTTCTGCGCCGACAGGGTAAGAACCGATGATTTTATTGCTTAACGGAGGAGATTTGCGCAGTTTCAGGTGTTGGCGGGAATTGTTCTATGAGCGTTTGGTATTTAGAGATCGACAACAACTGAATACATTCGTGTGGCGTGTACATGTAGGCCACACACACGCCCCAGTTTCCACTTGAGTTGCTATAAACACAGCGCCGTCTTTGTCTCTTCTGTTCCTTGCCCTGCCGTCTGCGCTGTCTAGATTACTTCTCGTTATATAGTCCTCACTGCATGACAGGCAGGTGAAGTGCAGGCACCAATTACGCCATGCGTCCACTCGATGCATCCGCGCCTCTCCGCCACCCGTCGATGAGGTGAAGGCGGAGGGTCATGCACGGGGTTGTGTGTTGTCGCTGAAATGCGCAGAATCGTGTCCCCGTACGTTTTTTTTTTTCTTTTTTTTTTTACCTGTCTTTGCAGACGGAGACGTGCCAAGTGGGCTCCATTTCATCGCAAACTTCCCGATCCCAACGATGAACAAAGTGCAAAAACAATCTAAACTTGGCTCGCTGCGGGTGACATTCAGGGTTTCTAACCGAGAAACACGCAATTGAAAGGAAATAGTAAGAAATACCTAACAGAGTAGTGCTATAACGTTTCCCCTCCCGCCAGCATCGCAGGAAGAAAGCGGATTTTTTTTTTTTCGTATATATACAGGGTGTCCAAGCTAAATGTAACCAAGGTTGTAAAAAATATACGGTGGTCGCCAGCTCAGTGTAACCAATTCAGAGCTGTTCAGAGTCACATGCTAATCTGCAGTACTTTTGTTTTCGTCCACCAAGCTTAATCAATTACTAAAGAATCAGTAAATAATTAGTAAAGCTAATTCGTTCAATAATTGCCTTGAGAGAAAAAGTGTCAATGCAAAAGTTGTAGACTGCATCGAAAAACGACCAGCTATGTTGTTTCCATCACGCTACAACTTAAGCATCTCTATCTGTAGATCTTCAAAAAAATGCTGCCACGTGACCGGCTGTCATTTTGAATCATTCGCAAAGTGCGTACACCTAGCCTCATCGGAGAGAGCACTGCAGAAAAAAAATGAATTTTGTTATCTGGGATGCTTCTCTGGCTTTAGAGTGGCGCGCCGCTGTGACGAGGAAGTTCCGTTTTTTTTTTTATTCCTCGAGGTATTATTTTTGGCTAATAAAAAATACTCTACGTAATTTTTATCTTGATTAAAAGAATATAGCCTGGCATTTTTCCATCAGATCTACGACTTTTCTCTCATGACAATAATTAAAAACAGCTAATTATTCTTTGCTATAATTAACATTGGGAACCAAAATATACTGCAGATTAGCGTAGGTGGTACTGAAAAGCTCTGAAAGGGCAACTCCGAAGGTTTTTTGACATTTGAATATTCTGATAAAAATTTTACTACAGGTTATCCTCTCCACGACGCATTCTATCAAATTTGGGCGCGGTGCGATATTTCGTTCGCGCGCAGCACGATTTTAAAACGTGCAGTTTTCGCGGCTTCTTTTGAGGCGATTTCTGCTGGCAACCTGAGTTTGTGACGTCACAAACAGTACACACGCCGGAAAGAGGACGTCCATTTTCGATGGAATTAAAAGTTGTACAATCAACCAACCAACCCGCGTTACTGCCAATTCCCCGCATGATGATAAAATGTTGAGGCCTGTATCGGGCTACCTCAGACACCTAAGTACTCCCTCATGATTTCCATACTTTAATTCAGCCACCCAACGCGCTTGCGAGTGTTTTTCAAATACAGTATGTGACGTCACTGTTTCGTCAACTGAAACGCCGTCTCTGGCCATAAAAGCAGTTTCGGTTTCGGTTTGCTGTTTTTCCTTTTTAAGAATAGTTCTACTTGGAATTTCGAAAAACCGTTGCTTTTTGTGTAGGAGTCAGAACGCACTTAGGAAAGTAATGCAATCAAAAACTCAAAACGGCGAAAAAATCCCCGGAGTAGCCCTTTAATTGGTTTGACTGGGACAGTGAAAATCCTCGGACATACACGTAGGTAACGGCGAGGGAGCAGCCCAGTGAAATAAGTCGCGATCCAGGCGGTGCACCTTCATTCATTGCATTCTGAAATTTTTTTCCGGCCGCAGGTTCCGAAGACGAGGCCTCACAGTTACCTGGCTCGACAATGTTATCGAGTTCCATAGAATAGGGTTAACCTGTCGGTTTGGAAATATGGGAATAGCGAGGCACGAGAGCAGAATGAAAGCCGCACCCTTCGCCTTTTCTGCGCTGTATTCGGCGCAGAAATTCCCCTCCCCCTAACTATTGGGTCGCCTTATTCTAAGCCTCTCTGTTTTCGACCAAAGAGTGGTCAGCAGCCATTCAAAATTTATACGAAGAGGAAGGTCAAAGCCTTTTTTATTTTTAGTATTATTTAATTTTGTGTTTACATTCTATTTAAATTCCTTATCTTTTTGTTTTTTGAATGACTTTTGGCTATTGATTACCTAATGTTTAGATACTGTAGCCAATTTAGCCAACGTTGGCTTATTATGTGGCTATTTTTGGATTGGCTATGGATCTGTCTTGTCTGACACATTCTTGCGGACGCCACTCATAAGCGAAGAAAGGCTTTCGCCTTAAGAAGCTCTGCTTATGCATAGCCTGCTTTACTGTGATCGTTTTAACTCTAAGTATACCCTTTCGTACCCATTCTTTATTCACTTTCGCATCGCAGGGGATCGCCTTCTGGACATTCCTTGTAGAGTCTGTGGCGACAGGAGTTCAGGAAAGCACTACGGAATATACAGCTGCGACGGTAGGTATACTACTTCTTGTCTGTCGTTCGACGTAGCAGGCAATGTGTGTCGCCCGTTGGGAGGGTGTAGTTTTTAAAAGCGCAATATTCGTGACTTCAGAACCGCGCACCTAAAGGGCGTACCCGACAAATAAATAGACGGTTCCGCATTAGTAAAGCATATAAATCAC
Source organism: Amblyomma maculatum (assembly GCF_055883805.1). Lineage (NCBI taxonomy): Eukaryota > Metazoa > Arthropoda > Arachnida > Ixodida > Ixodidae > Amblyomma > Amblyomma maculatum. Next base: position 351,721,351 of record NC_139344.1, on the reverse strand, counting down.
TGCGGTGAGTGGTTCCATGAAAACATAGTCGAAATGAAGACTGATAAAACTAGTAGTTTGTAATTGCAATCAGAGCAGAGAACGTGCATTGATGTAAATTTTAACTCATCGCCAACAGTGACTCATTGGCTATGCTACTTGGGCCAGAACAAGCTCAATTTTGTTCGTGGCTACTGCACCTGGTTGGAGGTTAGATAAAAAAGTGGTCGTTTTTTCACCAGCCCCTTGAATTGTGTGGTAGAGGCTAACTCACGGCACACCTGCCTTAGAGCGCGTAGGACAACTAACCAGTTTAAGAGGTCCTTCGTATGCCATTAGGAATTTATTCCCTGCTGTAAATATAGCTAATCATTGCTATAATGTGCACCATGCGGATACGAGCGCGCTGTCTAAAATTATAAGAACTATAGATGTCTGGGACTGTAAACTGGCTGGATTATAAGCAAAACCGATAATTGATTTTGATAGGCACACAAATGTGGTGTTGAGGAGCCGTAACTCAAGCTAAACTAACCTTACAGCACAGAGAAACCTGTTCCTCTTTCCCATTCGAGCGGTCTGGTGTTTTTGGAGAGCGTGATTGGCAAAACGTTATACGTACCACTTAAATTGGCTTGTACGCAGAGCCGCACAATGATAGCAAATGGAATTTCGTCTAAGTTGGCTTCTCACGAGGAATACTGCGCGTAGAACGCGCATTCCAGATTGTAAGACATCGAGTCGCTACTTTTGCTGCTGGAGCAGTGGCGCGAAGTAAAAGGCACGAACCACGGCACCAACGCTTCTCTCATCAACACCGTGCTTTAGGGCAGTGCGGCAAAGCCTAATGTTGCCACAGTGGAGGAACAGTTTGAAGCGGTCGAGTTCCAACACAAACGTGTTATTTCGTGCACCAAATAATATTTGTGAGTCGTTGATAAACAGATGCTGCAAAATTTTAGTATGGGTAACGATTTGTAACATTAACGTCCAGTGTATTGTGGTTTGACTTTACACGATTCCGGTACTTGCGTGGCTTGTGGGAACCTTATTTTCTCAGTCAAAAGAGAGTGCAAATAAATGAGAATATCGACCTTCGCAATACCTGTGGGCGCAGGCTGCTCGGGCTTCTTCAAGCGCAGCATTCACCGCAACCGGGTGTACACGTGCAAGGCCCAGGGCGAGCTTAAGGGCAAGTGCCCCATCGACAAGACGCACCGGAACCAGTGCCGCGCCTGCCGCCTGCGGCGCTGCTTCGAGGCCAGCATGAACAAGGACGGTGAGCGGTTTGCACAGCTGTTTCGCTGCCCTTCTTGAGATAACCTCCTTTTCTGAAATGACTGCGGAGGGGCATTTCCACCCATTCCCGCTTGCTACCGTATTCTGTGTACCTTACAGCACTCCTTTCATCAAGCGGAGCTTCTTTTTATTGTCACGAAAAGACCATGTTAATCGAAGCTTGCACTTTTCCTTTCTTAAATTTCAATCGTGTACCTCCCCTTTGAAAAAGTCTGAAAGCACTGTAGAATCTACACTGCATAAATACGAAAGCCTAAGCGCTACTGGTGTGCATGGTGCATCCCGTTTGCTCTCATTATCATTATCAACTAAATGCACCGTCATTGCCATTGCTAATGTCATAATTGTCATTATCACTAACTGCTGCTTCAACGTTATCGTTACTATCATTCTCAAGGTAGACAGGAAGGATAATAACGTGGTTTCACGGTCGCGGGCATGGCGCAGTTGGTTAATGCGCTCGGCTGGGGTTACAAGGCATGGAGACTCGATTTCCGGTGAAGAGTTTTTTTTTTTAAATTAAACTATCCTCCTCACGGTAGACAAGGAGAATTATGATGTGCGTTTCACGATTCCGGGCCTGGCGCAGTTCGTTTAAGCGCTCAACTGGGAATTCACGTGATAGATGTTCGATTGCCGGGGGAGACAGGATTTATTTATTTTAACTATCTCTGTCAGGATAGACGAGGAGAATAATTATGATGTGTGTTTCGGTTGCTGAAGTCATTTGATTGACAGCTATAGTGGGACAGGGCGCCGGACGCCGTGAGTATGAGCCATTAAATGCTTTCGCCTTAAAACATGAAAATTCATGCCTGGCTATGTCAAACCCCGGTGCTGAAGCCCTAAAATGTAAATCTGGTCGGTGTTTATGTTGTCATAAGAAAAACCATCATCATTGTATGGCGATGCGTGTAGAGACACAACGCTAAAGCTTTCGGCACGCTACTAGCGCCTCTATAGTCGTCGCGCCACTCATTTAGTATATATATTTAGTAGCCGCAGTCGCCCTGCATATTATATATATATATATATATATATATATATATATATATATATATATATATATATATATATATATATATATATAATCAGGGCGACTGCGGCTGACACCTGACGGCATCGCGAAACCAAAGGCATGCTGCCGCGTTTGCAAGTGCTATAGGTTACTTTCACTATTCTAGTTCATTATCACCTGCGTTAAAATGTTGCCATGTGCGTACTACTCGTTTCTTTTTTGTTTTTTTTTTCATGGCCGTGCAAAGTAGAGCTGCGACAAAGCGGGATTCACGCGGTCGGACGAGTACGATATAGTTTGCTTAGCTTCTCATTTGTGGGCTGCTTTACATAATGCTGCTTTGCCCTTTTTACCGCACGTAAAATAATGTTTTATGTACATGCTGCTGCCATTTGCTCAAATTTAAGGTCAGAAAGCGGTGTTAAGGAGAGTGAGCTCTATACGCGCTCGACGATCGGGTTGTTGAGCTCAGAATATGCTGGAGCCACGCGAAATGAAAGCAAAGAAATCGTCGGAGGCAACAGCAGCCAGTATAGGTATACTCGATTTGCCATACACTTGTTCTGTACATAGGGCCTGACATTGCCAACATAGTACCATTATTAGGTCCATTATTTGTGCTGCCTGGGAGGAAAGTGACGTCGGATGTACTATACGCGGCATTCTGTGAGGATATGGCGACTTTCGATGCAGGTGCCAAACCGGGTCCTTCGATGGATGATGTAAGAAAACTCAATATTTTATCAGAAATGCAATAGGAAGCAGGTTAACCGGTTAGAATTTGGTAAGTTTTCCCGCAGTACGTTATCGCGAGTCGCCTCGTGACATATTAGGGCATCGGAGAGGCACAGTAAGTGAGCCTTGCCCGTAAGCAACTCCTTGGCCGTAGTAATTACGGCTGGTTCTCTTCGGAAATATATATAGGTTCATGAGTGCTAAAAGTGATATTTGCCCTTGTCACTTAGATATTGGTATACTCGGTTCTTTACGTGCACCTAAAACATTTGTGAAGTATTTGTTCCAGTGTACACACTACCGATCCTGCTGTGATTACGTAGGTTTTCCTCTTTTTGACTGAAGCAAGAACAACTTGCTTATCTTAAATGTAGCTCGTCGATTCGCTGACTTGGCTATTTTAAGGCACGTAGGGCTGCGGCGGTTGCATCGCTGCGTCTTATTCTTTATTTTACTGCAAAATTCAACGATTCATGGCCGCTGTGGGCGCACTATAAGAGGACTTGCGTCATAGAAGTACCCGCAGAACGTTACGCCATGAGGAGGAAGATAGCGGCAGGCTTCATCCCGTGCCATAAGGCAATCCACAGCAACTTTGTCAGGTGCGCATTGGTTTACTTTTGTTTTCAGCGACACTCAGTGGAACAGCCTCCATCGATGCTCATTTTTGGCTCTTGAAGATGAAAAGCCCGTGTTCAGGCTTAAGAGATCACAATATATTTTTTTGAACTGTTTAGCCTCCCAAAGTTACTCAGGCTCGGGACGCCGTATAATGCAGCGGACTGACACCGCGCTGTACTCCAGCACCTTCTGTTGCATCTGCATCGCTATACTATAGATCTAATAATAACAGTCACCTGGCTCATGCAGTATGGGTGGTTACAAATGGTGCAAGCTGTGTAGTCTCAACGCTATTACCGTGTAGGCCTCTGACGACGTGTACCCGTTATTTATGAGGACAATTTCGCCGGCATGCTTACAGTGGCCACGAAGGCGAGTCTTTTGAGGTTCGCTGTAGAACTCGCTGTTTTCCGCTTCGAAGAATAAACAGGATTGAATTAAATGGGCTGAACGCTTGTCATGAGGGTATAGTAAACATAGCAAGTGCTGAAACGCAAGGACAGGCACTTCTTTTTTTACAGAAATGTTCCGTTGATTCGCCCTCGCAAATAATGCCAGATGTATTGCGACATACAAAGTGTAACCTCATTGGGCAGACTAATGCCCCATGATAACAGTTACCTGTGGTCCTCAGTTTTACAGAAAATAAGTATTGCTTGCGTTCATCGCGCTTAACAGGTAGAGGACGCGGAAATCCATCTGAATGTTCACACCGCAGAAAGTCCGTTGCGCGGTCGTGTAATATTTAACCTCTAGCAGCGATTTTAAATCACAGCTGGGGATTATTGTTTCTTCCACACAACGTGCACACAGTTTTGTATGCACAGACATGACATTACATTGCGTAAGACATCAATATATATATATATATATATATATATATATATATATATATATATATATATATATATATATATATATATATATATATATATATATGACAATTCTATACCAATTTCTATCCTGCAGGATTACAATACCAAAGCTCACAGGTACAAGTGGCCAGTAGGCAAATATAGCGTGCAATTACCTTCGGAATAGCGAGACAATAAAAAGCGGCAAGAATACGAACACAAACACTCTTTTGGAAAAATTACAGTGCTGAGGGTTAGGTGGCTTTAATTTAGAACGTATAATAATCGGCAATTTCCATCATATGTAAACCACGAGAAACACGATGTTTCCCTTGTTTCTCATGGTGTTCACCAAATGCTTCAGTATATAGATGGTGAGAAAATGTAACAAGGACGCTTATTCTTTCCTATGCATATAATCCTGTTTTCTGAGCTAAACAGTTTTATGCCTGTCCGCTATACCACCCTACACCAACCAGCTAGATCAGCGTTGGACGGAGATGTGAATTAATTACAGTACATAAATAATATACAGAATATAAAAGTATAAGCAGCGAAATGTTGCAGCGGAATTCGACATCATGCATGATGCTTCCTTGTCACATTTGCACAGAGAGAGAAGCGATCACGTCAACTTGCGTGCGCTAATGCGGCATTCTATACAAAGGGGGGGGGGGGGGGGGGAGAGGGTGAAACAGCAGCAAAGGAGCAGCAACAAGAGAATAGGCCCATGCGGCAGGAAATTGGGTGTGCTGTTTAGTTATTCGGCTAATTCTCCGCGCCCGCGAATTCTACGCATCTTTGCGGAGGCGCCTATATATACCCGTGTTTACTCTTGAACTTGTCGCTTCGCTTGGTGGCGGTAAGAGTGAAAGCACAACTCGCACGCGAGCTCAAGCGCGTTCGTTGTTTGCTCAAAAGCGGTTCGTCCACCAGTGCTCAAATGCGGGCTCATCATATAGCGTAGTACAAGGGAAGTGACGCGTCGTGTTCTCGCTTTTCGATGAGCCACTGGTCTATATGCACGCCTCCTGCTTGTGCATGTTTTATTTTCAGTTGTATGAACTGAAGCCTGTAGTAAAAACTGCGATGTATACCTGCATGCATTTGCTTGGTTTGGCTCTTTTGAAGGGAAGCGTTATTTATTTTAGTACTATGGCAGACAGGTAATTTTCTCAAGACGGTCACTCACTGTGTTAACGATGTTATGTTTGGAATTGCAGATGCAGAAATAATGGATTCACTTATGTGTGGCGACTGGTTGCATAGTAGGTGAAACTTCCATTGTTATTAAACGTAGCAATTGTGCGGTCGCTATTTGTTGCTGAATAATTTAAAACATATCCGATATTTTATCCTGTCTGCGATTGTGTAGCAGCGTACAATCACAAAAATTGTAGAGTTGTCAGCTGCACTTCCTTGTAAGAGTTCGCCAGTTTCGTCCCTGCATTCTGTACGCATATATCAGGTCGAGGTAGGACCCCGAATTCTTCGTGTGGGTCATAGTGCAAATTTTGAATTTGAGTCCTGGGAATGTTGCTTCTTCGTAGGTTTATCGTCGTCACGTCACTTGTATGAAGGTATTAACGTGTCGACCAAAAAAGGAATTTCTTCTCCGACAGTGGCAGGTTTTTTTGTGTGTGAGAGTGCTACAGCGTTAAAGCCATTTATGTTTATCTGCAATATATATACGATAGGAACAACACTTGGTTACATGAATAACTCTCCGTACTTAATTCTGCACACTTACGTGATCGTATGTGGAAGAAACGCAACGAGCGGCTTCCCTGCTTACCGACCTCGTGCATTTTACATCCGCATCATCACGATTCTCCGCCCTCTGCGTCAAGGCAACCCATACTTATACCTCTCCCGACCTTTCGTAAGTTGTATTTTTTTGTTGTCCGCCACTTTACATTGATTTATTTCCAGAATATATTTCGCGATAGGTTGTATATATCTTCTCAGCAATTGCCACATCACGTAGGCAAGTATTCATTTCAAGCTTTCACAGTAGAAGAGACTCTAAACGGACATGCACCAAGTACACAAGATAAGCCAACGGCCGCGGGCAGGGCAACAAATGCCGACAATTTATGCTACTATACGTTAAGTTGTTTCACAAAGAAGAAATAAAAAGAAATCGGACAGAGGGTATCATATAGCACCGGTGCCTCTTGATTGATGATTTGCTCCAGCTTATATTTAGTGTGCAGCAGTATGAAGTCGATAATGATCTGCCTTTCCAATTTAAGGCCTTGAAAGCGTGTCTCCTGATGGAACCGCACGGTCGGTGTCAAATTGGGGCTTATAAAGCCCTATATCATTCTGGAAACAGTGGCCGATTCGTAGATTGGCGACAGCAAGTTCCAGCGTTGAAGTGCTCGCTATCGGTCGCATTGGCACGAGCAGCCAACCGGGCCAGACCTGCACATGTAAAAAAAGGTGTCGGACGTCATCGTATATAGTACCGCTTTAGCGCGCATATATTGATTGCTTCAAAGTATGTTTGCACTTCCTCTTACTTTACCATCGGAATGTGTAGTGTCAGGTCTACTGCATTCATTTGAGAGGTCATTGATTGATTGATTGATTGATTCATTCATTCATTCATTCATTCATTCATTCATTCATTCATTCATTCATTCATTCATTCATTCATTCATAAATTTTTATTCATAAGGATGACCTAAGGCCTAAAAAGAAAAAGAGAGGGGCGGGAGAGGGGGGAGGTAATCGTTATTCTGTTCTTTAGTACGCAATGATCTCCATAGATGGCGCCACGTACTTATGGACCGCATGTTTCATTTTGAGCTCCGCAGCAAAAATTATCTTCATATCGCGCTGTACTGCAAACGTGGTCGTCCTCAACGTCATGCTCACGAGAGCCCTGAGCACCCTATCGCCAGCAATGTTTTTATGTGTCTATTTAAAAGCATTGATCGCCGAAACCGACCACGCCTCATTTAAAAATTCAACGTTCGCAGTCTGAAGTGAACATCACCATCTCCCAAGTTCCAATTTCAAAATACTCTCGCGATGTGCATTAGGCATGAAGTTCGTTGGTTTGGTTTGGTTTTGGGGTTTAGAGTCCCAAAGCGACTCGGGCTACGAGTGATACTATAGTGGAGGGCTCCGGAAATTTCGACTACCTGAGGTTCTTTAACGTGCACTGATGTCACACAGCATACGGGCGCCTAGTTTTCCGCTGCCGCCGAGGCCGGAATTATGATTCCGCATCCTTGGGCACAGTAGTCGAGCGCCCTAACCACTGCGACACCTCGGCAGGGCTCGTCTGCGTCGCTTCTTCATTTAACCTAAACCGCCGCCATTCCAGATATGCTGTCGAAATCATTGAAGAACGAGAAGCCAGACTAGATCGTTATCGAAAAGCTTAGCAAACTCGAAAACAAGCCAAGATCGAAACGGCAACAGCAAGTGGATGTAGCCGATGACTGACGCTCTTGAAACTTGGTTGCATGATAGGTGAGCCTCTACATTTTTAAAAGTTCTCTGCACTACCGCCGTTATCATTATCGCCCATCAATGCGGCTTCCGTATATCTCTGTAAACTGCTTGCCTACTTCAACTATATGATCAATATTGGTAGTGCCATCTTTCTCCTTGTCTCTTAGCGGATATGTCATGTTTTTCGCTAGCCAATTCTGCTTCCCTATTCTAAAGGCTACCCTCTGTAGTATAGGATTTACCCTCTGCTTTATAGGATTTCAAAACGAGTGAGGAAAAACAAAGCAACATTTCATGGATTGACGCTGTATCTTCTCTTTTGTTGCAAATCGCGAACAAATAGTACAGAAGTTGAATTTGTCTCATTTTGCCCCAATTCCCGCGGGGTAAAAGGAGTAGGGAGGTGAGGCAGAACGAGACGTCCGGTCAAAACAAAAAAACTTTTAGTTTTGCACTAGGAGGACTGGAAGGGCATTCCATGGGCCTTGTGCGCTCTTCGTGAGCCACTCCTGCAGCACATCGAGCATTATCCGCACAGGGAGATATACGCTGTGTTGCTCCATAATTATAGGCACTCCCATGGTCACATGCGTTACATGGCGATGGTCTAGGGGAAGGTTTAGGGGAGGAAAAGGGCGGGCTCTACGTCGATGCGGAGGAATATTACTCCGGCCCTTACTATGCCCTTCCAGCCGTCGACTCGAACAGCCAGCCGCCTTCGAACGGCTGCCAGCATATACTCCTCCTCTTCAGAGGAGGCGGAAGAGGCATCCTTCGCTCTTGCTCTGACCACTCCCGATACTGTTACCACCATTGTTAGTGAATCTAAATCAGCCATCCACAATTTTGGCAAGAGTTAGATATCTTGTCCAGCCCTGTCTCTGCTCCTAAAATATCCTTTAACCCACTCTATCACCCTTCTCTAGAACCCCGCACATACGGGCCTAGATGGTTTCACCTGCACCCGAGGTTTCACTGTCCGGCCGTAGGCAATGGAGTCCACCTTCGGCCATGTATCCTTGCTTACTGCGTGGGCCGCCTCCTCTCCTTTCATGACATATGTCATCACCATTACTCCCTCAGTCGCCTTGTATAACCTCCGGCACACAGCAAAATCGCTCGTTATCGCGAGATTCCCTAGCGCCAGTTTCATACTGGTATCATTGCCCACTCCTGACTACCGCCACCTCATTCATCCAGCTATCTCTCCCCCCTCAGCTTGCCATTTCTGCCCAGCCAACGTTCACCATATCATCTTGGGCTGTGCTCGCCACCCCCCCCCCCCCCCCCACCCCCCAAAAAAGAAAAGTCATTCAATATTCATTCAAAGGAGAAGTGCGAGGCAGCCCTGCTCTACCCAGCGCCTGATATTTCGGATGAGATTCTGGATTGGGCTCAGAAGCTAGCGGAGGCCTATCCAGCGTAGAACCCCCCTCCTTCTCCCGCTTTCCCCTATTGGATAAATAAAGTCGTTATTCACTCACCCAAACTCGATGTATACAAAACCTAAATGTCTGCGGACAGAGCCACCGCAGCACGGCATGATTCAATCCGTAATAAGAAATCATTATTTAGAGTTACTTAGATCTCTCTTAGGTGCGGTAAGGCGCAAGCCTTTCCTGCGACTGTCTGCACTCATTAGCCGCTTTTTCACAGCTTTGTTATTTATTTATTTTTTTGTATCCTTTTCTCTTTTTCCCGCGCTTTTTGCACAATTTTGATGTATTTTGCACAATTTAGACTTCCGTGGCTGCTGGGAAGTCTGGACACTATATCGGCGTCCTCGGCTATCTTGACGGCTCAATCAAGTTATGGCTCTAATTAATCAGCTAATTACCCCCTGTTCAGAAAAGTTTGCACACATCTTTTCCCTAGCTTCACCTCATACAATTCTTCTTTTACTCATCAATCAATAAATTAATTTCTCGACAATCTGAGTGTGACACCCTCCGCAGACGCACAAATTCTGTCCACACTCATGAGCATACAAAGGCATACAAAGCATACACACTCATGAGCATACAGAGGCGTCAGGACTCAAACCACCATCTTTCCATGTCCCGGCCGAGCACGTTAACCACTACTCTACGCTATACTAGCGGCGAATCTGTCCTTATTTATTGTTTCTACCATAAGGACGCTGCAGAGCTTTGAGGGAAATCAAGAATAGAAGTAAACATGAAAAAAATAGAAAACATGTAAATAAAAATGATGACGCGTTTGGTGTCACAGTAGCAGCAGCGATGCTCAGGTTTTCGCATTACTCGATGTACTGCAGTACTCTATAATTTTTATACCCGCTAGCCTACAAAATACTCTGTCAAATCAAAAGCTATTGCGCATCGAAATCCACTTTTTTTTTTTTTTTTCAGCTGAATCCAAAACAATGGCGAGCAGCGCACTACAACCCACCTCTCCGCTTCGCAAGCACCAAATTCATGCCAGAGATATAACTCCCGAAAATCTGGTTAGGCGCTTCCGAGTTTCGACTCTCGAGTGGTTAGGCCAAGGACTAAGTGGTGGCGATCAGTCACTTAAAAATCATATCTTGAAATAATTTTCGATGCATCTATTTGATTTCCTACGGCTATCAGAAATAGTTGATGTGGACGCAGGAGGCATTTCAAAAGGTGAAATCTTTCTGCGAGGAGAAGGAGTCGGCCATATCAATGAGAATGATCGCACATTGTTTCTCAGGACTCTCTAGCCTTTAAATATTGTAAGTTCAAAATATCTTTATCGAGACACGCGCTGTTCACAGCTGGCGGCAAAGGCATGGCGCTGATTACTTAAATGTACAAGGAGACTCTCAGCTGGGAAGCCGAAATTGCAGCCGTGGAGCCTGATAAGGTTATAAGGGGGCATCGCAGATCCCACACTTTTTTCCTTTGCCCCAGACGTGCCTGGGCACGGGGGCTGAGAGAGCCAGTCGTTGATGGTAAATACAAGGCCGAGTTTAATCTCTAAGCCCTCCGACAGTGAGAGAGTATACTGTACACCCTGTATATTATTAACAGCTCTGTTGAAAATGAAGGTCAGAGTGTACAACCTGTGCGTATATTTCTCAGCATGAAGGCCAAGCAAAGTTAGGTTCCCCTAAATATTCGATCAACACCATTCCCACTTCGAGTTATTGATCAATTCGCTCTCGCTCTACAGTTTGATTTGCTGACCATCCTGGTTAGCTCACATGGTAGAGCGACTGCCCCGGAAAGGTGGTGGTCCCGGTTTCGATCCCCGGACCAGGACGAATTTTTCTTCAGCTACGGAGTTTCTTAGAAAGTTGCATAGTTTTCGTTTTTAGCCTTACGACTGCCCTCGGGTGGAGGTCAATTAGTAATTACTCCTTACTTAAACGTATACAGCGTAACCTGTACGCGATATCAGGCATATTGCATTTTGCAAACATATATAGATATAGTGCAGAAAAAATGAAAACCTGCAATTTATTAAGGGCTACATGACTAGAGCTTAGATATCTTCAAGCGCAGCATCGGACAAGGGTTGTATTTTAAAGTTTGCTACCAACATGTAAGTCTCAGAAGTTTAATTCAAACTGGCCAGTGAACGTTCAGCGAGTGAACTTAAGATGCATGTTATCGTTTGTAGGTGTGTACTGGCGTATTTTTCGCGTTTGAACTAAGAAATCTACCCTGTTTGCAACTCTTCTATAGTTTCGTATAGCACTCGCCTGATCTTGCTCGTTTTGAGTGCACGTCTATACCGTGCACAAGGACACTATTTTCTTACGGCCCTTTTACTCCCCCAAAGCAGGCTAGAACGCGCCACTGGCACACACTGCGCTCTTAGCATTCGAGTGCGACGCTCTCCTCTCATCTCGCCCGTCCAACCCCTGAATCTTCTCCCCACGGCCTTTTCGTGTCCCTTCTTGGCGTCACGATCGCGTGCTAAAGCCTTCCCAACTCCTCCCGGGTTTCCCTGTTGACACAAACCTCGTCGATGACGAGCGGCAAGGCATTCGCTCTCAGGGCCGCCGACGAAAGCGCGGCTTCGAGAGCTCTAAGTGCCGTTGCCATGGTTTCCTGGCCTCGCCGAGGCGAGAAGCCTTGTCACCGCCGGCGCTAGCGAGCGTCTCGCTTGAGTCCAAGTCAAACAACGTGCGGGCGGAAAGCTCGCTTTTTCACTCCGTCGTCATCACCGTCTTCACGCGCCCCGAATTCTGCCATCGCGTCCCGTCAGCTTGTCCTTATATATATGTATATATACTCTTCATCTCTGTATCCTTCGCTCTCTCACTCTTTCCCTTCCATACTCCACCTTCTTATCCATACCATCCGACACATGCGTTCCTATAGCGCATATCCCGCTCTCCCGCATCCCTATCCATGCCTTCACCTTCTTCCACGTTTTTCCGCAGCACTCTATCGACGCGGTTAGCTTCCCCCAGTATCCTTTCTTCCCGAATGGAAAATTGTTTTATATCTAGACACTTTGAGCGCAAGAGTATTGGCAGCTTTTTGCACATGTCGGGCTTTATCCATGCCATACTGCTCTTGAAAAGCGAAGAAGCAGCGTTTTACCGCTGACGCAGCTAGGGTCTGTTCCTCACTTTCGTGTTTCGTGAAATATTTTTCTCATTTTGAGCAGTTGATTTCTGCTCTGAAATAAAAGTTTTTTACTACTACTTCTAAGTATGCATGACTGTTTCCTTCAGTTCGCGCTGCACATGTGGCATCTCCTCATTCACCGGCGGTCTGCATAAAGACTCGCTTTTACCGCGTGTTTCTATTTATTTCAGGTTCGTCTTTCCGAAACCATGCAATATTCTCCAGTATAGTATTATCTGGTTGATTGCACATATAGGGCGGGCATTGGTTTTGTGACAGAATACAACAGAAACATAATTAAACTTGGTCTTAAACTTACCTAATCTATTATTTAATCAATATAATTTAATTACAATGTTAAGGCTGTAAAATCATTAGCGGGCCTAGTATTTACTATTTTGAAGAATCAGCATCATGGCTCGCGAAATCTGAAGCAATAAATACCAATTTGGAGGCTCATCATGTTGTCTTCACCAAGCTATAGAATAATAAAATGGTGCCGTTTAGACAGAACACACACACAAGTAGCTTATGTCATTTATCTCGCAGAAGACGCTTTTGTGATTCTAGTGACGATATCATGCTCATGACAGTCAGTTGACAATGTGCACTACGATGAAGCCCGTTTAGCGTGCTATCGAAAGAGCATTCCTTTAAAGTTCTATATTTCGAGCCACATTACCAACTCAAAATTCAATCAGACTGAACCTGCAGAGATGAAGGTCTTAAATTCCGCAGCAGGATGTTCAGCCTTGAATTAAAGATTGAAGTGTTTATTCGATATTTCTAAAAACTGATCGTCTATGGGACTCAACCACGCAAGTTAAACAAGCTTTCGCGTACAGTCTCCTTTAACAGACTGCACCTGCTTATCTTTCACGACTTCACAATTAAAAAAAAAAATGAATAATTTGCACATGCTGCATTTTAGGACGATTGGCTTTAAAGCCGAAAATTCTGCTTCCCTTCACCACTGCAATAGTGCATCATTTCTGAGTTCGTTGCAAGAGTAACATGCCCTGTTCGAGGTGTAAACATTTCCCCTTCAGTGCCAGGATACAAGTTAAACCTTTTGTCGATAGTTACTTGCTTACGCAAATTAAGCAGGAAGCCGGTCTCTAACCTAATGACATATACAAGCGACAACACCCGTACGTTCATTAGGAATCTTGAAACATGAACTAAGTAATTCAACTAATTCTTGAACGGTTGATACTAATTTAAACACTTGAAACACGTTGCGCCACTCGCCAGTGAATATTTACTAATAAATTTCACTCAGACAGTGGTTCCTACACGGTTGTGATTTAGTTTCCTAGCCATGTATATACGGCCCCATTTATTAAGTGAATAGGCCGCCGAAAGAAGGCTGATTTGCTTTTGTTAATATCAGAATGCCTAAGTCGCAACGCGAATATTAGTCGGCTTTGTGCTGTTTATTTGTAACTATTGCAGCTTTTGCAGTGTTCCTGCTAGGAGTGACGCATAAAGGTGGTGTGAGCACGCAGTACCTGTTCAAAGAAGAGTCTTCTGTGCATCGCTTGGGTTGAGTATCGGAGGATATATATATGCAATTAAGAAATATTATTTGGTTCTGCTTTAGGCCCACTTAATAAAATCGTATTACCCTAAAGGCGAGAGACTCCAGATTTTTTTTAGAAAGCACGGTTTGCAAATGTTCATGGACTGCATCAGCTTCATTGGTACATGTAGGAGGCGAAGACCAATTTAGGCGAGTGTAAATAAAAGAACAATTCGAAAGTGCTCGCAGTAATGTAGGGCACAATATAGAATGATGGTGATGATGACGAGGCAGTCATAATGGCACATACTGACTACAGGAGATTGGCCAGGGTGCATCGCCAAAAGACTAATGGAGAAGTGGAGTATTTGGATAATTTTGTGCCTTAGACTAAAATTTGAACAAAAATACAAAAAAGGAAACACGATGAAGTTTCATTCGAGGAACCTACCTGGTGTATAATTATACAGTCGTGAACAAAATCCCACGCTGGTTTCAAAGAATATTCATTGACGCTTACCCTGATGGATAGGATATAGGAGTATTTTGTTTCTCTTCGTTCTCTTCGTGGAGTGCTCTCAAGCGTTTTGTTTTTATTCACGTCGCTATATTAGAAGTCTAAATACAGTACAGGGTAATATACGCACTCCCGGTGCTTTGGCCTATCAAGGTGCAATAGGCCCACGCTCTAAGACTCCAGCGAGGATTTCTGAAGTGAAGACGTCCCAACTCCTCCAGAAAGCAGTGTTGCCATGGTTCCCATGTGCTCTCGTTGAGAGCTGAGTCAGCGCCGAGACCCGCGCGTCGCTCGATGGAGGACGGCGAGGACGCTTGTTAAGTCCAGGTCAAACAGACCGCGTTCGCTTCCCACCGTCGACCCGGGGCGCCTCGAGTGGAACGCGAGCCAAGAGCGTGCCCTGACATCACTCGCGCGGGCTTATGCGCTCGACGGCGAAAGGGCGGGATTCCGCGATCTTTCAAGTGGCGTGTACAGAAACGAACCTGCTTAGTCTGGGCTCTATTGCAAGAACTGAATGAAGGCTAACGCATGTTATCGCATCTTGCACTTGGTGAGTTTGGTTTTATAGAAGAAAAGAGCGAGAGATATGCTCTCCGTTTTAGCGGGACTGGAAACTATATATGCGCCAGCGAAAGCGACACACTTACCAAACGGACGTCAAATCTTGTCTTCGAGTCGGGGCCATCACAGCATATCAGCTCCCGACACTGAATGGGTGGTCAGTTAGGTGCATCTGAGACATAATTATTATTCTCGCTAATTTGATTCATAGAGGGCGCTAAGTAATAAAACATCTATGCTTGCATGTCTCGTAATTTACTCACTCTTCCCTAAGTCTTTATCCAATTTTGCCCGCTAGACTATTAGACTCCAGTCTAATCATTATGTACCTATGACGACGAAGAACAAGGAAATATACGTTAAACGGGCTCCTTGAAGAAATCTGAGCACGCCGCGGTGGCACAGTGGCTAAGTTGCCCAACTACTGTGCCTGAGTACCCTGGTTCGAAGCCGACCGCCTGTGGCTTAACTCTTATAAATGAAGGCGAAACGGAGATTCGTCCGTGTGCTGTGCAATGTCAGTGCAGGTTAAATGTCCCTAGGTGGTCGAGATTACTCCGGAGCCCTTCACTATGGCTCCAGTTTCTCTTTTCACTTTCATTCCCACCTTCTTCCTTTCCTTTACGGCGTGGGCCAGGAGTCCACAGAAAGTGTGAGTGACAGATCCAGCGCCTTTCCTTTCCTGTAAAGCGATAAAAAATTCCGAGAGGCCGTAATTGTCGATTTGTGTTTGACCCCGGAGCAGTAACACGAGGTTGAGATGATGAAGCGATTAAGAGGAAGCGAAGAAGGAGCGCTGTGCGAAAATGGGCTCTAAAATTATTTTTGCAACTGGATTTCTTCGCCGAAATTGCACATGGAGCCAGGTCTTTGTCTTTCGCCTTCTCCGAAACGCGACCGCCGAGGATAGGCTCCAACTCCGCTACTTCTATCTTAGTATACTTCACTCAGTAGCAATTCCGCCACCATGGCACGCATGCAAGCCTGACATAAGGCGACAAAACGTTCCATTATGTACAGGTAGCCTGGAACAAAATTATAGGGCAAAGCGAGAACGCAAGGATGAGCATTGTGCGAATTTAAGTGTCACAGTCTTGTTTCACAATGTTATACTATTAAAAGTTCTAGTGACTTTATACACAATGGGATGTCAGCGCCACCACGATGAGTGGAGGGCACTTGACTGTTTCTACCCAAGGAAGCGGGATCGAATCCTGGCTGCGGCGGTTGCTTTTTGATGGAGGCGAAAGTAAGGCCCCCGTGTGCTGTGCGATGTCAGTGGACGTTAAAGAACCCCGGGTGGTCGAAATTTCTGGAGCCCTCCACTACGGCGTCCCTCATAACCAGAGTCGCTTTGGGACGTTAAACCCGATAGACAAGTAAACCAAACAATGGAATACTAACAGCTTTTTTGCATTAATATATTTTTGAAGAGAGGTTACATTAAACCTCTTCAAAGTGAACAGTGGTATTCAGGCTGATGGACGAGGGTCGCAGTGAGGCCACCTGTCGGCTCACCGCTCGCGCGGCACCCTTCTCTCCAGCAGTGCAACACGAGCGTGGGCCCAGGAAGCCTAAGCTCAAGGAGGCGGGGGGCCCAGGCGACACGGGCGCGCACGGACCTAAGGCGCCGCACCCGGCAGCCGGGGGCCTCCTCCTGTCTGGACTGTCCTTCCCGCCGCCGGGCAAGCCGCCGCCGCAGCAGCAGCCCATGTCGGGTCACTTCGACCCCTCTGCGGCTGCCATGGCGGCCGCCCTGTCTTCTTCGCCTACCGACGGTGGGCCGCCTTCGTCGCCGCTCTTCCCCAAGGACGGACTCATTGGCTCTGCGGGCCTCCTGCAGATGTTGCTCAATGCGGAACGCTCTCAGGAGATAATATGGAACAGTGTGAGGTGGGTGCCTTCATTGATCTTTTTCTGTTGCTGTTGTGTGTCAGTGTATTCTCTTTGAAAGAAGCTTGTTATCCTTAAACAACGATGCTATCTAGACAGACCCATAGAGCTCTTTGCGTTTCTGGATAACCGGGAGTAGATGTCTTCGGTCTTTTTTTTTTTCAGTTTCAATGAAACGCCTTTATTTCTAAAGCAACGATAAGTTGAAGTTCTTGGTAGATTTTTGTCTCATATATTGGGCTGTGGTTCTTCGGTAACTCGAATGCCAGAGCAACAAAAGAAATACACCGGCACCAAGAAAGCTCATTCAAGACTGTCTCCAAAGTGAGAGGCTGTCATTATAGTCCCCCCCCCCCTCTCTCTTTCAATAAAATAAGTGTTTTGGCTGCATGGCTGAGATTGGATGTCGAACATGCAGCTTAGCTGTATGGTATACAATGCACGATAGGTCATACCTCTAATTACTTTGATCTTTTGGTTCAATCAAGCAGAGTTGGAGCCCGCAAGCAGTGCTAGAAATTCAATCTCCTCTTTACTGAGGTCTTCTTAGGACGGACCACTCCTGAAAACTGAAGTCTATATGTTAGCCTTGTACAGAATTTCGCGGAACTCTTGGTTTCATCAATTCGTCGCAGCGTCGTTGTCCGGCGTATGCTACCATGGATAAGAATGGCGAACGCGCCATGCTTATATATAGTTGTGTTTGTCTTCCCTTCAACACGGTTTCGATTGATATATATGTTTACGTACAGCCAGAGTCATAAAAGAGATTTTTGAAGGTGAAGTCAAGGTCACCGTGTGCTTCCGATGACCTTCAAACAGTGTCGAGGTCAAGTTGAAACTTAAGCCACAAACCACTTTGGGTATCGCAATGTTCCTACCAAAGGTAAAGGTCAAAGGTCAAAAATCAACTGACGTGGGAAGTAGCTTAGCGCATGAGCAGCTGCGTGGCGAGAGACATGATCGCTGACGTCGCCTCGAGTATATAAAGCGCGCCGCGCGCCTCGGCCGGAGACGGGCCATGAATTCAGAGGAAAAGTGACTGAGCAGCCGTGCTCATTACGATCGTCAGTTGGCTATATCGGATGATCCGGAGGACATTGCGTTGCGAGCGGAAGGTTTGTGCAGGGGAAGAGAAGGGGCTAAAGCCAAAAGAGCGGCAAAAAAGCAGGAAGAACGTAAACAGCGTGATGCAAAACGCCGCTGCGACGGTGCTGCAAAATGTGAGCGACTAGCAGCACAGATAGCCGTCGCCACCGATTCTGCGTCCCCATGCTTCAGCTATTCTTTCACAATATAGGTGTAACCGAAGCTAAACCAAAGCCAATTTTTTTTTTGTGATCTACTTTGAACTCATTTCTTGCACGCGTCACCGTAGCCACTAGCCGATATTAGCGCAGCTTTTGTCCTTATTTCTATACCCTTATTGTTGTATCAAAACACAGAAAAGTAACTATTACCGGAATAGGGAAAGGTTTTCATAGTGAATGTGGTTAAGAAGGATTGATGATGGAGCTGATATGTAAGCAGCATACATAACTCGCTGCCGGGGAGATGTAACTTTCATACTGAGCGAAAATAAGTCAGGAGGTAAGGGAAGCTTTAATGTTAACGTGTTGCGCGGGTGTAAATTGCGGAGCCTTAAGCTGCCAAAAAGAGACGCGCATCACTTTCAGGAAGCGGCGGAGAGTGCAATGACGGCATGCACAACAGATACGAAAACACTGGCGGTGAAGGAGCCACTTCTGTAAAGAGCGAAGGTCCATAGGTGCCTAGGTCCCTAAGTTCCCAGCCCCAAAAGATCGGGAGTATCCATCCCGTCTCCTCACTCTTTCTGCGGCGCTTTTGTATGTGCGTATATTTTCAAAGTTGTGCATTCCGCCATATTGCTCATCCGAGCATCTAGTCTCAAAGCAAAACATCGTTTGCATTCAGAAAATATGCTTAGTAAAGCTATTAAAGCAAATGCAAGCTCAATACGCTTATTTAGGGCTACCGAGTTTGCTTTACTCCAATCAAAAATACCGTTGCAGCGAATGGCCCCCTTTTTAGCAATGCATCGGCTACACCAACCCGCATCTCCAAGTGTTACTAACAAAATACACGCCGTATAGATGAGTGGCGCCACCTGTTATGTTTTGGCCTTAATAATAACACAAAATTTGTTTAAAAATTCCCATTAGAATAATCTTTTTCGATACAAATATATTTTCGCTAAGCAGTATTATATACTTAGTGAAAATAAAGGCAACAAAGGCGAGAAGTGTAGATGAAACCCTATACTTTTAATAACAGCTAAGCTCGAAATGACGTTGAGGCGTTAGATTCAGACCAGTGCACGGATGTTTTTGAGCCATGTAATGGAATTTGGCCATGGAGGCGGGAGAAGAGCTGAAGAGCGAAACGCGAAACTGCGAGAACCTATACAATAACTCTAAGCGGTGCGCCTATATTGTTCCACTCTGGCATCATGGGGTGTATCGGTGAATTTGTTACCTCACGCAAACAGCTGTCGCCATTGGGGTAGCCATAAATATTTTTCGGAGGGTGTTACACGCCGTCTGTCGAAAAACAGATAGCGAAAAAAAAAAAAAAAAGGCCAGAAGGAGGCGAGAAGAAAGATATGCGCAGCGCTCAGAAAATTTCGAGAAGTGTTCTACATCGAAACAAATCTCTGCTTACCACCTTGGCTGTCGCTATAGGAGTACGCTGAACCATGCACAACGGTGAATCTGCACAGGATGGGCTCTGGCAGTGGTGGAGGCGCCGGAGGAAACAACGCTTTCGGCCCACCGTCCGGCCTCTCGGCCAAGCTGGGAGCCGAGGGCGGTCTGTCGGCCTTCTCGCTGCTTTCGTCCAGCCCGCACCCGTTTGGGTCTCTGGAGGAGGCCACTCTCCGGCAGCGACTGCAGGCATCATCTGGGGGTGCGCAGTCGTGTCTCTGGGGAAGCAGTACCGGCGGAGGGTCCGTCCAGGAGGTGACGGCCAGGCTGCTCTTCATGGTCATCCGCTGGGTTAAGTGCTTGCCCACCTTCCAGACTCTTTCCAAGGGCGATCAGGTTGGTACCGTACTGAAATGCATGGCTCCCGCTCTGGTTTATCGATATGCTTTGCCTTGTATGATTCGATCATCTAGATATTCATGAATATTAAGCCTCGCTTCTCAGGTGTTGCGCAGGCTATATAATTGCGGGTGGGATAATAGAGTGCTGAAATCTAAATGACGACCAAAGTTTACGGGTTGGCTTACGAATCAAACTTGTTCTGAAGCGATAACACATACACTCGATATGGCTTCGTAAAAGTTCCTAATAAAAATTACCAGACTTCTCACTTCTTTTTTTTTTTTGGTACGAAGAAGCGATACTGAAGAAGAAATTTAAGAAATGGAATCAATCTGGGGGAATAAAGTTTATATTCTCTAAAACAGAATTAGGCAATTAACTGACGATTACATCTTGAAATGAAGAAATATTAAAGCACATGAGAGCATGTAGACATTTATTGCTCGAGGCCAATTCAAATATATCAGTGCCATGCATCAGGTCATGTAACCAATAGAGCATTTGCTTGCGTGCATGTGGCATGCTATACACTATGTCGACAATGCGCATTCATGGTTCTTACGATTGAAGCAGTGTCAACCTGAAGGAAAATAAAAGGCCATTCGAGAATATCTCTCGCTATTTTCAAATAGGATGTTAAAAACAGCAGGACAGCGACGCAGAAAAAGTGAACAGAACCCTACACTCGATCCAATTTCTATTCCTCTTGCTCTAAAAGCTATAGGTTATCTAGAGCGCGCAAGTGCCAGCTTTACATTTTTTGCTTACCAGCGCAGGTCGTGAAACACTTATAAATCCTGAGCTTATGCAACACGTTTTGGAAACGGCAGAAATATACCAAGCTTTCTTGGCGCAGCCAAACTAGAGCTGGAGGCTTTCGACAATTATATATACATTATACAGCTGGCGTATTTTTGTCTATGTGTATATGAAATAGCAGTTCTTTTTTCAGTGAATATTGTTTTCTAAAAGCAAATTAATTTTCTTCAGTGACCACAGCAATTACTGTGCTGCCAGTCGAAGACACCCATGGAACTCGCCACGGTGCTCACACACTTGCACTTGTGAAAAAGTTGCTATAGCGGCATAAAGAAAATTCAAGAAAATGAAACAGTGAACCGTGATATATTATCCTTTTGTTATTGCGTTGTGTAGCGCGAGAGTGCACGTGACCAGCGTACTATACCGATGCAATGGGTCTGCGTGTTAGCGGCACCGTTGTAAGCGAAGCCCAACCCTTTCAATAAACAGAATATGATCATTCTTCATGTTATTTATGCGTCATTTCATGTCAGTGTCCTTGCATACAGTGAACATTACTATCAAATAATTACCCTGAACGGCTAATAAGGGCGCGAGACACAAAACTCGATTTTCGCAATCTGCATGTCGCTGCTTTTTGTGCTTAGTACTTACGTTTATATCCTGCTGGTACTGTCAAATAAGTTACGAGCCAGCATTGTGGATATCCTCAGCTATGGCATATCTATCTTTTAATATGTGTCCAACCTCTAAGCCAGGTATTTATAGGCAGTTAGTTTTGTCATAATTCTTTTTATTAACAGCTTTTGTCGTTTTCCTTGCATCGGAAAGACCCGTGCACTTTTCCAACGCGTACCATTTCAAGCTAAATAAAATTTCCTGTTTTAAGCGGAAAACATTTAATGGCTCAGACTGTTGGCGTTTGTTCGTTCGGTCACACTATAGCTGTCAGTCAATGATGTCATCTCTGGAAACCGAAATTAACGTCATCAGAAAAAAAAAACAAAAAACACTGATCTCCAACGGAAAACGAACTACCGCCTCTCTCTCTTTTTTTTTCTTTATTGTCAACTTTAAAATCTGATTTCACACACAGAAAATATTACACGACAAACGCACATGGCTTAAAAACAACGTCAGCTCGGGCTGCGTGATTCATTAAAATTCGCGCATGTGTAGCAGCGCCTCCATTTTCGGAAGCCACTGAGGCCCTTGGTCTCGTATCTTGAAAGCATCAATGACGTTAGCAACGGATTCTCGAAGATACTGCCTTATTTTCCTCGCAACAATATCCGCGTGCCTGAAAGCCATTGGATCCCCAGCCGAGCACTTTAGTCATTTACGCCACGGCCACAGGGTCGTGAAATGCACATCATGATTCTCCTTGTCTACTATGAGGATAACAGTACCGATGACAGTGGCGCTGCAGTTAGTAATACTGATAGTGATGGCTTTAGCAATGATAATGACGGTGCATTTAGTTGATAATTACAAAGAGAGCAAACGTGATGCACCGTGTGCACCATCAACTGTCAGACTTTCGCATTTCTGTAGTGTATATAGATTCCACAGTGCTTTCGGAATATTTAGCTATTTAGTGCGCGAAATGCCGTCGTTATGGGCTACATTAATGCCTCACCAGGCACTTCTATTTAAAATATCTGGTCTCTTCTGACGATATTATCTCATTTTACTTCGAGAGCCATTATGTTTCGTTGCGTCATTTGTCGTTTTATAATCCTACTGTATAGCAGGCAGCTATTTTTCCAAAAATACGTAATCTAGTTTTTTTCTGAAAATACTCATGCAGATTTTTGTGTTATCTTCCATCCTATTTTGCAGAATGCACTATGCATGAAGTCATCAAAAGCTAATATTACAAAAATGATGGTTTAAACTCACCCATTGATCTCCACTCAGTCATTTCTCTCGCCAGCCATGTTAACCCTCTGCCATCCCCTCTCCAGAATCCGATTCCAGCACGTGGCTCTATTTATTGCTCTTCCTTATCTTGTGTTAGCATTATAAAACCCATTATAGCGAAGCAACTTATAGGGACGCTCAAGTAGCCTTCAGAATAGTATGCAGCAGCATTAGAAACAGCTTTGCTGCTGCAGGTTTCTGCCATTTAAACCAACGTTGTCGATCTTTCTTTTTTGTTGTTTTCTAATTTTTAGCATTTAGAGTTGGTTGTGGATCCTTCAGAGTGGTTTTATTTGTTCACTGCGATAGGCACAGGCGACGTAGGTTTCAGCTCTATTTTATCCTCCTGATACGTGGGGCTCTGCATACACTGCAGCTTGCAACCAAGCGGAGCCCGCCACTCATCTCGGTTATGTCACCTGATCAGATAATGTGCCAATAGTTCGCGAATATTCAGCCTCCTGAATTGCGCTCAACACATGTGAACTTTTCTTGAGATACACTTTTTAACTCAAACGAACCATCGTTGATGCTGATTATTAGGTACTCAAATAACACGACACAGCTTTTGGGAATTAACACCTTAGTAAATAAATGCAAGCGTAAAAAAAAAAAAAAAAAAAAAAACAATGGGTACCCTGTCACTTTTGCTTATTGATTCCCCTGTACACAACGGCGTATAGCGATCACGCTGGACGGGACATTCACTGAAAGACGAAGAATTCGGCATTGTATGTTCACTCGCTCTTTTCGTTTCATCAGTGTGCGTTCCTTGTCGCCTTGTACGCTTAGTGATGGCCCATAGCCAACCAGCCAAGCGGACCGCCCCTGCGCAGGTGACCCTCCTGGAGGAGTCTTGGAAGGACCTGTTCCTCCTCTACATGGCCCAATGGTCGGTGGCTGCGGACATTGTATCCTCTCTGCCAGGCCTCAAGGGCGCTCCGTCGCCCCCTACTGCGCTGCGCCTGCAGCAGCACCAGTCGCAGGCGGACGCTCTGGACGGAGGTCCATCTTCACAACACGCCGCCGAGATGCACTATATTCAAGACGTGATGCGCCGGTTGAGGCAGCTGTCTCCGGACGACACCGAATGCAGCTGCCTCAAGGCGGTCGTGCTTTTCAAACCAGGTGAATGTCACTGCTTCTTAATGTGACCTTCAAGGTTTTCACACTCTGTTTGATTGTGGTATAATGAAGATTTTGAAGTCAGTATAGGAAATCATGCCTAAGTAAAAAGAATGAAGGGGAACCGCATTGTACCACTGCACGTAAGTTGTAACCATTACAGATAGTAAGACTAAAGCATTACGTATATCTACCGAGACTAAGCACAGTCGAATAGCGACCCTGTACATAAGGCTATATACATACATAAGGCTACGATAAAGACAGCTATCAGTTGTTCATGCTCATGATGATGATGAAGTTGATAGTGAAAGGCGGTATTAGACTGGGCTTATACCTCATTTTTTGAGGTTTCAGAGCAGGTCCGCTGCTGCCTTCATTTTTAAGCACAGGATTTTCTTAGTGTGACTTTATTTATAGTAATAGAAAAAAAATGTAAGGAACGAACAAGCACAGTAAGTGAGGCGGAAGGAATTACATTTCCTGCCTATCAACACTTTAACTGTAAAATCTAAATGTTATCTTAGAGTCCTGAAATATGTAGGGTCTTCACAAGCGATTTGCCCCTGTCTGGCCCCATTTTTAAGGAGGCAGAATTCCTCATCAATATATTACCAAATTTTTAAAGATATCAATATTACACTAATATTTACTTATAAAGACGTATAAAATAAATGAATTAAATTATTAATTACTGCTTTCTGTCTATTTTATTTTTCTGTCTAGTTTTAATGCACAAAAATATCCTAAACACGGTACAGAAAACACCCAATTCTTGCTCCGCATAGTGCTAATTTAGTTGTTTTCAGATCGCTGCATTTATATGCATGATTTCAGTATAGGGCACGTCGCATGGTTTTAACATTAAGATCAGGCCGATTTAACAGATCCGTGGTGAAAGTTTACCGATGCGCTTAGAGCGTGTGAATGCGATAACAGCGTCCTCTTTGAAAGCCTTCGATTTGCGCTTAACTTGCACTGAAACGTTCTCTACAAGAGTAAACCTATTCAATTGTTTCTGTTTCGCCAGCCTCCCTGAATGTTAAGTTTTCCCTACTCTGCTGTACAGAGACCATCGGGCTGTGCGACGTCCACCCCGTGGAGATGCTACAGGACCAGGCCCAGTGCGTGCTTGGAGACTACATCCGCCACAAGCATCCACGCCAGCCGACCCGTTTCGGTCGCCTTTTGCTGCTGCTGCCCAGCCTCCGCGCCGTCTCCGCCGCCACTGTTGAGCGGCTGTTCTTCCGGGACACCATTGGCAACATCCCCATCGAGCGCATCCTAGGTGACATGTACAACATGGAGAAGGTTGACTGAAACCTGCCAAAAAAGGCGTGAAAGATGCCACAGACTGTGGCACTCACAGTATGGAGTATTCCTCCCTTCGGCGAAAATCAAAGGGCAAACGTGTTGCCACGTCCAACATATCTGCGCCTCGAGATCAAAAGTCTCGAACTCACAAGTCGTAGGCATCATGGCAAAGTGTTTTCTGCTGATAAGGAAACGCAGGTTATAAGGAGTGCCGAGAAGTCAGCTTGGAGAACCAATCTGCGGCCGTATGCTGTGCTCAAAGAGAACGGGAATGACTATAAAAGAACCGCATACGGCTGATGATATTAAACGCACGCAGAGTACAGAAGGCAGCGCTCACGTGGACGTAAGGGTGGCTTCTGCAGTGACGAAGATTCCATGTTTCATTATGTTCGCTTCACGTTTAGTGTTGTGCGTCCATCCTGACGGTGTGAAATTATAATGCAGGGCGAAGACGTGGAGCTGCCAGCGTTTGCGATCGGAAAAATGGCATGCGCGTTCAGATGTGCTGAAACAATCGCGCATGACCGGCGCCAGAATAAAGAATGATCGGTACGTGTCATGTCACTAATCTTGTTAGCGAAGACGTATTGAAAAAATTGTCATGCCTAATCTACGTGCTTCCAATGTATAACGGTACATCGAAAATTTCAAACCTTTCTGGTGTTTAAAATGAAGATGCTCATTGCTGATAAAGGTTGTTACAGGAACGACGCAACCAACGGGAATAGCAAATACATTCACGCGACAAGGCCGGGAAGCGTCTTCCCTGCTGTTGTTTCCCCTTCTTCCTATACCATGCATGGACAAAGTAGCCCAAAACAAGGGTACTAGTTCCTGACAAAATAACTAAGCAATTATACCCCAGTTCTTAATTTTGTACGCATATGCGAATAACTGACCTACGCTTTGTCGATGATGCACAAAGCTTCAAAAGCTCAACAGAAATGTGCTCGAATGCTAATGTAACCTACGTTAGGACTGCGCCTGACGGCGTAGGAGCCGTTATGAGAACTAGAGTTTTGTGCACAACTGATCTATGTGTCGTTGTGTTCCGTGTTAACCTGCAGTCTACAAACACTAGTCGTCCTATTAAGGAATACGTATCTCAAATAACATAAGAAGTATAAGAGAAGAGGGTTAAAGAAGGAAAGAAAATGGATCCAAGGGCAGCGCATGATTTTTCAGGAAGCATCTTACCTATTTAAAGGAAAAAATAGCAAAAGAAAAAAGAGCGCACCAGTATACTGGAGCACGACGAACGTATTCAAGTACGTAACAGCAAACTCAAAAGGTTATGGCTATTGCGTTTTCTTATTACCGCTTGTCGGCTGCGTCTTTCGAATTGTGAAATTTAGTTTTCAATGGAGTATAAACCAGTCGCTCTTTTTCAATACTCCAAAGTTACTCTATGTGCTCGGGCTGGAACAAAATTCAGTGCTCGAGCTGAAACAAAATGGAGTGCTCGAGAACCTGTAACCACACTGCCTCCAGCGCGTGAGTCGCTTGTTAGGTGTGAAAGATAGGCTACATCTATACACTGTCACATGTACCGCATGTGCGAGGTACTAAGGCGAAAGCCTTTAATGCCTCATCGTTTTCAGCAGAAGCTATCGGCAGAGGCTTTTGTCAGAAGGTGTCAAGTTTTCAAGGGAGATGGTTAAAAATAGATAAATAAACCTTGTCTCCACCGGGAATTGAACCTCCATGCCTTGCCCCAGCCGGGCGTTTAACCAGTTGCACCGCACCCCGGATCGTAAACCGCTCTTCACAATTCCCCTTGTCTACCGTGAGGATAGCGAGATTCCGCGAGTGGGAGATAGTGTGCCTGGATTATCCCGCAGGAAACTTTGCGCACGGAGCAGTGAATTGACACCTATAATATCTTCACTGAAATATATTTTAAGGCTGACACTTGCCGGGATCGTGCATAATAATTGAAAGAAAAATTAGCTTCAAGTACAGTAGGAGGAAGAAGCACCACGCCACCTCTGTATGTGGACGGTTACTTTGAAAGCAGCTGTCGCATTTTCATTGTACATTTTAGTAAGAGAAGCGAATACTATTTTTTATTTTTTAACTGCGAACGCAAACGGAACAGCATTTTCACAGAAATTGCTAAGGCTCACCCGACCAATAGTCTGCATGGGTCTTCGGTTGTAGCCTCATACGACGGCTGGCGCAGGTTACCAGATCAGCCATGATCGGCTTGGAAGAAATTGAACTAAAACCCTACAGCCGGCAGTATCTCATTAAATGGTGCATTGGCAAATTATGGTCCATTAGCATAGGTCTCAAAGAACGTATACAACAATTTGCTGCATTTGGTGCGATATTTGAACCCGAATATGACGGTAGCTTTCACGCAGTAATTTCTAATGTCCGGCTGGCAAATTGATGGGGCGATTGATGTCTTGGCTAGCGATAACAAATAAATAAATAAAGGTCATTATTATGTTTCACCCTAAACTGTGGTTTCCACGCACGCTCATTGGTCGCCGCCGCACCCATTTTAGATGTTTTACCTCACTTTGTTTTATCGTGGTAGCTTTGTAGGCAAATTGGCCTCAATAATGCTATCACGTCATACCCTTAGATGCGGAGCTTGAGTGCCTGTATGAGTGCCATAGAATAAGCGCATGCGGAGGAAATTGTAAAGGTGTCGGCAGAAGTACACAGCTTGCAGACTGTCGGAATGACTTCACGCTGGTGATAGCCTGCAGAGGTGGGCAACCCCATCAGGTCGACCTATAAACCTCAAAACAATCTCATCTTCACTGATCTAAGAGAGGTGAACGTGAGGTCGGTCATAGGTTAAAATCTTTTGAGTGAGGTCAGCAAATCGGACCTCAACCTTATGCGTGAGTTTGAGGTTGAGTGGGGTCGTCTTTAGGTGATGTCGGCCTTTGAGGTCGCGGCTTTTCGTAGTTGTCATAGCTTACGTGACAATTGTATGGTTACCCTCTCTGCCTTTCTATTCTATTTTCTCTCTCTCTCTTTCTCATGGCTTACTCTGAGGAGTACTCCTTTTGAACCAAAGCTGAAGTGCACCGTCTAGGACGGCTCTGCAGAGCTGCTTTTTGGGGATCGGCTGGCCACTTTAGGAAGACAGCGAATCCTGCAGCCCGCTCCAAACTTTTGCGATTCCAGCGCGTTCCGACAGC
Source organism: Amblyomma maculatum (assembly GCF_055883805.1). Lineage (NCBI taxonomy): Eukaryota > Metazoa > Arthropoda > Arachnida > Ixodida > Ixodidae > Amblyomma > Amblyomma maculatum. Next base: position 351,692,960 of record NC_139344.1, on the reverse strand, counting down.
CAGAACTTACAGGACGGCATTCTTGGAAGGAGTGCTGTTACCCCTCTGCATTGTGTTCGTTGGCGATTATTCTTTTAGTCATATAATTAACGCGCATGACAGAAGTTAGACCAACGAGTTGCCTTGCGGACGACCAGCCATCTCTTTCTCCCTACGAGTGGGAAGTAGTGCTTTGCTTCTCTTTTCCCAAGCATGGCAGGTAGCGCGTGGCTTCTTCGTGCACCATGTCTTGACGGTGGTAAGTCTGTACACCATTAAGCTGTCTGACACCTTTTTGTAGACGATAGGGCGCAAAGTCATAATGCACTAAAAAAGAAATCAAAACGAAAATGCAATACTTTTTATTTTCCAGCAATATGTATACAGAAAGCTGTAATTCACGTTTTCTCGGGGAAGCTAATTAACATCATGAATGACAAAAATATATGCGGGACCCTCCAGAAACCACTGGCGTTGCAGGTTCTTCCACGTGCAAATCGTGCCAAGCCTACCAAATACCATGAAAAAGCAGTTCATCGCAGCTGAATGCAACAAACGACATATTGTTTATCGCAATATAGCGCTCTGAACACTATTTTTAATTCCGATTTATTAGATAATTGACTATAGAGCAGCTATGCATTTTTGCTATTCACATTGGGATCAAACATGTTGCGCTAACTAGTAAAGGGATTAAGAAAATGCAGACAGAATTTCTCCTAGAAACAAATCCCATGCGTGATATCAGATTTTCAGGAAAACCCGCGAACAAAGAACAACAAACATGACCGCTTTCTAGGCCTACTGTATACGGCAGCGCTGCTAAAGAGTGTTTTTAATCAACGAATTGCGCTCGGCCGCGTGCTATTTCTTTTGCATTTCACGATTTCTTTCAACTATTAGAAAAAAAGGTCACACAGATGGCGCGCTGATATAAAAAAATGATTGGATTGGCTCTTTCTTAACCATGTACAGCTAACTTTACAGAATGTATTGCGTCCTAGAGGGGATATTTAATGTGCGTGGTTATTCTTAGTTAATTATGTACATAAGTGGACTAATCAAAGACTCTAAGGAGCACCACATAATGACATTCAAAGTGCATTTAGCTTCACATATAAACTTTTCCTTGCTTTTGTAAACCCTTTGCTCAAGCTATTAGGATGAATACCGTTGTCATTTGTTTTTCGTAATTAGAAGTTATAATGGTATAGTCACCAGATTAGCATGGGAAAATTCTTGACAGATGGATCTTAGTTACGATTTTGAAGCCTAATTTACTGACCCCTTTTTTTCCTTGGATGCCTAGCATTCGACCTCAACCTCACATTGTGAGTTTGAGGGGAGGTTAAGTGAGATCGATAGTATACTGTTTTGAAAATTGAGGTGAGTTGGTGAGGTTTAGGGGAGGTCGAAGCTGTTGAGGTCAAATGCCATCCTCTGCCTATATATGCTACAAAACCGAGCACAAGACAACGTTTTCTTCGTGTATTTTTTCTTTCAATCTTGAAAACCAAAGACCCGCTGGGCGCTAATTCCGAAAGTGATCGATGTGTAGAGAGAGGCAGTCTGTGAGCTTCGTTTAGAAAAATTGTTTGGCCGGATATGTACGCAAACGGAGACCTTGGGGACCATACAACCGACTAGCTTGTGGACCTATACGTTAAGAACAGCTCATTTGTGACCTCAGATGCTCAGCACAAGCACGAGGACAGGTGTGCTGAGACACATGAAGGGTCCTGCTTCTTCCTCTGGCTCCAGGCTGGGTGATAACGGGTTCACATCCAAGGCCAGCGAGCAGGCAGTACCAAGTACGGCTGCCGCTCCGCTGAATACGGTGTATACCACTTCGGCCACGAGTGCCTTGAGCTCTTCTTCCTGGAATAAGAGCACAGCAGCACGACTGACATCCCCGAAGGTTTTTCGAACCCCGTCCAGGTGCTTCCACATCTGGGGCACCGTTGTCCATTCGGCGTATTTAGCGGCCGTAGCTAGTACGCTCTGCCCGAATGTCATTGCACCCCAATAAGCAGGCGTTGGGAAATAGAACTGGCCGGTGCCGCGTAGAATCTTGAGGCGTGATGTCCACAAAATGCAGTTGGTCACGTGGTATAGGTTAGGGGGCCTCTTAAACATCGCCCTGGAAAACGCGGTTGTAACGTAAAGGGCGAACCGAGCAGGAAACCCCGTGTATCTGTGTCTGCACTCGTCCTGGACAGAGAAAATAACAAGGTTAAATGCGGCAGCTTTGAGGTCAGCTCAGAAGTGCGCTTTGCAAATTGGTAGCACAAAGCAATGTTTTCCTGAAAGGCTGCGGTGACGCTAAAGCTATGTGAATGAAAACGCCCTCACAAGTGCTCTCAACAGCAACCACACGACCGAAGCAGGAGTGGACGAGCTGTTCGAACCATTGTAAAGATGCAACAAGTTAAATAGTTTTACTTTAACTGAACAAAACTGAACAAAATGGTAATGTAGAATGTAAGAGGCTTTAATAGCAAGATCGAGTGCTCATTACGAAGCCCTAAACATAGGATGTATATGGAAAGCAGCATTTGGTGCTGTTTCTGTATACTTAAGTTAATTGAGGAGTTAACTAGCATCATCAAGCTACTTCACTCTGAAAAGTGAGTTATGTGACAAATGCTGCTTCCATTCGTGTCCACGACGCCTGCACACAAGTTTCCGAATTTGTGGCTTTCACGCACAAAAACCAGCTCTCCTTAATAATGACCCCTTGGTGAATAGCCGAATCTTAACTTCGAGAAGGCAAATCTTAGGGGTGGGTTGGCAGCCGGAGCAAAGTGTTTTTAACTTTTACACAAGAACCACAAAACATTCTCTACGGATGTGTTGGAGTAAGCCCGAACGGCCAGATAGCACGTTCTGTATACCTGGGAGACGAGAACAATTCCAACTAAGATAACGGTGAATAATAGTAAATGGTGGCTGCTCTGGAGTCTTACCTCACCACCACAGTCCAGAAGCATGCGCTTCAGCTGGTCGTAGAGAGCGACAGGAGTGGCCGGCAGTCCGCAGGAAGCGTACGTTGACCATTCGCACTCGAACTGGGTATCGGGTGACTCGAAAAACACCAGGACGCAGAGGCAAGCCACCCTTCGTTGCTTGTGGCCGCGATGTTGGACAATGGTCTCATGCCGCACGTCGATCTGGACTACGCTGGTGTCTTCGGGAAAGCAGGAGGCGACATCGTGGGCTTCTGCAGAGTGAGGTTAGTAAGGAGGAAATGAATAACATGCATGGCATACGTTTCAAGAGTTCCAAATCTGCAGGGACCAAGTTTAGGTGTTGACAAACCTAGTAGACCAATCTTGACAGACCTTTACAGGCGAAGTTTAGGTGTCGCCCATATTTAGGAGCCTGAAAGTCATAGACAGCCGCGACATTACTGTGTGCCGGACAGAACAGAGGACGAATTGAAATTCGAAGCGAGTTAACTTAAATTGCAGTGTATACTCGATATTTAGGCGCATTCTAACCGGCGAGTCGCAGAGATCGCGCGTCCGATTACGTTCGAATTGATAGCGTTCATATACCCGAAGGCAAAGAACATGATCGAGGTTTGAACCAGCAAAGTGTACAGCATCTAACTTGCGAAACGCCATGCGACCTGAAGAGTTGGTGAAAACAGAGAACAATTAAGCTCGTCGCGTTTCGCTCTATAAACATTCGTGGCCAGCTCACCGGAAACCAGCCCAAGAATGTTAAGTGCGCATTTCGTTTTTTTTTTTTTTTAATCGTTAAATTGAACCATAAAAAGTAATTTTTAGTTCGAAAATGGAGCTGTATATTTTACACTCTCTTTGCAATGACTATTTGCGTCATTTGCCTGGAGGCGTATCTCATCAAACAGCACTTTCATAGAAGCACATGCACGCAGTTTTTTCAAGGGTTGCACAAAATTAATTTTTTAATTGTTCATTGTTCATTCCCCAATATTGTCATCACAGGATTTAGAGGACAAGGCGAGATGGAACGAGTATTAACACTAAAAGAGCTGACACCGGCACTGCATTAATACAGTTCTGTAATGAAGCAAGCCGGGATGCCGGAAGCAGACATGAAGTACACACACACACACACACACACACACACACACACACACACACACACACACACACACACACACACACACACACACACACACACACACACACACACACACACACACACACACACACACACACACACACACACACACACACACACACACACACACACACACACACACACACACACACACACACACACACACACACACACACACACACACACACACACACACACACACACATATATATATATATATATATATATATATATATATATATATATATATATATATATATATATATATATATATGTATATACAATTTCTTGATAGTTTACGTCTGTGTTGTGTCTCACCTTGTTCGCTTTGGTCCTGTTTTTCGCGCTGCAAAGTATGAATCCACACCAACTAGCCCTACTTTTCGGTTATTATTAAAGTCTTTATTCATCTTTTGTGCTGCGGTAAGCATTGAACAAATCACTTCCCACGGGCAAGGCGGATGCCAAAGCTATTACGTCACATGGCACCACCCATAATCAATGCCTCTTCTCAATTCTTTCTTTACCAATGAACTAGAGAGGCGAATTTCTTGTATTCTTCGCTTTGCTATCTTCCAAAAGAGGCTGGAGCGCTCCGAAAACGGACGCCGATGGCGCGAAACTATAGCTGCTAGCCATGAAGGAATAATGCCGTAATAGAATGACTCCTCGATTAGCGGCTTTCTAGGGCCTTTACCCTCATCCTCGATTACTTGCATCATGCAACTTTCTGGGAAACTGCAAACAAACAAATATTTTTACTTAATTATAAAACTATAACGAAGGACTGTTTGTAGCGCCATCTATTGAGGCTTGGTTTGTGGGGTTTAACGTCTCAAAACGACTCAGGCTATGAGAGACGCCGTAGTGGAGGACTCGTAGAAAACACTATCTACTCACATGAAGTCATAAAATTACCACTTGATGGCGCCATCATAATAAACCGCATTTTTGTTACCACTTTTCATCTTATTTAGCAAAACGTCTAATCTCCTTTAGTAGTGGACGTCGAATTTTCTGCAGTATAGCTGCCCCATCATATCTGTGTCGAAAGAAATTTGGTGGCTCTCATAAAAAGGCGGAAAAAATATAAATAAAACGTGCGTTTAAAATGTTCGCCTATTGCGTCATACTGCCTTCCACTTATTTAAGCGTCTTGTTCATGCGAATCCACCAGGAAAAAAAGAATAATGACGTTCAAAAGAGCCATATTCTTTCTGTAGCTGTGTTCTTGTATGAGCTGGAATTCACCGATATAAACTTTAATGGGGTGGAGCACACTAGAACATCTAACGAAGGAGGAAACAGCAGTTCTCAGCTCTGGAAGATCGATTAGGATATTACCTACAAGTCTGTGGGGTAAAAAACAATTAAGGGTGCAATAACAATAAAAATGTAGTCTTTATACGACGTTGAAGGAAGCAAACATTATTTCCCACAGGTGAGTTTGAACGGTATATATAGGGTAATGTTTTTTTTTTTTTTTTCATCCTTAAAGAATTTATACCCATACCTTACAGACCTTTTCAATCGTTACAGATCTTTGTCTTTACTATAGATAGATTTATTTATTTGAGTATGCCTCAAAAGCCAAATGGCCTAAGCGAGCTCACACCAGGTCAGATACATCACAAAAAACAAATGAAGAGACACCTAAAAAAGACATGAAAACAGCAGTTAGGCAAATATATCCATGTCAATAAATGTCACGCTATACAGGATATGTAAAGGAGTCATCAGACAGATGGCATGCAAATCTGGGTAAGAGCTGTAGAAACATTTTGAGGCTTTGTATGTGGCACACGAAATTTCAGCGACATCAGTAAGGTGCCACAATCAATAGAGCCGCGCACTGTGTGTCACGCACGAGTCGCCTGTCACTAAGAGTAGACATGTTGAGATCCGCAAGAGAGAATCATAGTCGTAAAAACGCCGGCGACAAATATATCTGTCGTAAAGGATGCGCATGAACTTACGCTGCGGATTTTCAGTTTTCGTGCAATAGGTGACAAATACGCTATTCCAGGCTACTGACGCGAACTCAAGAGGAGGTCTCACGAGATCACAGTTTATAGAGTGCGCAGACAGTCGTACCATGGAAATATTTTTGTTAGTCTATAGATAAGACCAATATGTATGAATGCTCGTACCACAGTTGCTACGCTGTGATGATGTAGAAGTGACTAAGTTTGGCAGCATTACAACGTGCTGCGACGTCACTTTATAAGATCGGAAAGTGGGAAAGCAACATCAAGAGATGTCAACTTATATTTTTAATGCCGGATTTATACGACAAATACAAAATGAAAAAAGAAACTTAGTACATTGGTTGGTGTTCGATATGGGATGGACAGGGCATGTAGTGCGTAGAGAGGACAATCGATGGTCGCTTAGGGTAACAAACTGGATTCCAAGGGAAGGAAAGCGTAGCAGGGGGCGGCAGAAAGTTAGGTGGGCGGATGAGGTTAAGAAGTTCGCAGGGGTCAAGTGGATGCAGCTAGCACAGGACTGGATTAAGTGCAGGAGATAGGAGAGGACTTCATCCTGCAGTGGCTATAGTCCCGCTGATGATGATTATGATAACAATTTATTTTGATTATTATTACTTATTTTTATTTTCGTTTTAGACAGCTGAGATTAGGACTGAACAGAGATTTATAACTTCTTTTGAATTTAAACACGTAAGAAGTCAGTGCCAATTTAAGAGATGCCAGTTCGCAGTTTCTGCAATAAGTTTCAGTCATCAGACAAGACGAATATTGTGGCGCTTATCCCACTACACAAATTATTTATATCAGACACAACAGAGCAATTTTCACTTACTGTGACCACAGACTGCGGCTAAACTAATTATCAATAAGTCAGAAAGAAAAACGTCAAGAGATTATAGTTCATTGTGCGGAATTTAGCGTTTTCAACGTTTTTTTTTTTTACTCTCGATTAATTTTGGTGTCTTAATCTTCGGATATAGACCCTATTTAATGCTTCAGCGAAGGGTGCTCGAATTCCGACCTCCAGGACATGGGTTTGATCCCGGCCATGACGGTTATCTCGAAATGCAAGACTCCCATATAAAGTGCGATGTCAGTGTAGATGAAGAAACCCAGGTGGCTTCAATTTTAGCAGCCCTCCCTCGTGCCTGAATCTTTTTGGAACGTACCACTCTGTCTACCAAACCAAACCAGTAGATTTTCGGATACGGCTATCCTGGCTTTCTTAACTGACACTTATCACAAATTTTCGCGTTTTTTTCCTCTACATTACATCAGATTCGTGCTTTATGTCGCCAAACTCTCTGTTCTGCCCTCACCCTCTCTACATGTAATCTAATATGATTACTACCCGGAGTGGTAAAGCGAATAAATGAATAAATATATTCGAGCAAGTTAACAGGATGCCCTCTCAGCAGTACGTGCCTTTGAATTAGCACTAGAAATAACACCCTAATTTTAAACTTTATAAAAACAGAAGTGGCAGGGCACACATCACATACTAAACACCTTTTCGCCTGAGGATGCAGAAATAGTTCTGACCACGTGATGTTGACTGCATAGCTTCTTCAGTTCGTAGCGCAGGTTTCGCTCATTACAGCTTTGCACGATTTCGTCAGAGCACCACTCAAGGGTTAGGACGGACTTAAAAAAAAAAAAAAAAAAAAAAGAATGAAAAGTACAAAATTTTTTTCTTTTTTTTGCTTTCATTGAAGACCTATCAACGTTGCACTGTTTGACGAAAAGAAACATAGCAAAATGTATGCATCACAGCACGATAAAAGGAGTCGTGAACACTCACCGTAATTTTTGTCCCCGCAGAAGATAATCGCAAAAGCTGGATGCTTATTCAACCTCTTCGCCACCCGCAGGCGTAAACATAGTTCTTCGACAAGCCTCCTGTTAGTTTCGAGGTCGCCAAGTTTGTCCTTTTGAACAAAATGAGAAAGAAGGTAGAAGAAAAAGAAATTCAGGAAGTTTACTAAAAGTCGTAGCACATTGTTCATTGTTTTTCCAAATTCATTCAAGTCATCCTCACTGAAGCTTTTCGAGACTAAAAACCTCTGAACAACAACATGACGCACCAATAGCCGTCCTTTTCGGCATGCGTGGATATATAATCACGCAATGAGTGGCACATAAAATTCGAAGAAATGTATTTCATACAGGCGATACATTTCAATTGCTTGACTTTTGATTAAAATCCTAACAGCCTTCCGCGGCGGTCCAAAATTTCAGTGTGCACGAGACTCATGCACAAGCCTTTTTGATCGGCGAGTGGCGTTTTTGTAGTGGTGGGTAGCCGCTTGCGTATATATAAGATCTTCAGACGCGTCCCTTGTCAAATTTCTTTTTCCGAAGGTTTTTATCAAACACCTTTAAGGAAAAACCCTCATGCATAAAATGTACCATCTCCACCTTAAAGATTTCTCTAGAAATACAAATAGAGTAACACAATTCTCGCCTCAAGCTCTTGATCAATTATACCTCCTCGTCAATTCGTTTAGAAAGCTGTGATGACGCTCGAAAGTGGATGTACTGTGCTTTTTGGCTCCAATCCTTCCTCTCCATAAATCTGACTCTGTATAGTTATGTTCTTTGCGCTGCTGACTGAATAACTGCTGCGAAGGAACCAACACTGAAAGAAAGGACAAAAAATTCCTTCAAACAGCAACACTAACTATAGCTGTCTTTCGAGCCTGATGTCCACATGCATACAGACGAATGTTATATGTAATCATTTCTTTGTAAACAGAGACTCCTTCTTGCGCGCCAGTTCAGTTGTTGTCGTCTTGAAAACTACATGGAGGGAGGCGTGTTCTCGACGTGCAACGAGATTCAGAAAGTTATGAAGCATATGAAATGTGCCTATAATTATCGTGACTCAATGAATGACTAAAACGTGCGGGTTTATAAAGAGATGGCAACATTACCTGCAGAAGCACAAAGAAGCGAAGCCCCTTGCTCTGCATTGGCAGCGTCGCCTCTTCCCCGCCCGCGCGCGCATAGTTGAAGAGGTCATCGGCGTGAGGTCCCTCGATGACGTCCCTTTCTGCCAGGCTGCGGTCCACGAGCCCATCTCTCAAGGTCCCCATCCCCGGTCGCTTCGCCCTCTTCTTCTTCTTCGTGCAAAGTGTCGGCTGATTAAGGCCTCGAAAGGTTGGGTAATTAATAAAGACTCGGTTCTTTATTAATTATTATTTATTAAGCAGCGCTGAAGAATTGCCTCGCATTAAAAAAATTAAATCGTAGCATTGTTTACAGTGAATTGAAATTCTTGTCGAAGAAAGCCGGACTCTTGAGAGAGCGGTGCGCCTAAGTACAATAGCATTCGCTCCTAAATATGATCGAATTATAAAGAATACCGTTCAATGAATGTTTATATATTTGCTAATAGGCTTTTTTTAGATTTTGTTTTTGTAGCGAGAGCTACATTGGCCACAGCCTCACCATTCAGCCGTGCCTGTCGATGCCTGTCCGGTGCCTGTCCGTGCCTGTCCGAAGAGCGAAGAAAAAAGAAGTCGTGGGAGGCGGTAGCTGGCAGCTGACTTGGCCGAACACTAGTTGGACGTAGGGCTTCCTGACATTACGTTTGGCAGGAGCTGCCAACTCATATGGGAGGGTGATGTCAGGATCAGCCTGCCAAGACCCTTGCATTCACGTTATCCCTAGGCCACGCAGGCACGTTCATACCGCTCGGTTAAAGCGGGGCTTTATATGTTGGATGATATAGCTTACGCTATCGCGTCATCGCGAAGGTGGGAGTGAAAACAGAGAGAAAGAGGTGCCATAGTGGAGGGCTCCGGACCATCTTGCGGTAGAGGCATCCGCCTTATCCCACTTTAGGGGTCAAAAGTGCCCCCTATGTTATAAATAAAGCTGAAACCATAGAGTAAACTACTATGTGCAAAAGCCATTTCTTTACTTTCAAGCCGAACCTAAGCGTAGCCATGGAGATAGCTCTAGCGTAACTCCAAATTTAACCACGAGCTAAACCCCAGCTGATTTTTTTTTTTTTTCGTTTTTAGAAACCCCGGTGTGCAGTTTGAAGCACCCGATTTTGGCGTCAAAAATAAAATGCTGCAGTGTGAAATTTGAGACAGTATCGAATAGCTATGTATAGACGTGTAGCTCATTTAAGCAACTAATGTAGGAATATTAATTCGTCAAATGAAAAACTATGCTTAAATTCAAGAAAAAGCACTCGTATACCGGGGAAGCTTGTATGACAATCGACTTCAGGACAAGAGGCTCAAATATGGCTGCATCACGTAACCTACATTTAGAGCTAAATAATAGCTATTCAAATATAACACTATCACAACACCCTGTAGGTTATAAAGTGATGTTGATCAATCGTGAGTCAACACTATCATTATTTTTACTGACTGCGTCAAGTCAGAATCAGCCATTAATGAGCCACTGATTTAACACTTGATGAAACAAGTTGAAAATTAGCGTCGACAAGAAAACAAAAATGATTAAGTTTCAGTATCATAGTATCGCACAGCAGCATGACAGCGGTTTCAGGTTTCTGTTAGGCTTTTCTTCTCGCTACACTAAAGCACAAGGTTTTTAGTAGCTTACGAGTTTGTCGAAATTCTCGCAATCAACCCTCCATTTTAAACAGCCCATGAGAAAGAGCGGAGCTATTTTCGAGTTATGAAAAAGACGTGCCGAATGGTTGTGCTTTAACGCCCAGATTGTCGGAAATTAGGAACGTATAACGCGGAAGCGAAGACAGCCTCACTAAAAGTTTAAAGCTGAGCCGCAGGATGCCCTAGCTCCTCCCGTCCTAAATTACAAGTACAAAACTACAATGCCAGAAGTACACATCCAAAATTACAAGCGGAATGTTCAAGCCTTGACAAGCCAGCGAAAACTTAGGGGACACTTAAGGTCAAGAGCATGCTGATTAAAATGGAGCTACAGAGACCCAAAGATCATTTGAGGAACCCCAGGTTAACCTTCATCGAAGCATCGAGCCAGTAGGGAGCATAAATTAGCAAGCGTATTAACTCTCGTAATTACTATGTCTAAATGCAAGTAGTAATACGATGCGACAGACTATCGCAAAAGGCCTTCCCTTAACTAAGTCGCATGAGCGTGCCTCAGTGACCCAGGGCCCGGGGCAGCCTGTCTGTGTCTGACTCGTGGCCCCCAGATAAGGGTTCAACTCCATAAATTTTGCGGTAAAGTTATTTTAATTGAAGCATAATTATTTACATGACATTATATTTGTTATGATGCTATTTAAAACGTATTTCTTACCTGGAGAATTCAAATAATGTATATTTTTATAGCTCGCTATGCTGTAGCTCCAGGGATGATGTCACGCCGACTCCAACAATAATGACTCACCCCCCCCCCCCCCCCCCCCCCCGTTAACAACTCCGACCTGCCGTTTTCCCACAGAGAGCTAGTTAACATATTGCGTCGATAAGCTTTGAGACTCAGTCAGGTCAAATTTCCAGGCAGTGTTTGGTGGTAAGGCGTTCCGATCAATTAATCTGCTCGACAAGGAGGAATATGTTTAATGGCATTGGCGGCAGCCAACGCTTTTCTTTCTGTGCTGAAGGTCACGATGTGGAAAGATGGCGTTTCAGAGATGCTTGGATGAACGAAGCACATAAAGATAGAAACAGTTAACTGTGTGCGGTAAATTCGCCGCACGCATGTAACGCCGCTCACGAAATTTCTCGTCAGCCTGCAAGTTTCTGCAGCTGCAGTTGTTAACCACGGGTTAGCTTGAGAAGGCACTGAATCGACGACGGAGAACAAACACAGCTCTGTGCACATTGGCCAATTTATGCTGAAAATTGTTTGCTCGTACAAAGTGTGAAGTAACAAGTGTAATGAAAGCAGTATATAAATAGATACGTAGATAAATAAACGATAGGTGCGCGAAGTGTTCTGGATGATGGCTTCTGTATAACGTCCCGCATAAGTACTGCGGCACGGTACTAAGGAAGGACGCGCCCTCTGGTGTATCTGGCGAAAACGAGGAGCGTGACACTGCGGAAGGCCTCAGTCCACAGGGGGCTTCCTTGGACAGGACGTAGCGTGGGCCCGATCAATTGCCCAAGCTTGCGACCGTCATTTCAGAGAGGTCTCCGCTGCGCCAGAAAATGGAAGATTTCAGAAAACAGGCGGGTAAAAGCGAGATTTCTCAACATCAGCATGTCTCTGGGTTCAGTGCTGTGTAAGACATTAAAAGGCGCACACATGCCGTTTTTTTATTGAAGTCTTTAGGACAATGTGAAGGTTACAGCGGGATACAACTGAAGGACAAAGTTGCATGCAAATGCCCCTAGGAGGCCCTCTTGTCAACGTCTTCGACTGATGGGCATGGGTATATATGTTATTGGCAGGCGAGATTCAATATCACGAAGTCACCTAATTAGGCTATCAAGCACTGAGCTGAGGCGGGCTCCGGATTTATTTAGACCACCTGGCAGTCTAACGTTCACTGGCATCGTGCAGCACGCGGATGCCTTTTGCACCCGTCTGCATGCCGTTAGTCATGACATCGCGGTTTATAGGTTATTCTCTGGCTAACAACCCTGCATATTTCCACCCTATGTGATGTCAGGTTTACATGTTCGCGGAATTTGTCTCTCACTTATCGAAACTTTCTCTAATCATCGAAAAAAAATTTAAAATCACACTTCACGCTTTATTCACTCCGATTACTCATATTATTCCAGTGTGCCTGCCTTAAAATCAGGAGATTCTTAGGTAATCTTGAGTCGTGACGTAAAGTGTTTCGATTATATCTTTTCCATAAGTTTTATCATTAATCCTTACGAGAATCGATCATGTCACCAGCCCCATCGCCTTTCCAACCAAATTGATCCCCAGAAGACCATCGACCCAACCCCCGTTAGAAAATCAGCTCATTTCCGATTATTTTTTGTCGAATTATCTAGAGACTCGAATGATCTTCCAGCAGAAGCTATACACCTTATCAACCCCATAAAAAAATATTTAAGCCATCATTTTGTAATTGTCACGTCTAACCCCATGTAATGCCCCACACTTGGGGCCTTTGAGGCTAAAAAAACAAATAAATTGGGGCATCAAGACAATCGGCCGACTCGCTGAAGCCTTCCTTTGAGGGCCATTTGTCCCTTCATAAATTTCATCCGACTAATGTGCGACCTAAAATAACCTTACACAACACAATTTATAAAGATACATTTTTACTTCCTCGACATAAATATAGTTTTGTACATTCTGGACATCATTTTATGACTTAGCTTCGGCTTAGATACTTTTTTTAGGGGGCATACATTAACTACCGTTACGCCCGCGAGACTTCATGTGAATGCCTTGAGTCGCCGGTTTCTAATGCATACATTAGTGTCAGCGTAGTTCCTGTCTAAATGTCATAATCTGCAACAACCAATCATAAGGATGAAAAATAGTGAAGCGGTGAAGAATCAAACGGGGAAATTTTAGAGGCCAGGACCACTAATATATTGCATTCTTTTTTTTCTACCTGCTTGCAATAGCGGGTTGTAGTCAATGTGACACCACTTCATCTAATCGGGAAAAGGAGGTTAACATATAAAAGAAAACAAAATGAAGGAAGAAGTGGAATTAACTGAGAAATAAATTATTGCATTATTTTGACATTTCATAACAGAGCTCTCCGTGTGAATTAGTCAATCTAGATGGCACACATGTTGGAACTCGCTAAAGCACCTGTGATGTCAAGTTTATTATTTCTGACGCTGTTGATAAAATTCAAAGGACGAAAATTCTCTGTCCGGTCAAGCAGCAGGCCAGATATGAGGTCAGATATATGAGGTCAGATGAGGTCAGACATATATGAGGTCAGATGATCAGCAGAAATCTATGCCGGCACTTAGATGGTTAGCTGAGAGGCGACCTGCTTAACGTATCTATTATCTTGCTTAGTGATAACTTCCATCGCAGTCTTAGATGATATAGTTTATCCAGCCACATTACAGCGCTGGCACAGCGGGTACTTACCGCTGATGGGCCGCAAGGCCCTGGAACTTTGTCTCCGGTAGGACGAGTAGAAGCCAGCCGCACGTAAGACTCATCACACCCAACACGAACAGAGGTCCGTACTCCCCACCAGCTTCGAGGGCCTGCGGCATCCCAGACGAGCGCACATGTTCGCAAGTATGCATGAAATGTCTCCCACACTGTGAGAGATGCTTCCTCTTAGGAAATATTTCGCGATATGTAAAATAAACCAAGAGAAGGCGAAATTGAACTATAAAGTGAACGATAGACTATAACATTCAAACTATACAGAGACCACATTCGCAATATTGAGGACCATAAAAAGAAATGCTGCTGCTGCTTTCACCGTCAGATATTGAAAATATACTCTATGCGCCGACAACGAATATGCGCGCGATTGTATGGACTCGTTCTTAAGCCCATAGCCGTGTCCTTCGGCACCGTTGTCTGAACGCACCTGTTTCCGCATGAAAGGTGCGGCGAGGGCGCCCAGCTGTCCCGCCAGGTGTCCGTAGCTGATGCTGGGAGCCCGTAGCGGCATCGGGTACTGCTCGAGGGTGAGAAGGGGAAGCTGCGCGGAGGATACGGTGATCGACGATAGGCCCACCAGGGACAACACCGTCATCAAGTCCGGGTGGTCTGCGCAGAGATTTACCTGTTACTTTTTCCCATATAATATACCACATCGGACACAGAGAACTGCGTCATATGGTGCAGGAGACTCGGTTAAGGAAAGGAACCACCCAGCTAGCACACAAGAACGAATTTTTTGTTACTTCTGCACTTTTATTTGTTTTATTTATTCATTTCTGCATACTGCGGCCTCAATGAGGCTAGTGTCAGGACAAAAGTTGTTTGTAATAGTCGAAAATGGCTTTTTTTCATTGTTTTCCGAGACGACTTTTCAAAAGACGTCTTGTCTGCTCGTATAACTATTAGGTAACCGTTAATTAAAGGCAGATAACAGGTGCCTTTATACATTGGAGCTACTTGCAGATTTCTTCATTTTTTAAAAACTTCGCAGGCACACAGGTTAACTGCTGACATGTGTGCACCTTGTAGTGCTGTCCAAGACTCCATCCCAATTCATGAAGAGCGGCGTTTACTTCCCTGCGCAGTGACAGCGCAAATAACTATAGGCGGGCTTCACGACTGTTGCACTAAAACAAGCCATTCTGCTCGGTTTTGAAATGAGCGGTACGTGTTGCACTTGATGGCCACTTGACCATGTTTGATGTTTTTCTACACACACATACACACACATGCACTTGATCCCGTAAAGTCTATTTGTGACGGTTTGGTGGTAGCTGGTAAACTCTATCGCTTGTCACGCTAGAATTTCCGGTAGGAGTAACAAAAAAATAGGGGCCTTAAATTCTGTTTTGGTGGTAGAAGATAGTTGCACAATTATATTTCCTTGTTGGAACACTGTTTCTGCAATATTGGTGTTAAATTCACAAGTTCAATTTAACAAGGTAATAAAATTACAATGTAACAAAACCGTGAATAATATATGTGGCATGTAGACAAGCGAAATGACGAGATTTAGTGCTGACTTTATGATGCATTTATTTTTGCACAGTAGACTTTGCTGCGGCAAGAACGATTGAAAGTGCAATAACGTCCTCAAACACTTTTCTATTAATTCGTACTCAGAATATCAATGCCAATGCTGCACACATAGGCAATATGAAATGCTCTTGCTTCATATTGCCACAAACCGTCTTGCCCTATATTCAGGATCCCTTAATGTGTGTTAATTTGCGAAGCCGCGATTACGAAGCCGCGGAACATTGAGAAACTTCACTAATTGTTTTGAAATAGAGCACATTGAACAGTTTAATTATATTAAGGAGTATATTTCAGGTTTGCCAACCGTTCCACTTCTCTGGAAAGGTAGGTTGCTAAAACCTGAGCTGATTTGTACTTTCCCTAGCTCATGTATATACATAAAAATTGATTACTTGACAAATCGAAAATATCCCGAAAATTTACAGACGCTTTCCGCGAAATAACCAAGCTCCGAGAACCGAAATGGTGGAATCGGAACAGGAAGAAATTGTGGAAGACGAGGTTGCGTTATGGTCATTCTATAAGAGCTGACGCTTGCGAATATCAAACGAAGCCGCAATAAACTATTAGCACGTAAAGGTGCGGACATAAGTAAACGGAGCAGGGTGTTATCTTCTAATTGCTCTCTTGCCTGCTCCATACCACATAACAAAACATTATCTTTCTACTAGAAAGCCCATTTCGCTATCATACATCTACCGGTTTCAACTATAGGCAATAGAGAAAGAGTTTGAAGCTCGTAGCTTGCTCCGTTTACTTTTGTTCGCCCCTGTACATGGTCGTCCATTTCTAGTCCCTGTTTTCACACAGTCACTGTTTTCAAAGCCCCATTTCGTCCGACCCGGCAGCGCAATAAAGGTAAGTAGCGAACCGTATGAAGCTCCACCTCAAGATCCCTTTGGGCGTGTATCGCTTTACTTCAATACGCACTGACACTGGTCGCAATGTTGCTTTGAAAGCCGTGACCGTATTATAGCTAGAAGTTGACGAACCTGTACATACTTATCAGCTGTCACTGAGCGTATAGCGCATTAATGAACTCTGCGAAATCATTGAAAGTTTTTCGACTCACCCGCCAGAAAGCTGACCATGATGGCCATGACTCCGGTCGCCGCCAGTGCCAGGGCCACTGAGCTGCGGCGGCCCAAGGTCTCGACAAGCAAGTAGGCCAGCACTAGCGTCGGCGGACCCAATGCGCCACGCACGTCGAAATTGAATAGGGTGTTGGTCACCTTGATGTAGGAAATCACCACCGAGTAGTAAACGAAGCCATTCGTGAACCTGCGGGTGGACACGAGAGCGTTAGAGGTCCCATTCTTTTGGTGTTGTAACCTTTGTGAGTGAAATATCTCCAGCCGCTTCTGGCAGTGGGTAGATGGCAGGTAGTAGAAGACAGGTGAGGGGAGGCACAGAATGCTCGGACGGCTTCCGGTGCGGACCTTCATTCACGTATGTACATGCTCCTTCCTACTCGCTTGATAACTAACCTCTTTATCTTTATTTTTATAATATCCTGCAGACTAAATAGCCTTCCGTAGGAAGCTACATTGTATACAATCAAGGCCGATTTGCAGCTCAAAGGAGCTGCCGCAGATCGTAGTACCGGCCTGCTCTACCATATTATGTGGCCTCGTGACGTCACACAACCCGGTGACCTATCAGTGCCCGGCAATACCACCGGCCAACTATTGAGGCATGATAGTTATTTTCGCGCTCGGATCGCCAACGCCAAGGCGATGACGCATCACAACACCACACAACATCGAAGCCGAATTTTTCGGAGGACAGAAGCGCAGTTGAGCCTCCTCAAAGCCAGTGGCACTTTTTGTACTTTTTCCTACTTTCTGTCGTTTTGTATTGAACACTTCTTAGTACCCGCTACATATCTGATAAGTTCAACAAGTTTAATCAATAACTTCCTTGACAGTCCACTTTAAGATCAGTTTGAAATTGTTTTATTGCCACATCATTGATCACTGTTCGCCAAGCTTCATACAAAATTTTCCAACACTATCAGCTTGCCTGCTTGAAAATTGTCTTCTGAGACTCCGTTGATCGAGCACCAAGCATGAATGTTTCTCTTCTACATGCATGCATGAATAGCTCTTACCAGGTGACGAGTAGAATCACCGTGGTCCAGCGCCATGTTGCCCAGAGAAGCCAGTACAATGGCCGTGACATGATTTTATTGTCCCCGTGGTCCTGAAAGCAAAACGAAAATTCGATATAAGAATTGGTCTTACTTCCCAAAAAAGACTAAAACGTTAGGGCATACATACGAAAGTAAGTCAATCTTTTTCTGCATTTTTTGTTCTCCAAGTTACTTACTCAAAGGTATACGTGTATTCCCACATACTCTGCTCACTCTTTCGGTGTGCGCTAGAAGCAATATGAGAGCGAACACGGGTGCGCATGGCATCCACGCTGCCACCGTCAGGTCAGAATAAGCGGTAAAGGCGCGTGAAAAGTAAGCTTGGTCAGCTGCCTTTACGAGCATGCCCCTGCTGCCACCCATTCTCTTCTGTTGGTGGCGGAGCTTTGCGAAATGCAGGCCACGCGCTCCCGTGTTCTTTGTTATATTGCTTCTAGGTGTACTTGATTTGAAAAGTAATGTTTTCTGTTCGTCGTGAACCCCATTTGGCATCCTATCCGCCGGTCTATAGATTCGATATGATCGACGGCTATGCAAAGCATATATTTGTGCGGCTCAAACAGATGAGCCGCACTCTCATCGTATAAGCTGTTTCGCGAGGTCACAACTATATGGCCTGCACAACTAAGCGAAACTGGGTCCGGTATAGCAGCTCAGTCGCACTCCATCACTCCCTCCCCATCGCGGATAGTGTGATGGAGTCTGTAACTGACAAATGACCAACCATGACATCTTGTAATGCTTTAATCACTTAAAAAAACAATCGCAGCGAATTCGCAGCGGTCACGCTCGAACCCGGGTATTCGGGTTAGGTAACTCAGCGTCTGAAGCCATTGCGGCGGATGCTTGCGATCGGTATAAGTTAAGGATAAGGATCCGCAAATTGACGGGGCGGCTCCAGATGGCGCCGCAAGTACTGCTAAATCTGTGGCCTCCGTGATCAAGTGGGCGTTCCACTGAAGGTGATCGAAGAGGCCGCGGTATTAAAACCTACGCCATTTGACGCGCCGGGTTCCAGATGGCGCCATATGTATAGCTGAAACTGCAGCGCACCACGCCCATAGCAAAGAAAGTTTGTATCAGAAGTATCGCGCAAAAAAAAAAAAAGCAATTTAACCGAGTTAAAACAAGAAAGACGAAAACAAAAAGCCTGCTCTTTCGTACTATAATCGGTTTAACAACTACAACCTCTGTTAATTTTATTTCAAGGACTCCCAAAAGAAAAATCCGATCGCAGCTCGTTGCTCCTCCTTGGTGCGAAAAACTACCGAGTGGGCATGTCTACGAGAAAATAGCTGCCCGACAAATTTCGTGATTGCGACAAATTGCGCATGCGTAAGAGCAGGTGTACGAACTACATGCACACTTGTTCAGACCACATTATGGGCGCCGTCCGCGCAAGCATGCGTTGCAGGCGAAATGTTGCAAAATGGAAGAGAGCAGTGCAAAACTGGCCTCCGGACCAATCGAAAGCTACCTTCCTTGAACGCATACATGCCTGCAGGTTTAGGTGTATTGAAAACGGGAAACTATGTAAAAAATGATGTTTACGTTGTACACGATGTCTGTCGGTGAGTACATTGCAGAACGAGAAATTCCGAAAACTTTTTATTGACCTCACACCTAAATTGAGGACAAGAGACTCACAGTAGAAAAAAAAAAAGTTACAGAAAAATTTTCGTTAGCGCAGCAGAATGTCTTCTGTGCGGTTTTTGACAGTGAACTTTTTGTGACTACAGAAATGTCTGTAACGCAAGTTCTACAAAAAAAAATTCAGAACAATGAAAATATCACACATTTGGTCAGATGTTTTTGCCTGGTAGCCGGCCAGACAAGGTGGTAATCCTGGATTCCGAGGCGTGTATTGCGTGTCGCACGAAGTCCTGGGCAAGTTTTAATAAATGATTTACCATCGCCTATGCAGTGGAAGTAGAGCAGAGGAGGTGTGTCAGAGGATGAGCCCGCGATGTCTAGGAGGCTTTGAGGGTTG
Source organism: Amblyomma maculatum (assembly GCF_055883805.1). Lineage (NCBI taxonomy): Eukaryota > Metazoa > Arthropoda > Arachnida > Ixodida > Ixodidae > Amblyomma > Amblyomma maculatum. Next base: position 351,673,168 of record NC_139344.1, on the reverse strand, counting down.
TTTTTCACTGCGGAATTTTCACACAGCGGTTACATGACCTTTGATGTTGCTGCTACATGTTTTTATCACCACAGCGCGACATGCTCGCCTTCTATGCCAATTTCAGTGTCATGCGAGGTGCTCGTACAAGGCCTCCATTTACCTTCGCTTAACAAATGTTCCTAGTGGCGAAGAGGCAGCGTGCCTTGCGCACGACCGAAGGTCAGATGTTCGTGTTCAACCCTTCACTGTCGACCGTTTCACTCTAAGTGAAATCGTTTCCCTAGTTTCGAAGACACTTTAGAAATAGTGATGTTTGGCTGACGTTAGGGCTTGGTACTTAAGTCGAAACACTAGAAAAACCAGCAGAAACTTGTGAGAGCTCTGGCGCAATGGCTACATCATGACGTCTCTGACCACACCTTCGTGATTACGTGCCACTTGAGACGTCATCACCTCTTAGCCAATCAGGAATTTTGTTTGATGTGACGAAATATCATTCTACCGCATCCAAAGCTAAAATAGTGTATTGGGCGTACAAAGAAGTCTGGAACAGTCCCTATTCCCCAGATATTTCAAAAACACGCTAAGCGGAAAGGATTTCGCATCTGTTCATGATCACACAACGAGTCCTGCTAAAGATTGCAGGAGTTAGGAGCTTTCCAGAAAACAATAAATGATTTCCTAAACTAAGACTCTCCGCGAAACAAATGCAACGTCATATTGATCAGTCTTGACCGGTCACGAATTTATCCTTAAAATTATCGGTTTCAGAAACACCAAGGCCTTTCACGCGCACCTCTGGTAGAGCAGCGGCGAAAAGCTGTACGCAAGCATAGAATTTGATTGCCTATATACAAGTCCGCAACGGTGTCGGCAAACCTGTTTTCCAACAGAGTGGTCACAGACAGCGTGGTTACGGCTATCACAGCCTTAAAAATCTTATGCTTACTCTGCGCCACTGGAATTACTGTTATTTGTATCTGTAAACACCTTTAGCACTCAAAGAAATGCGCATTAGAAGCGATGGCCTCGATAAAAAGGTCGCAAGTTGCATGGTCCATGTAAAGCTTTCTCGCCCGAAGCCAATTTCAGCGTTTTGACAAACAATTTCGACGGAGGTACGGATTTAGATTAACACAGTGAACGTAAAAATTCACAAGGTGTTACTGGTGCGGCTTATCCATTGTCAGGTTCTTGGAAACTACTGCGCTAGATAGAAGTGGGGAATAATATTTACATCTTCCCGACGTACGACGTGTTCTGGTGTGGACCACCTTAACTCCTCATACCATGGTCACAGCAATCGTTGCTCTAAAAGCCTACAAGGAACTGCCCTTTTAACTCCGAGCGTCTACTTTGTGTGACACGGTAGATCCTTTTCTCTTTACGTTTCACTTCACTTGATACCTCTTCCTTAGTGCAGAGAGGCCAACCGGAGCAACGTTCGCGTGAAATTTACAGCATTCAATCACCCCCTCAACATCTCTCTCTCTCTCTCGCTCTCTCTCTCTGAATCGCTCCTTGATTTTCTAAAAATATCATTAGTCGGTGTCTTCTTTCTCTTAGAATTGTGTGAATGTTTGGGCTTGTTTAGTATTTCCTGAAACCTCTGTCGTTTCCTTTCAAATGCAGCAGGTTTATTAGATTCTTTCTTTCTTTCTAAAACAGCGCAAAAGAACAGGGACGAGAGAACGAAACGTACAACACGAGCCTGTTCTTTTGCGCTGTTTTAGAAAGTATACATATCACCTCGTCCAGGCTTCTATTTGGCAGGTTTATTAGGTTCAGCCAATGAAAGTTTACTTGTTCAAGGTGATTTCTATTGGCTCCTGCTGCTGACTCCTGGCTAGTCTACAACACTGCAGATCGGCAAGCGATTCTAAAAACGTCAGGGTGCGTTACTGAGCTGAAACTGGTTTCCGCTTTCCTCACCAGGCTCTCGAGCCTGTTTCGTGTCCTGGTCCAAACGTTCAGTGCCTTCATGGGATCGAGGCCGTTCTTGCGCGCAGCAGTCAGCAAGATCCTCTGAGCCCGATTGTACTCCCGTGCATGCACCAACCAGCGAGGTGACTCGGTTGTGAAGCTGCGGAAAGATTGTGGCATTAAGGCTCGTTTCACTGATTAAGACGGCAACGAAATACAGACGTGTATCAAAGCGAAAAAGCAACAAAACTGTTGCTGTAGAGTAAGTTTTGTTTTGAGTGGGTTTGCTGACGGGGGCCAAGGGACGTTCGAGGCTACCGTGATGCGGTACAGGCTTTTGTGATTACGCTCCTATCGCATCTTGTGCGGCAAGAATCCAATGGGGTAGCTGGTGGATATGTAACCAAATGTCAGCGGGATGTCCTTCAGCGAGTATTTACGCGGGAGAAAAGTAACAGCGAAGTAGGCTCCGCCATTTTTCTCCCCTAACATACCTGTACGTTCCCTTATAGTGGCGTCAGGGCCTCCGTTACGATGTTCGTATTCAACAGTTGGGAATGAGGCAAAAAGGTAGACGTTCTGTAGTACGCACCACATCAATGACACCACCAGTGCGAAGGTTGTACTGCCTCCCTTTTCGCGCTGCGTGGCTGTCTTAACGTCCCTGGTGCTGTTTTCTATTTGGCTATTTCACAAACAGTTTGGTGGATAGCGATACCCTTGCTTTTTTCCAATGCACTGTTCAAAACATACGATACAGTTACAAATGCCAATTGCGTCATGCGTCCCGCACTATTTCACAAACAATTTGGTGGACAGCGATACCCTTGCTTTTTTCCAATGCACTGTTCAAAACATACGATATATTTACAAATGCCAATTGCGTCATGCGTCCCGCACTTTGTGTGTTGCCAGTGGAAAATATCTTCTTTGTTAGTATTTGTAATCTATTCCCCAGTTTCGGTGGACGCTCATGAGAACATATCATAACGGAAATTGCATGTGTTTCAGTAGCTGCTATTCTATTCGAAACTCTCCTACATATTAAACCTGCAATGCTAGCGAGCGATGTTGTCAGCTTACTGTCTCGTGGCTAGTCTCCAATTGGTGTGCTTCGTATAGTTGAGGAGGCAGAAAACACGATTTTAGCATCGTTAAAGTTCGACTTCCCTCACTGAAACCTGGCAGAATTGCACATGAACCGCACGCGGAGAGCGGCTCAGTACTTGTATCTGTAGTCAGTACTGAACCGTTAAATCTTTACATTTGAAGTTAGTGCAAAAGCTACCTGGTTATGCGTAATCAAATATGAGTGCGCTAACTTTGGGACACGACAAACACCTCCAATGAACACCTTCTTCACATGGGCATCCATAACTCCCTAGCTGAGCTCACGGAAGCCCACCTCTCAGCCCAGTTGGAGCGATTATCATCTACCCTCACCGGCCGGAACATCCTTGCTCGCATCCATCTCTCACCTCCCGGTCACTGCTCTACACAACATACACTTCCCGCTGCGATACACCGCGTTCTTAAGGTGCATCCCCTGCCAAAGAATATGCACCCAGAGCACCATGTTGCTCGCCGCAAGGCACGCGCAGAAGCTCTTCACAAACACAATGGCTTCCAGCCAGAGACCGTTTACGTAGACGCTGCCTCATACCCCTCCTGCCCTGCGTTCGCCCTCAGCGCTGTTTCCAACTCTTTGCAACTGGTCGCGGCCGGTACAACTTTTGCCTCCACTTCCCTGGAGGCGGAGGAGGCGCCATAGCTACTACCCGAGCCACAACCATCTTTAGCGATTCTAAATCCGCCGTACGGAACTTCGCTCGCGGTCGGATCTCTACCCCAGCCTTCCAGTTCCTCGCCTCCCTCCTCTCACCCGAACACCCTATTCAATTAATATGGCTCGCTCACACGGGTCACCCAGGCAACGAAGCAGCTCACTCTTTTGCTCGAGGGTATACGTCAGCCGAGCAGGGACTGCCACTGCCTGGGGAGATGCTCGTGAGCGCATGGTATCCTATCACGAAATCTCTCGCCATTACCGTGATCAAGGAACCATCTACCCTCCTCCTCATAAATCTATGACTAAGCTACAACAGGTGACGTGGCGCCAGCTTCAGTCCCGTACATTCCCATCCCCTGCTTTCTTATCTTTGATCCATCCAGGACTGTTCTCGCCGCAGTGCACCCTGTGTGGGGCATCTAAAGCTGATTTTGAGCACATTATGATCAAATGCTCGGAATTCCACCCTCCAGCCACTTGGCAACTCTCCGACCTCGAGCAATGGGAGGCTGCGGTGTCCAGTTCTGACCCGGCCGTTCAAAAGCGGCTGACGGACTGGGATTTGGGTGTCGCTGGGAAGCACCAGCTTCCGGCCGCAACACGCAGCCAAGAGCCGACCCGTCATTAGCATGTAATCACTTAAGGCTCCCAAGTATGAAGTTTTTAGCCACCACCACAAGAGACTGGAAAAGCTTAGAAATGACATATGACTACACAGCTTGTAACCACAAGTAGATCAGAATGATTTTGCTTATACGCGTGCGGCAGCATATTAGCCAATGTGCATCAGCAGGTCATTTCTTCCTATGCGACTGTTAGTGAACCTCTAACAACCCCCCTCCCCTACACACACTCTATGCTGATTTCACCTCCACAGAGCGGAGTTTCTCGCTGGACTGGCTGGGCTGTCAACCTTGAGTCACTTCAATACAGCGCCACAGGAATTCTCAATGCGGGATTTATGCACGCATCCGTTAATTGGTAGCGCTTAGATTATTCAGTGAATAGGCTCGGCATTGACTCACTTACCCAAACTGGAGGATCAGCAGAGCCACGGGCACCATGGCAGTGAACGTGGTGACCCTCCAGCTGGCCTTCATCCGGTACAACCAGCCTAGCGCAAAGCTGCCCCCGCTGTAGCCCAGCTGCATAGCCATGCAGTAAACGGCTAGGTCGCGAGCGGTCACCATCTCGGACACTGCGAGCGCGGAGAATGCACAATATCACCAGGCAGTCTGAGTTGGCGAAACGTCAGCCAACGGATCACTGGAACGCAAGAAGGCCACTTAGCATCATAGTTACACGACCGGAAAAATTAGTCAGGGTATAATTTTTTTCACTTCACCCATCGGAGAAACAAAACAAGAAACAGGAAGTGTTTTCATGATTGCGCTTTAAAATAAACGCCTGAAATAAGTTATCACGTGCTAGTAAACAATATGTTCTTTCATACGAAAAAGTACTTAGAACCTTTAAGCCCTCAGCATAACAAAAACTGCACCACGTTGTACGCATTACTTAAAGTCCCTAATTCTTCTGTGCACTATTATTTCCTAATTCTGTATCACAAGAATTACGTCTGAGTCCTGGGGTCCCTGTATATGGTATGATATGTTGACATGAAGAAGGACGTTTGTGGACATAAGAAAACTATTTAAGCACATATTAACTCAATGCGTGTGCATATTTGCTGTCGCTTATTATCGGCTTTGCCCGAAATCATATATACCATAGACGGAAATATATAGACGGCGAAGAGAAGAAAGAGGGAAGGAGAAGGAAGGTACTCTTTGCGGGATTTAGGAGGAAAAAGTTCATTCCCTTTTAGGTGTCCGATCGTTGCTCGGATGAGAGAGGGGTGCGTGAGCTCTGCCATATCCTCTCGCGCACAAACACTATTGAGTACACCCATACACAGCAAATGGGTGAAAGAAGCAGACGAATTACCTGGTATGGCGAAAAAATTGAAATTGATTCTGCGAGTCAAATTGCCGAAACCACTATTCGAAGCTTTAAAGTAACTTTAAGCCCTGTCGTATACTAAAACTCTCGACAGCGCAACCGCCTCACATATCCGGATGTATACATTTTTTTTGCTTCCTTTGCAGGTTTCACGCCCCAGCACACAGCCACAAGCTCGAAGCGAAAAAAAAATTATTCAGGTTCTGGAGCTCAGATTACTATATCGTAAACGTTCAAACCAAAACAGGGGGCATAAATCACACTTCGGGTGCCCGGCTGACATGGTATGTACATTTTGCCAAGGTGCGCAAGCAAGGCGTATAATGCAATGCCCTTTTAACTTCGCAAAGCGAAATCAATATTTTTCTAGTGTTTCGAATGAGGGATGACGCACACATTCTTATAATGACAAAAAAGACCCCTCCAAGTGAACAGAAAACCGCGGTGTAACAACGCTGGGCCGTGGTCACCACAAAAAGTGAGCCACTGCATTTTCAGCCTTCCAGGCAGCAGTGGCACGGTTTCACTCACCGAGGACGTACGAGACGAGGGCGGCGGGCGTGACGCACAGGGCGACGGAGAAGCGCAGAGCGATGTAGGCGCCTGGCGACGACACGGTGGGCAGCACCACACCCACCCCGGTCAATGTAAGCAGAATTACCAGCAGTGAGGAGCGACGGCCAAACCTGCATGCGGACAAACACTACTGTTAAGCACTGTCGATCGGTAAAAGAATACTGTTGCCCTGGCTGCGTACTGGTGAAAGCATACTTGGGCCAGCCATTGGTCAACACGTACGCGGCCACCTTGTGGTCGGTGCGAGCGCGACACCACCCATCGCCAGAAGGTAAGAGCAGCCCAGGCATCCATGGCTTTGCGTGCTAACACCTTTGGTCATAGCCGGAAACAAAGAGGGTCATATAAGTGCAGCCAATGAAGAGTGTTATTGCAATTCTCAACAAGGAATTAAAACCAGACATTCCTGCTCAACCAGGGTGTGTAAACTCCCCAGGCCACCGTATGAACTCGCCCTCAGTTGTATCAAGAAAAAAGCGGGGGGGGGGGGGGGGGGGGGAATCTGAGGTGCTACCATGATCACACTGAGTAAACTAAACGGGGAGGAAAAAAGCTACACCATATGTGCCACCACCTGCATCTCATATCACAAGTTGTTTGCGGCGCTGTTGAATCTTCAGCTCTCTTGTCCAGTGAAGGCAGCAAAGACAGACAATACAGACAATACAATACAATACAATATTCCAAGAAGTCCTCGCTGAGGTAACAGTTAAATGAACTTTAGATGTTAATATAAGTAAAGGATAAAGGGGGCGGAGAAAACGGGGTAAAAGAGGAAGCGATTAGACTGCAATCATCACCGACTACAGCCAAGGGGCGACAGGGCCACAGCGTGCTTATGTTGGTTGTATCGTTCTTTTTTGTCATCTAGTGTTCGTCCTCTGCTCAATTCTTTACATACGCATTTCTCAGCAGAGGTTATCTTCTCCGGTTGAGAAAATCACCGCCTCCTCCATGTAGTTGAGCGGTAGGCTGAGGTCGGAACTTTTTTGACCGAATGTGATGTTAGTATTGGATTCGTGTTGTTAATGTGAGTTGGATGCTGTTTACAATTTTTTCCTCTAGAATTGTTTGCACCGCCTGCCTCTCGAATAGATTGTTTACTTCGAGGGTAAAGACTAGATTATTCATAGAATTCTTCGATTATTTCTTAGGCCATGTTTGCGAGTATTTGTAATGTTTCCTGTCATTTTATGATTTCTTACTCCAGATTTATTATGCTACTGCTAAGTTCCTTAATTTGCCCCTGAATGATTTTGTCTTATACACTCTGAAAGAGAATGGTCGATATCTATTCTACCTATAGCGCAACTGCACTATAGATTGATACGTATGCCAGATCTGTGGAGATAAAAAGGGAGCCGAGAAATGAAGTGGTATCAGTTTAACGTGTGTGGCCACTAAAATGCGTGAGTGTGTTCTCGGTTGTTCTGCGACAATTAGTTCCATTTATATGACATTTGTTTTCAGTTTTTTATTGAGTTGCTTAGTTACTGAAGGTGTAGTGCTTCTCCCTCATCCGCTGCTGTTATAGTTAATTCACTGGTTGCTTCATTTGCGAGCACGTAGTTCATCAGGTACTTGAGCGTAGTTGAATTATTTTAATGCTCAGCTATTAGCTGCTCGGCCATAGCTGGCGCGGTTTCGACACAGGCATCTGCGTATATAACTAGTGCACAAGCACAAGAAGCTCCAAGGAGTGGCCCTATCATAATTGGCACCAGCAAAACTTAGGGCTCAAGGTTTTGCTTGGCCTCCCGTATACCCCGCCATGGTAATTCGAAACACACACGTCTCGTAAAGTCTGGTAAAAGACATTGTTAGGATCCTAGAGGGAACCTTCAAGTTATAGCGATATCGTATTCTACCCTTAAGCCAGAAAGTGCACTCTCTGACTCTACTCACGCCAATTATTCTCTAAAATTGTTGGCTTCATAATAACGCGAAACCAAAACACGTAAGATGCTGTAGCTAAATTTCGCATTCACCAGTATAGTAATCGTCAATTTTGTTATTTCCAAACAATTATTGCAATAATGATTTGAAAAATAAAACGAAACTCGAGAGCTTCATTCCCTGTTTAAATTAGCAAAAAAGTCTCCACGAACACAGTAGTGCGGAAGCCTGGTGGGAAGTGGTGGACCTGTATTCGCTAGCATGGCATCCGCGCAGTCGGCTGGAGTCACCTATATACTTTCAGGAGCTGCGCACTGCACATTTTTTCTTCCCAGTATTGGAGCCACCTACCTCAGGATGACGAGTGGGAAAGAACGCATTCGGCAAAGCACGGTCTTTCTAATTGCACCAAACCGTCGTAGGTTCCGAAGTACTGCACTCCGCTTGTGAGAAGTACAATGTTGGAAAGAGCATTGCCTCCCCCTCCTCTGCCCTCCTTTTATTGTGTATTGTCTCAGGAGATGGGAGTGTGGAATCTCGGTAGTATGCGTTAAAGAGTTGCGCTGCTCGTAGGTCCTAATATATTCCATTCTACAGTGGAAAACAGATCAAATTCGAGTCTGGCTCTAAATGTGTATATATGTTCCAATCCTTAAAGCCGTCCTTGATAATAAGCCTATAGTTATAGACATATGAGGGTCGGCCCTCTCACCTGTCACAGAGTGGGGCTGCCACGATGATGCCTACAATAGAACCAACGGTGTAGGCGGAAGTCGCAGCCTCCCGGAACCAGCTCCGATGGCACACCAACTCCCACTGCACGCAGAGTAAGCAACCAACGTGCGCTGAGGCCAATCGATGAATCTATACCAGGAAGCACAAACCATGAGCCAAATTTGAGGTTGTGTTGGCAAGTCCGGCCCTATATAAGACTAATATATTGAGAACAAACTAGAATATGGGCTGGTGATTGTGGTGCTTGGAGAGAGGGCTGATAAACTGTGGGGAATGGGACACGCACACTAAACGACGGAACCGACGATGACACGAAATATAAGAGCTAAGTTAATAAAGCCAGCCCTGTAAGCAAAAAAAAAAAGCACTAAGTAGTAATGCACAAAATGACCCCTCTGTTTATGTTGGTAAAGAGAAGAATGTGAAGTGGATTCAAGTCTGCTGCCGCCTGTGTGTCCTTTTTTTTTTTAACGCGAGAGGTTTATTACTCTCATGCCTATAAAAATTATACGGCAACGTTTGTGTCCGAGACCGTGCGGCGTCGGCTGCGTTTACTGTTTGATGCCCTGCAGCCTTTAAAAATCGCGAGCATATGCCTCTTGAAGGTGGTACAGGGGGCAAGGTCTGCACTGATTTTTTGATAGGTTGTGTGACGTCATGAGACCAAGCGAAATGGTTGAGTTGGAATCAGCTTTGTCGGGTCAGCTTTGTGGGCGAGAAATAGGCGTAGTTTTGGCGGGGGGGGGGGGGGGGGGTGGCAGCTGGCACAACCCGGCACAGACAGGTCTTACGCTCGTTCGACGTTACACGACTGCGTCACATGGCCGATACGGCAGAAGCTAACATGAACGTTTAATGAGATGAGGTGGGGGGGGGGGGGGGGGGAAGCAGTCGAACCCTCCATGGCCCTTGCATCTGATTCAGACATTGCTGGACTTTAGCGCGGCTTTCTTAAACGAGGCTTTATATCTATGTCGGGTAGTGGTCCACATAATTTGGTAGCTTACCACTCTGTGCTAAATAGTAGCTCTTAAATCATGCTGAGAGAGCTTAATATTACTAGTTAAGCGAGTGGCAAAAGGTATGTCCACGAACGAGGACCTGCAAGGTGAGGGGCAGACGGAGAACGTCAACACTGTGACGTCATACAGTTGAAGGTAAGCTCAAGTCTCCCTCCTAATTTATTTTTCCTGCCGTATGTAGGCCATCTCGAAACAACTTTAAGGGTTCAGTGACTGACTGAAGTATTTAGATGCCATTCAATAAATCTGTCACTGAGCACAAAAAGCATGGCGGTTTAGGATCCCCACCTCGGTGACAATAGAGATGCTCCTGTCTGCCACGTCGAACTCGAAGGAGACACAGGTGGTATTGCCATCGGGTTCCAGGCACTGGTTTTCGTAGAGGGTCTCATTGATGCCGTTGCACCAGAACACGTAGTGCTTCTCGACCACCTCGGGGAGAAAGCTGTGCAGCTCCTGCGACGTGTTCGACGCTTAAACTGAACCTCAGCGCCAACAGAAAACTCACCGTGAGTATTACGGAGTTATTACCAATCGTAACCAGGCTAGTGTAGCCGTTAGGAATACCGTAAAGTTCCACAGGTTTTGAAAGGTGATGACAAGGTTCGTTCTCATCTTTCAGAGATACAGATTTTGAGATGAATGAGAAGCAAGCCATGCAGCCTGGCTGCTTTTAGAAAACGCACCACATTGACAAGGTAAGCTAACTGATGAGCCGGTCTATTAAGATTAGGCTCGATAGTTCGACTGCTCACGAGGGTCTTTTCATAAAAGCACGTTTTAGGCAGTAATGTTCGAAATAGGGCCGGGCCCACACATTTATAGACCACTCGAGCGGAGCGCTCTATTAGGATTTGTTGCTGTGTATCAGGTGCGATGCAGCTTTCAAAGACATGACAGATAAATACGCTTCATAGGAATTGGCATGCGCGATAACGCCAGATTTTGATGCCCTGTGGAATGACGTAAGTGTACAAGCCGAACAGACACGTTTTAATGAGTCGTCTGCACCGTGATGAGCCGTTCCAGCACTCTGGACAGGTACTTGGGCTACATACAATACATGACCAGTAAAAAGAAGAGATAAAGCTATGAAATGCATCTCTTATAGGAGCTATACAACGATTCCCATTCGGTTTCCTCCGCGATATCTTTGTTTAGTTAGATCGCTGAGAAAAGGACTTCCGGACTGGACACCTTAAGCTGCCTATACACCACACAGTGACAGCCGTTGTCACAGTAAACAAGAGCATGTTTTTTGAAGCTATCAGAATTCGCTGATGGTGTGCTAGGGATCTTATAAGCATTCTACCTGCCCTTCACGCGAATGCTGTCGTCGATGTATCCTCTCATTTCTTGATTTTAATTGAGAAAGCGAAAGCTCAGAGACGCATGCTCATTTGCACGCTGTCTCAAACAAGGCGATGTCAAATATTGCCCATGCAGCCAAGGACATGCGATGTAAACTGCACCCTTCTTGTTAAAAAGCATCCAGGAATGCATGATACGCCTTTTTCCTAGTATAGCGGCCTTCCCTAAAGTGGAAACAAGGTTCACTTTACCTTAAAGGGATACTGAACAAAAATGAGAACGGTTGATTGCTGCTAAACCGAATGTGGAGCAAAAGCATTAGCTGCGGATGACCTCCTCGGCCTCCTGTGAAAGCTCTGACAAAACCGGATATCAGGTCAATATAGCTGCTTCCCTTATGCCAACCTAGCCATCCCCATCGCGAGCGATCGCACTCGCTCATTTTCCCGTTCCTCCATGGCACTCACGAAGCTCGCAAATGGACGTGTTTTAGGCGCCCGTTCTTGCGTTTCGCGTCGTTGTCATCGTCGGCCTCAGCGTCGGCCTCGTGACCAGCTCCGCTCCCCTTTCAGCCCCCCCCCCCCCCGCTCAGCCACCCTCTTCCTCCGTGGCAGCGACCGCGATAGTTATCTGATTGCTGCGCGTGCTCCCGCTACCCCTTAGCCACTGCGTATACCCCCCCCAACCTTCATCCTGCGTGGCGGCGCCATAAGCCGGAAGCCGCGGCGCGACATGTAGGCTCCCTAGTTCTCCGGTTGCCGAGGCGCCGGATCGCTATCAGCGGATCACAGTGCGCACATCCCAAGCCGAAACGCAGAGCCACGTTGTCTTCACTCGCTAGCGGCGTCAGCGGCATTAGTCAGCTGCTGCAATCTCTTCGCCGCGCAACTTTCTTATGGGCCCACGCGCTGCCTCCCGCACCCTCCCACAATCTCCCGATAACTTAATTGCTCTCTTCATTTCTCCGACCACAAAGCTACCTTCATGATAGTCAAGAACTGTTAGTGGAGGGTTTCTTGAATGAATATGTGGGAAAAATTAAAAAACGTCTGTTATTGTACATACATGTCTCGTGCGAAATGTTTGCCTCAACCTGTCGAAAAGGTGAAACAGCTGATGAGCTGCGCTCAAATTTTGCATTAGGAAGTAACGTAATCGTCGGCAAATTTTTTTTTTCTTTTTATAAAGTGCTTCGTGCCCTAAAACTGCTGTTCGTGTTTCTACGGGACAGCGGACTCAGCGCGCAGCTTTACACCACGCTGCACACAACTCACCCTTCCCTCTAAGCGCGTGAAAAATTTCCCGCAACACGCGCCGTCCGTACGCGTCCTCGTCGACCTCACTCGTCTACAGTATTTCATTCTCCGCAGCAGAGGTGGTGTCCAATCTGAACGAGCCGCAAAGCACCCTGGGTAATTCCGACTTCCTGATATTTCTGCGAGACGCGCGTCTGCTGCGCTGCGCTTGAAACTGGGCATCGACAAGCTTACACTCGACTCAGCACGTGTCTTGAAGCGCGATGAATTCGTAGAAGAGGTCAAAATGATCTGCTCGCATGTTATGAACCCATTTAACGCTTCGTACTTGAAGAAAACGGGTAAAAAATTGTTGCAAAGGCAACTATTACTGTTCGCGCTGAAGTTTAGCATGCATCATTCATTCGGCCAAAGTTCGTGTTTCGTTGATGTTATCACGCATTCGCTACATATATTTCTAAAATGTTCTAGAGTAAGCACTGCGCTAGCAGAAGCCGGATAATTACACTGCCGGCAACCGTAATATAGCGATACGTAGGAAGGACTGTCGCGCAAGTTGTAGCTGCGACGGCTAAGAGCTGAAAGCATGCAAATACCATGCGGATTTTGTGCACTTTTTTTGCAGCCCTTATAAAGCTTTATCGGTTTATGCTGCACTGTCCGAGAGAGTCAGAGCAGCTAGGGTTTCTTGTCTTGCTGTGTACTGCAGCTGCCTGCAAGCACAGCTGGTACACCATATTTTATTTGTTCAGCTAAAATTGCGACATGCGATTATAACAGTGTGTCGTGCTATTCCTCCAGAAGATCTAGATTTACTTGCCAGTGCTTCGAAACCTTAAAAACGGGCACAATGCTAATTTAGGATACATGCTCTCAACTTATTTTGTTTACATATGCGCTATTTTTTGTTTTTCTGAAAAAAATCTCTGAAGCATTTGATTTTTACTTGAGTTGTATTGCGAAGTTGCTACTGCATGATGCATGAGTTCCATTTTTAGCACTGCTATATATTCAATCTGCATCCATATCATACCCCAACATCTATGTAGCCAAGACTATACGGCCGAAGACCTTTCAGTTCAGTTCAGTTCAGTTCAGTTCAGGCGTTCAGTCGTGTCCGACTCTTCGTGACCCTATGGACCATGTCACGCCACGCTTTCCGGTCTCTCACTATCTTCTTAACATCACATAGCTTCATCTGCAATGCCTCGAGAATGCCATCTAACCATCGCGTTCGCTGCCTACCCCTTCTCCGGCGACCCTCAACCTTTCGCAACATCAAATCTTTCTCCAGCGACTCCTCTCTTCTCATCAGATGACCAAAGTGGCTGAGCTTTAACTTTAGAATTTGACCCTCCAATGAGCAGTCAGGGTTTATGGTCGACAATATCGACTGATTTGATCTTCTGGCAGTCCAAGGAACTCTTAAGAGTCTTCGCCAGCACCACAATTCAAACGCGTCAATTCTTCGGCGGTCAGCCTTTTTCACAGTCCAACTCTCGCATCCGTACATCACAACTGGAAAGACCATAGCACGGGTTATACGAATCTTGGTTGGCAGACTAATGTCTCTGCTCTTTACTAGGCGGTCAAGGCTAACCATTGCTCTCTTTCCCAGAAGCAGGCGTCTCCTAATTTCATGGCTGCAGTCTCCTTCAGAGGTAATCTTGGCGCCCAAGAACAGAAAATCTGTCACAGCTTCCACTTCTTGTCCATTGATACTCCAGGACTTGATAGGGCAAGACGCCATGATCTTCGTCTTTTTAATGTTCAGTTTAAGCCCAAACTTCTCACTCTCTTCTTGTACGCGCATCAGAAGTCTCTTGAGTTCCACTTCACTTTCTGCTATTAACGTGGTATCATCCGCATATCTAAGGTTGTCGATACGTTTTCCAGCAATCTTCACTCCAGCTGAAGACTCGTCCAGACCGGCCTTCCTCATGATGCACTCTGCATATAGGTTAAATAGGCAGGGCGACAGTATGCAGCCTTGCCTCACCCCTTTCTCAATCGGAAACCAATCAGTAAGACCATGCCCAGTTCTGACTGTGGCCTCTTGCCCTTCATAAAGGTTCCTGAGGAGACAGATGAGGTGAATTGGAACTCCCATCTCTTGGAGAGCTTGCCACAATCTGCTGTGATCTACGCAGTCAAACGCTTTCGCATAATCAATAAAGCAGAAGTAAATGGATTTCTGGAACTCTCTTGCTTTTTCCATGATCTAGCGAAGGTTGGCACTTTGGTCTCTAGTTCCTCTGCCCTTGCGAAACCCAGCTTGCACGTCCGGAAGCTCCCGATCCACATACTGCTGCAGCCTACCTTGCAGGATTTTTAACATCACCTTGCTAGCATGCGAAATAAGCGCGATCGTGCGGTAGTTGGAACAATCTTTGGCACTGCCTTTTTTTGGAATGGGGATGTAAACCGACATCCTCCAATCCTGTGGCCACTGCAGGGTTGTCCAAATCTTCTGACATAATGTATGCAGAATGTTAACAGCGTCATGGTTGAGGTTTTGAAGCAACTCAGCTAGAATGCCATCAATTCCGCTAGCTTTGTTCTTAGCAATTCTGGCTAAGGCCCATTCAACTTCACTCTTCAGGATGCCCGGCTCGAGATCAGTAATCACAACCGTCCTATGTTGGGTTTGCACATCCGGGTCCTTCTTGTACAGTTCTTCTGTGTATTCCTGCCACCTCTTCTTTATCTCTGAGGCTTCAGTGAGGTCCTTGCCTCGTTTGTCCTTTATCACGCCCAGCTTAGCACAGAAGCTTCCTTTCATATCTTTGATTGTCTTATACAGAGCTCTTGTGTTCTTTAATTGGCTGTTGTCCTCAACTGCTTGACACTGTATGTTCAGGAAGGCATTCTTATCTCTCCTTGCTATTTTCTGAAAATCCGCATTGAGAACCTTGTATCTTTCTCTTTCCCCCATACCTTTTGCCATCCTCCTTTCCTCAGCTATTTGCAAAGCCTCATCAGATAACCAGTTTGCTTTTTTGCATTTCTTTTGCTTTGGAACTACCTTAGTAGCAACTTCTTGTATTATGTCACGAACATCAGTCCACATCTCTTCGGGCTCTTTGTCTTCTAGATCTAATTCTTGAAATCGATTCCTCACTTCCACAGCATATTCTAATGGAATCTGATCCAGATCATACCTGAAAGGCCTTCTAGTTTTCTGCGTTTTCCTCAATCGAAGCTTAATTTTGGCAACAAGAAGCTGATGATCCGTGCCACAATCGGCCCCAGGCCTTGTTTTTACTGCTTGTATAGCGCTTCTCCATCTCTGCCGGCAAATAATATAATCGATCTGATTCCTGTACAGACCGTCCGGTGAAATCCATGTGTACAGGCGCCTCTTGTGCTGTTGAAAATGAGTATTCGCTATGGTCAGGTTGTTTTCTTGACAGAACTCTACTAGCCTCTGCCCAGCTTCATTTGGCTCACCAAGACCGAACTTGCCTGTAATTCCGGATATTTCTTCACTCCCGACCTTAGCATTCCAGTCTCCTATGAGAAAAACGACGTCTGATGATGGGGTGCGGTCTAAAAGGCGTTGTAGGTCCGCATAAAATCTCTCAACGTCAGCTTCTTCAGCAGCAGCGGTCGGTGCATAGACTTGGATAACTGTTATGTTGAAATGGTGACCTTGGATCCGAAGTGAAATCATTCGGTCGTTTTTGGGGTTGTACCCTAGCACTGCTTTGCCCATTCTTCTGTTTACTATGAGAGCGACCCCATTCCTTCTCTTGGATTCGTGCCCACAATAAAAGACATAATGGTCGCCGGAGTTAAATTCTCCCATTCCGGTCCACTTGAGCTCGCTGATACCCAAGATATCAATGTTCAATCTGTCCATTTCTCGCTTGACGATATCCAGTTTACCTTGCGTCATAGATCTTACGAAGACCTTTACTAATGCTTATTGAGGGGCTGGGTCAGCTAGTAATGTAGCTATTCTGACGGTCAGAGAGACACATCCACTTGCCGAGGCTGCAGTGCATGAGAGAAAACCCCCCTCATGAACAAAATTAACCAAGCATAGTGTGTGGGACATTTTACACCATCCGCATACAACTTTGGAAGCTTTCCATGTTTGAAATTCCCATGCTTGATTGCCCAATACTGATTGCTGCATTTAGCGTTCAAAAAAGGGAAGTACTAAAACAAAAGCTTTGTTTTAATGGCATCTCTTGAAACCTCCAAAAACTTCAGAATGCGAAACCATCATTTCTTCTAATCAAAGCTCGGAAGAGCCTGTAACTATTTTGCTCTCGTGTGCTTGGGGTCTAGTTGGACAGAAAAACTAGATTGTGTACATTCAGATGTTTTCAGTAGGAACATAGGCTGTTACTGCATACATACTGAAATGTGGGAATGTATAACTTCTGCACTATATCCAACGGATTCAAGGTAAAGGAGTCAAGTACGAAAAGCCAGGCATAAAGTGAACTGTCTTGTGTTTCTTCATAATGAAAACATCAATTGAAAGCAAAGTATCAACGCTTAGCAGAGCTTCGCTACGGGCACCAGAGAATCAGCCAGGCACAAGAAAATAGTCAAAGATAGAAGTGACTATGGTCTTTATTATACAACCATGAAAGGGCAAAGATTCTTGGAAATAGGAAACCGTTCTCGTACTGTAATTACACCTCATATTAATTTCACCAGCAGAACTTTTGCAGCACATTTTTTACAGCATGTGATTAATGACCTCCAAGCAAGGCGGAGAGTGAGGAATAATATATTGTGGCAAAATGCCTAGAGTACAGGCTGTATAAATGAGCTTCAATAGACCTGTGGGCGACTAATAGCAAGCTGTAAGAAAATGCACAGAGAACAGAAATCTTGCCTCGGCAAGATTCATACTTCTTACCCTTAGAGACATAAAAGATGCTAGCTAGGCCAGCCTCTGCCTACCTTGCAGAATTTTGCAATTCTTGAGATAGCCAACGGCCACCAGTGCCTTGTTTTCTAGCTGAAACCCACGCAGTGATTGAAAATAATGCAAGCTTCATGCATGCAGCACCTTGAATTGGATCACAAGTAGCTTTAGACATTTACTTAATTTTCGCATGCATGTTGAGCAGCACCTAGGCCATTATAAAACTGCTTTGCTGAGCAGCAAAATTTGGTTTTATACCATGTATCTCAGCTATCTGTTTTCGTACGTGCCATACAATGAAAGATGAAAAATAGCTGGACAACATATTAGTGCTGTCCTGAAGTGAATATTTTAATGACTCTGACTCAGAGTATAGAAAAATGCTGGTAATTTTTATCCCCGCAACAATCTCTAACTGTATCTCTACACAGGACAAGAATAAACACCACAACACCATGTAGCAGGTCTTCACAAGCAGGAAACTATACATCTTGCTCGTATTTCTCTGCAATTTTGTGCGTGCTCACGCTATTGCCTGGCTAGTGAAATCATGTTTCGTTGTCTGGAGTTAAATAAGCAAATCATTGCTTACACAACAATGTATAAATCTTAAAACCGCTAACGGTGACATGCTGGCCTAGTCAGGTAACGAGACCAACCGTCGACAGCTGATTGGTAAGCACTGGCCGTGGCTCTAGAAACTTGGATTTCGCGGAAATGGCCGGGGAGAAAATTATTCAGCACTTATAATATCATATCACGCTTCACTGACGGAGGCCAAAAAACACGATTTGCGAACCTTTTGAAGACGCGGAACGACCGCTCGCTGCTACCGTCATCATGCGAAAACAGCTGTAAAGCATAGCCAAAGTCACCCGAGAGAGAACTTGGTGCTCCTGAACGAGAGCAAACAAACTACTTCACAAAATTCCCTATCTTTTACAGCGCTATCCAACACTTGCCATTGACAAAACACTCAAAATAAAGCCTCGTGTTCCACGTGCAACTCGCTGTCGACGGTCAGCCAGCGGATCGAAACGGCCGACTGTTTCCGCCGTTCACAACTCGACAGCACAACTCGACCCGCTCAAAACTAACCCGAATTATGTGTCTGTAATGGTGTAATTGGGCCTTTGTGGTGCTTTCTCAATATTCATACATATTTGTTTAGTATATCTTTAAGAGATATAGACGCCGAGGGCTGGCATCGATACGTCACTATAAGACTGGGACGCGAACAAAGCATGCAGAGATACTTTTGGTAAAGACGGCACATGAAGTTTCTCCGCGGCAGCTACTATGACTGTGCCGCCTTCTTCGTGCCTGTGATGGCGCTCAGGCTTCGGTTACCTGGGTGAACAGGGCGAGCACGCCGAACAGCAGGCAAGCGTTCTGGTAGGGTCCCACGCCCAAGGCACGCAAGTAGACATCCTCGGCTTCGTCTACCTGGGACATCAGGGGTGCGCACTCGACCACGGCCTTTACCCGGCTCGGCGAACGCAGCTTTTGCGAAGCATTCTGACAGAGCTTCGCGATCTTCTCAGGAGAGATTAGGCGACCAGCCTTTTTGTTCTCGGCGCCCGGGCTATCGCTGGCCGCCGCCATACCTCCTCGTAGCGAGACGCGAAGTCGAAGGCGCGAAAGGCTCGCTGGCTTAAGCAGGAGTGCTGTATGGAGCGAAACGAGAAACATTTACCCGCCAAGGCGACAGTAATCGCCCAACACGCCGCTGAAAACGCCCAAGACATCTGCACGAATTCCGATCGCAGGAGGAGTGCGGATATGTTCTTTGTTTTTTTTAACTTCACCATGCAAAATATATTAAAACCGGAGTAAAAAAACATGTTTAGCCATCAAGTTACGAAACCTACATAGGGGGGCGTTGTGGAACGTACCCGTATGTCCGCTGATCGAACAGCTAGCGGTCTGTTCTCACTGCGGGCGTATATAAAACTTTTTTTTTTCGTTTTGCATGCCACGACGAAGATCTCAGCCCGAAGCGTTGACTACCAGCGGACTAATGGTTAACTTCTTCACACTGAGACTTTTAGCCTATGGCAACACAATTGATCTCCGAAAAGAGCAACACCCAAGTTCAAAAAGACCGAACATTGTTCCGAGTGCATTTGCAGGTTGGAAAGGTTGTTGGGGAGCCCAAGTTGAGAATCGATATACTCACGAATTCAGTGCAACTAAGTCCTTTTTGCACAGCCAAGACGCAACGCGGACGCCGGAGAAGACCCTTCTTTTTCTTCTTTTGAGCTTCCACGCGAGGCACGGGGCAACAATGCGAACACTAGTTCCTCTCGAAGCCGCAGGGGGTGCTGATACGAAGGCATCAGATGACGGAAATTGAAAAAAAAAAAAATAAAAATAAAAAATTTGTTTTAATCGGAGGCTATTTTTATTGCATAAGCGCAGATATACACGCAGAAGCACTATTTAGAGCTCATTTAGCTAAGTTTCCTTTGTTTAATCTCGCTTTATGAAGTCTTGCTATATTCAGCTAAATATTTAACAGGTTTCTTAGGCTTTTGCTATAGGATATGATATCAACTTTGTAAGTTGTGATAGACTACGGCATCCGAAGCGCTGCGAGAGGTCCAAGAGCACAACAGCAACGAAAGACTGTCAGATTAGCTTAATTGTGAGCAATCGCGTTTGTTTTGGTACAATCCACGATTCGCGGTTGGCCAACAAAATTTAGAGGGCCAGCCAAGGTTGAATTAGAAAATTTTATGTAAACCCCCACATTTCGGTGGTCAATTCGGGCCGAAAGAATATTTTTGGGTTGGCATCTAAATTCAGATGTTTCGAGGTGCAATCGCAGATTTTCAAGTAGAAATTCCAAATTTGGGATATTGCCCTGGCCAACCAGAAATTTCTGTGATGAGTTTTGAAATTTTTTGTTATACCACCGACTGGTAAGGTAAGGCCCCATTTTTATCGAGAGACCCAAGGGGCCCTGTGGAAATTTAGTGTCTGCTCCTGATTGGTCCTGGTGTGATGATTCCAGTCCTTGGGTCATATTTCATCAACTTCTATTTTCCTCCAGTTGACGCTCCAGCTGGTGACACTAAAATTCAGATTAGGCGGGAAATGCACAAGGGCTTGCACATAAAACCTTTGCCCAAGAACATGCATCCAATACATCACGAGGACCGCAGGAAGGCAAGAGCCAAGGCTTTACATGTTAAGTGCGAGAACTACAACGGGGCAGTCTATGTAGATGTCGTCGGGTATAAGGACAAGGACGCATTTGCAATTGCGGTGGTGGACGGGCGGGGACGCTTGATCGCCTCCGGATCAGTCAAAACCCGCTCCCCAGAAACTGCAGAGGAAGCGGCGATAGCACTAGCTATTACTAGTAGTAATGCTGACTTGATCTTCAGCGATTCCAAAACAGCCATCCGAAATTTGGCGAGGGGCAGAATATCTGTCACAGCGGCGTGATTGCTGAATCGGGCCACGGGGTGAGGGACTACGGAGGCGGAAATTGTCTGGATACCAGCACACTCTGGGAATCCTGGGAACGAGACGGCTCACATGAATGCTCGAGGTTTCGTCAGCCGAGTAGGTGAGCCGGACGTTCCGGGAAGGTCCACGAGAGATGGGCTGGTATCCTTTCATGACATTAATAATCCTTTCAAACTTGAGCGGAGGATTTACCCACACCCGGACAAGCAATTGGTGAAGGCGCAGGAATGCGTCTGGCGAGGATTGCAGACTAGATGTTTCTTCAACCCATACGTGTTGAGCAAAATCTACCCGGACATTCAGCCGGAGTGCGAATGGTGTCAAGAATTGGCAACTTATGACCACATATTATGGAGCTGTAGCATAGCACCGCCACCGGCGGATGTTATGCGTGATCCTTCCCTCGAGCAGTGGGAGGCCGTGTTGGCCAGCTCAGACCCGGTCGTCCAGACCAGGGCCGTGGAGCGAGCCACCCAGGTCGCCGTCAGCCATGAGTTGATGGCCATCAAACACGGAATCATCCATACATGCTCTCTGACGAAAATAAAGTTTTTCCATCCATCCATCTATTTTCCTCTTCCTTTGGCCGCACGTCAGCATGACGGCAACAAGAGATGAAAGCAATGAACGATCAGTGACAGAATTCATGGTAGCGGTTCACGCCCGCTGTCAGAGAAAACATTGCTCACACGACTGACATGGTGAGTTGAGCAACATGGTTTTATCACCCCAATAAATTGACTTTCTTCCGTACGTTGGTACAGATGGCGGGTTGTGCGCCTGAGCATTCGCAGTTTCGTCACCTAACTACAGCCGCAAAGTGCGTGCATTTTTAGCAATGAAAGTTCAAAAGGCACACGACACATCAGTTATGCTGCCATTTTAAAACCCACTGAAATGATTGATCTCCATCTGAGGGAGCGCCCTCCCGCGTCTAGGTTTCAGCACACGGAACCTGCAACATCTGTAACATACTTTTATGCTGAGCTGGTCGAGATCGAAGAAACACTCTGCTCCGTGGCTGCCAAAACTATGTACCCTATGACCCACGTTGTCATCCGCACTAACGCTTTTCAAGCAGTGCTGTTGCTCCGACGTGTTAGTCACAGCCCAGCAGTGCATCAGGAGTCAGGACATCCGCCGCCTCGTGGCACGAATCCCGCCGCCAATACGTATTTAGTGTGTCCCACGGGACCTACTGAGTTCTCAACGCTGTGCATATTTAGCAACTCGCCTGGTGACGCCAGGCCCATCAATTCCCGATTTCTTTAGTTTAGACATCTCTCTCGGAATTTTATATAACAAAAGAAGCATTGGCGGCTCCGCACATGTCCTCTCATTCCTCTGTCTACGGTGACTATTTTCCGCGGTTTTACCGCGCAGAGGAGTTTGTACTTCGGAAAATACGGGTCGGGGCAGCCCTCCCTCATGCATGACTCAGCAGTGCCCTCAGTTTCGATATCTTTGTCGTCAACCAGAATGTACGATATGTAAACTCGAAAACATTGAAACAGGAATTCACCACTTGCTGCGGGCTGCCCTGCACTGATGCGTAATACAGGAGCCTATAGCGCGTAACGATACTGAACAATATCCTGCTTCATATATACTTGGACGCAGGATCGGCATCATCACTCACTCCTCTACTTCTTAAAATCAGGCAAACTGTTTGTCTTTATTTAACAATTGCTTCAACTTTAATAACATATGAAATTGACGCCCGAGGGCAAGAAATATCGCTTAAATAAAAAATATTATAGACCGAGTATAGGGGCGGGTGTGGAACAAGTATTACATCGTACTCATTCCATACTGTTCATGCAATTCCCCACAGCCGAAATTGGAACATAAGGTTGATACATCTGCGCTTATTACAGAAACCTGATTTTCAAATTTACTTGCGTTTGCGAAGCACTTCAGTGCTCCTGATTGCACACACTAAGGGCTCTAATCATGTTTCTACTTACTTCGCATAACCTTTTTGAGCTTTGTTTTCATAAACAAGATTCCAAAGAATTGAGCGGAAATAAAGTGTTTGGAACAAAACTGTACTATATGCAAGTTTCACAACGAAAAGAACTGAATCCATAGTTTACATCCCCATATTGACGAAAATATTTGCATAACTTTTCAGATTTAGTGATACCACACTTATTTTGCTATTGCCTGACGCGAAAGCAACGCAGCAGTAACTGCATCCATTGAGTTGCCCACACACAGTGTTCTGAGTATATAAGTATGGGAGCTAGCAGGTACTGTTTATTATGGATATCCAACCTGCCAGCAAGTCTCTGGTGTTGCAGGGCTTGGTCGCGCAAACCCTTTGTCTGGACTCTGGACCGCAAAATTCTTCCTCTTCTCTGTTGGTAATAAATGTCGCTATCTTCATTTATTCCCCCTCATCCCAAGTCAAACCCATGAGTACGTTTTCTACACGCGTGTTGAATAACAGTGGGAAGATATCGATTCCTGACCCGATTCTCTTTTTGATTAGCAGAGAGATTTAACTTGCCGGAGACTTATACTACCGTAGACACATACAGGTTTCTCGAACTCCGCAGGTGCAGTGCCGCGATTGCCACCAGCTTTGTGAATGCGCGTGCGCAGGAGGGGCCCGGTTAACCGCTATAGTACATCTACACTAATATGTCTCCGGCAAGATAAATATCTTCATTCTCACACTGTTCTTTTGAATTGCTGTGGTGGCTACGTAGAACCAGCAGATGTATGCAACCTTTACACATGTAATTTTCTTGTTTTGTTCTCGATATAATGCATATCTGCTCATGCTGGCATCCTAACAAATATCTAACCTGTCAAAGCGATGCCACCAATTATAGATATCAGCGAGAGGTTCTTCGTGTAGCGAACGAAACCAAGTAAACAAAATCCATGGCGTAATTGGCGCGGAACAGATGCGCCTGCCATTGCATGCTTTGCACTTTATTCGTTTTTTTATCCCCGTCTCTTTTCCTTACGAGAACGACTTGAATACTATGAGGCAGAGAAGCATGAATGCAACCGCCAGTTGTGTGCGAACACATACACAGAAGAAGAGAGGGGTGAAGTTCGTGAAGTACATTTGGCAGTCCACACTGAACCCTGGCCAATACAACGAGGGAGGAGAAGAAGAAGAAGGACCCTGGCCAATCCCCTTTCATGGGTATGTTACATAAAGGGAGAAGAAGAAGAACAAGAAGAAGGGGGGCGATGGGGGCCGCGGCCGAGATGGCCTTTCGCTGTACCCCAGTGGTATATCAAATTCTTCTTTGCCTCCCAGCGGAAGACCTCCTCAGCTGCGCGCGTTTCGACGCGCTCTGGGAGGAGGTCACCCTATCGCTGCTCGGCAAAAGGCTTCGGTTCTTCGCTCAGCTTGAGGTAAGATGGCCAAATGCTCTCAGGAGTCATGCGTGAGGTTTGTAGGCGCTACCTCCCGCCACCTAGTGGTGCTTATAATAGCCTACCCTGATTAAATCATTCGGGCTGCAGCTATTTTATGTTGACACACTTAAGATATCGGGAAGCTTGAACAAATGAAAAAGTCGCGATTGATCTAGAATGTCCAAGCTCATATTAACTGACGTAAAATGGAATACAAAAATGTTTCAGCGAGACAACGTTGTTGAGGAGCGTAAAGTAGGAGTCAGTGAATTAAGTTTCACTTTATTGCTATACGCATTACTTCCACCGCATTGGAAAAAAAGAAAACACAGCGGGTCTTTTGTAAAATACTGGAACCACGTGAAGTGGTTGCTCTGTACTGGAATCAGCATTAGCTTTACATCTGTCCACAATGTAAGGCATGGAAGGAAGTGATGCTCTGTCTAAATCTCTGGTGCCACAAAAGATGAAGATATGCTCGGCAACAACCAGTTGGGTCACTAATGATGTAAACATGTCGCATGTTTGAACGGTTCATAACTGGGCCAGTCCAGACACTATTCGTGGTGATAACGTCGCATAAGATTATGACCACGGCTGTAGTCAAGTGACGCACTGAAAAAAGAAAGTGGGGCAGTAGGCATGATAAATTTCATTCACTTGATTGGTCACTAACATGTTTATGAATTCGGCCCATATACTCACCTGGAGTTAGCATTGCTCCCACATGTTTTCCAAAAAATAATCATACTGGTAGAAGTCCTTCTATGTGCAGAAATTCTTAGTAAACCTTTTCTCTTGCTATAGTTTTCATACCTTATGCTTGTTTTATTTAGCCTGTATAAAATATTTGAACGTTTCTTCAAGATATGTGTTGCGATGTGATCGCAGAACGGTGCATGTTTTGCCTGAACAATTATGAAACTAATCTCATTGTTTGTAATATATATATTTGGATTTGGGGCAAACTGGTAGCTAATTTCATATTGAACAGAGCAAGAACGACAGGACTACAGAACAGAAAGAGAAGCGCTTGTGTTGTCGTTTAGCGCTTGTGATGTGTCCTCTTCTTGTGTCCCGAGGTCGTATAATTTTCTCGTGTTTTGTAACTACGGCCGTTAGTTAATATGTTCAAAAATTGTCACCCCGTATTAGCTTCCACCGAAGCACAGCACTATCCTGTTGCTGCCAGGGGCTGTATTTAATTAACGCTTTAACATAAATGTCTAGCGTTGGTGGCAGTGTGTGAAGCCCGGCACACTGAGACAGGCCAAAAAGAGAGATAGAAATATCGCTCTGCAGTCGGTGTAGAAGGAAGTAAAAAGAAAGAGAGAGGGGACAGATGCACTACCGTGATTTTGAGAATCGATGTATATTAGTCTTTCGAGTGTTCGATTAGTAGTTAGACGTCTTAGGGATTGAAAGAACTGAAGATAAGCACGACAACTGGATTGAAAAAAATAAGCTGTTTTTATATCTCGGCCCTCAGTCACCGTTTCAACATGTAAGTGTAAGAGGAATGATGGCTTGAGGAAACACGGAAAAACAGAGCCTCGAAATGCGCTGCTTACAACAGGCTTGTAACCACGGTCGATGCTCCGGTTTAAGTTAAGTACCGTGTTGCCTTATGGGAAGCCGTCTTTTTCACTAGTGAGTAAACAAAATAAAGCTTTCTCTTTAAGTGATGTACATAAAATGTTTCCAGGCCACAGGGTCTGCTTCTTGGAAGTATAGTCAGGCAAGTACGACGCCCCCAAATCTCTAAAAACGTGTGGAGGTGGGAATAATTATTATTCTTATATCTGAAATAATTGATTGCTTTAATTGGATCTCAGGTGTCAGAATTTGCCGAACGGAAGCAGAACCTGTGGCCTGGGAACGTTTGACTACTCCTGTACATCCCGATTATTTCTCAGAAGTTTGTGATGGAGCTGAAATGTTATTGATGATACCAATCACGCATGTCATTAACTAATAATAAACATAGATAAGCGCATTATACGAAACTCCTTAACATTTGTAGAATGTTTACCCCTTATTGTTGTGTTATAGGACAAAAGCGATCTTCCATGTGTGAGCGAAACGTTTGCTGCCGAACTGCGAAATCGGCTGCGTGTTTCCAGACGAGCGCTAAGGCACCCCGCAGTGGCCCTCGTCTTGTGTTCGGACAGACATTTTGGTGAGTAGGAATGCCCCTTATATATAGTGAATCCATCCATGAGAAATTTTTCCCATACAGATTCAAAGAATTAATATGCCATTGACACCATGCGATAAAAAAGGTTGTTAACGGCATGCTCTTATCCGCATAAAAGTGTGGCCTGGTGAAATTGCATAAAGTCGCATCCGCTGCTACTGAGCAAAAAATCTGAAAAAGATGTGCACCTAGGAGGAGTGGAAGTGTTGTGGGAGAAGAGAAATGAGCAAATACTAGAACTTTCGCTTGAAAAAGGTACTTTTCGAAGCACTCGCAAGTAGGTAACACCATAGGGAAGCCAGCGGACACCAAATATTTTAAGGCTCTCGCGCTGCCACTAGTGAACCGTTCCGCAATGTAGTTGTTTTATCAGCTTGAAATACTACTGGACTGTTTCCAGAGTATACAGTTGCGAATTGTCGCCACGAGCATCCGTTTTCGCAGTAAATTGCGGATTCTTGAGGCTAGGAAAACGTGTGAACGCAACTGTGGCATTTAGTGCACCTGTTCCTTTTGCAAGTATGTGCCAAATGCGATTTGCTTACACTAGAGAGGGAGAGCTTTGTCAGGATTCAGAAATTTCGGCCTCCTTACTGTACGTGAATGCACTTAGAACAAATAAAGTTCAAAGTTCAAAGGTTCAGCTCCAATTCCGTTCGAAGCGGAGGTTAAGGGGGTCTCGGTTGAACGTCACACCTGGTGATGAGAAGAAAAATAACAGTTGAATTTCTTATTAATTTTTTTAATTTGATAAGCAGTAAAAGTTTTTTAGGCAGAACAAACATCAAGATAGTCGGAAGCGGTCTTACAATTGTTGTTCACTAAAAACAATTGCATTGATTCATCCTTGTTTCCTCTGTAGATGACGACGTTATCAAACTTTCTGATGATGCCCCTGAGCCAAGATACACCCATAAGAAAGAAAGAACGCAGCAGAGCTGTTTCAAGCCATTATTGGCTACCAACCTGCAACAAATGCCCCCCCCCCCCCCCCCCCTCCCCTGCTCTATCCACCTACTCCCGAAATACCGCGCTGTGATTGCCTCGGCGCTATTTTTGCAGACACTGGCTGCCTAGCTTCGTGCTTCTCCGAAGACACCAGCGTGGTTCGGATTGACGTGAGCTGTCCCGCTTGGATACAGTACCGTGGGCTCGAAGAAACGAGGGCGTCTCGACTCTGCGTTTTGGTGTTGTTCGAGTCGCTCGGTGCCGAGTTCGAGACTGAGTGGTCGTTGTTTGAATCATGCCGCCGACCCGAAACCAGGGCTGTTCTTTTCAACAGGCTAGAACGAAGAGTAGACGCCAAAACTCAAAAGGTCAGTCAGATGATTAATTTCCTTTTCACCCCTTTTTATCCGTAAAATCACCCGCGGAAATTTCATCTTGAAGCCATCCAAAATTATGAGGCCAGTATCATCGGATCGCAATATGACAGACGATGTGACATAACTGATAACAAGAGATCCCTCGATCTTCAGCCCCTGGCGCTCCGTCGTGCAAATTCAAGGCTTTGTTTATTTACCAATTCTATTATAACTTTCCACTGCTAAGAAACTCCGTACTGCTCCCGCCATAGAAGTATTCACGTACTCGTTTAATAGATCTTTTCTACCCGCCACCAAAGCTTTATGGAATGAGCAATCTGAATGCATTGTCACGAAAGAGAGCCAAGTAAATTCAGGCATTTGCTAACAGCGTAATTCAAGTACTGATGACTAAGTTCTCCCCTGCGTCAAGTTTTTTTCTACATTTCTGAGAGAGAGAGAGAGAGAGAGAGTGAGTGTGTGTGTGTGTGTGTGTGTGTGTGTGTGTGTGTGTGTGTGTGTGTGTGTGTGTGTGTGTGTGTGTGTGTGTGTGTGTGTGTGTGTGTGTGTGTGTGTGTGTGTGTGTGTGTGTGTGTGTGTGTGCGTGTGTGCGTGTGTGTGTGTGTGTGTGTGTGTGTGCGTGTGTGTGTGTGTGTGCGTGCGTGTGCGTGTGTGCGCGTGTGTGTGCGTGTGCGTGTGCGTGTGCGCGCGTGTGTGTGTGTGTGTGTGTGTGTGTGTGTGTGTGTGTGTGTGTGTGTGTGTGTGTGTGTGTGTGTGTGTGTGTGTGTGTGTGTGTGTGTGTGTGTGTGTGTGTGTGTGTGTGTGTGTGTGTGTGTGTGTGTGTGTGTGTGTGTGTGTGTGTGTGTGTGTGTGTGGGTGTGTGTGTGTGTGTGTGTGTGTGTGTGTGTGTTTACTTGAGCCGCTGTTTCCTTTTATGTTGATAAATTGTTTTAAATTGTTGTGTTGATCTACCATACACAACCTGTACCTTATATATCTGCTGAAGATTATGGTACCAAATTTATTATGTTACGGCTACACCCACCTCCTCCCATTAGCCCTTTATCTAGTTCCTAATCTAAAGACTTTTAAGGGTGAATAAGTGATGAAATGATGATGAAATATGCGTCTTTCCTTCCTTGCTGCTTAGCTCCTATTACATAATACAATGATAAAGTAATTAGAGAGCTATCGGCGCATGTGTTAATTGTCAACAAGTTCGTCCAAGATATAGAAGACTGCCGGTAAGAAATAGAGGAACTCGGCTGGATCTTTTCAGATGGATCTCGGGTAGACACGCTACTCATCAGCCACGCAGAAACGTTTGCACTTGGCTTCGTTAAAACGGAGATTCGTTAAAACGGGGCGTTTTATGAATGTTCGGTGGTCTTCCTGATAATGTGAAAGATAGTATAGGCACAAATTAAGGAATTGGTGATTATGTGAAACGCAAACTAGCATGTGCGAGGGGAACGCACTGAGAAGTATGCTTGCGATTATTTCGAACGTTTGTGAATCTGCAGGTAATATTCCACCACCCAAGAACACATGAACCAGCGCGCTTCGCGTTATATGCTACCAGTGCCTTCACTGTGAGAGCATTCATAAACTCGCCGAGGATGGACTACATGGCAAGCTGTGTTCTGTGGACCCCGTGCTTGAGAGTACTGAATCCCCCTCCCAGGAGCCGCTGCCTCCCGCACGCCTTCTGGGGTGCGATCACATTCGGCGAGAACTTGCGGGCAACATCCTCCAAGTACAAAGGGTTCACCACGCTGCTCCAGATGAGTGACCACCTCGAAATTGTGCGGAGTGGGTTTGTCAATTTAGACAACGTTCTAGTGATGGTCTTTCAAGAAGATCGCTTGAACAAGCGGGTAATGAAAGCAGTATGTGACGTTTTCGCTGGTGCAGCGGCGATTTTGGGAGTAGCGTGTTCTGTCGCCCTTGACGAAAGTGGCTACGTATTTGTTTTCGAAGTGGGTGGCGACGTAGGGACATCAGATACCCTCGAGACGCCAGTGATCGTAACCGTTTTAGATCTTCCTTTGAAGTAGAACGATGCCTTCTACACATTTAAACCTTGCGCAGTTAAGTGGAACCGACAAACTGTACAGAAAAATATTAAAATTGCCTCATGCTGGCCCGGCCCCTACCGTATTTGCGGATATATTTATGGGAACAGGTGCATCTCCACCTTGCGGATGTACGAATTTCGGCATCGTTATTGCCAGGTCAGAACAATTCTTTGAAACTAAGTAGAACAATATTGCTAGGCTAAACTGTATATAATATTGCAATACTTCTGACGTTCACGCTGCTTTGCGAACGTTTGATAGAAACCGTGAATGCCATGCACAATATTTTGGAATGTGCTTTGCATTGTGCCCTGCAAGTATATATATAAGGAATCTGTCAATCCCCAATGATATATTGAAGACACGATGTTTCTTTTTTTTTTCCAAGCAGTTGATTGAAGATGCATTGTAATTTTGGATCAATATATATGCCTAATGCATGTCATATTTCCTTTTTTTTTTTGTTCGCAGGAACATAAGCCATAAGATATCGCTTTGAAAGCGATATCTTTTTTTTTTTTTTAAGTGGCGTAGACAATGCCTAGCAATCAGGTTGATCCACCAACGGTTTCAATGGAAACTTCCGAAAATATTTTGAAATATGTTTTATGAGTTTCCACTTTTGCTCTAATGTGTGAATTTAGTGAAATGGACAAGAACGGATGCGCCTGCAGCAGCACGCCGGGGAAAGAGGCTATAGGACTGCCACCTTCAATATTGCATATTCGTTCATAGTCTTTGCACTGCTTCCGTGCAACACGTACAAATCTTTAGTCTTCTTTGTGTACGATATCTAGCACAAAAGCGCTGCAGTGACTCATCAGCTTATATTGACTATACATAGGCACGTCTTTGCTTTCGTCTATCATTTATTGTTTGTTTGTGGGCAGCTGGTTTGAAGCATGTCGCTCTTAGTTGCGAACTTTCCAACTTGGTTCATAAACGTAGGGAAACCTTCGGGGCAGAAATAATTGTGCCATATATGTTCACATCGAAAACGTCGCTTGCCTTTCGGAAATGTATGTATAGTTCAACACCTTGCCATTTTACCATTGCTTAAATTTCTTGTGTAAACTGACATATTTTGTATTTTTATAAGCTGTATTTCGAACAATATATACAATCTGGGAAGGAAACAATAAAAGCCCTGGCGCTGCCACGCCAATGTGCTCATTTCCAGCTGTCCCCTAAACCCTCACATTCTTTTCAGCATAGGAGCCAGACAGCTGTGCTGTGGGTTGAACGCACTAACCGACAATAATTTGCTTCCTTGCAAATAATTTCAAGACGTAAATTTCATCGCGTATAATCCAACGGATTGCTGTTGTGAAAGATGCGCATTGCAAATAAAGTCGATTGGCGCTTCCCCTTTGATTGACCATTTCTGAACTTGTCAAGGGGCCTGTTTGAGGAGAGCTGAAACCGTAGCAAATGAAATCGTAGTGGTCGCTACAGTGGTCATACTGTGGAAATCTCACATGATTATTCGTATTTTCAAAGCGGTGAAGTGTATTTTATTTACGCATTCATACACCAAGCTTCCACGCCAGTATTTATTATGGGCATCGAAAGTTGGAGGTGAAAATAAAATAATAGGAAGGTTGGAGTTGAAAAGAAAATAATATAACTAAATTGCGCTGAACTTATCTGTAAGAAGCCGACAGCCACCGAAGTCAAGGCGAGGACCAGGATTTTTTTAGGTATAGAAGACTTCGACAGCAAATGGATGTGGTGCTATCTGCAAGGTGAGTGAGCACGAAACGCCCTTGCATGTGTGAGCAACATTCGAGCAGTACGATGCGAAACAACAGCTTCCGCTTTCGCTGCTTCTTTTAAAGACAAAATGAAAGCATTCGTTTTACCGCAGGCAACTAACCCCACCGAGCTCTTTACTGATGTATCGTTCGGCAACTTCTCGTGTAAAGGTTGCTTCAGACGAATCATCTCTTTCCGCGGTATTACAGCTCTTTCTACCTCTTTTCTTCAGCACGACAGCAGCGAAAAAATTTGTTCACGTGTTGAACTTCTCAGATGGCATGATCTATATACTTGGCTATATTGTACGATTGCTTGTGAGGCGAATTATTGATATGCACTCTTGCACTGAGACTTAGTGCGCATCAATTTTTTTTATGACACTCAGTGCAAGAGGACTGGAAATTTAAGCAAATTGTATTTGCTAATAGCGTTGGAGGAAGCAAAAGCTATAGCCTACGAACTCTAGATTTTCTATATTTGCAGACTAAGCTTAATAACAAACTCTTAAAATATTTACTTTCGTTGGTCTTCGCTTCATCTGTTACTTTTGCATTTTCATAACTCAAACATACATTAACTCCAAGTTCTTATCGAATCCTCTTATAGCAAGTTGTGTAACGCATTACAAACTGCCAGCAAGAGTTCAGGAAGAGCAACGAGGTGTAAAATATATTTGTCATAACATCTCTTGTCTTCTTAATTTATGGCAAAGGATCGCGAATAGTAAAACAGAACCCGCCGGTCGTGGTGAATCCCTTTCAAGCGCGCTCTATCAGAATTATCACATGAAGATAATTATGGTCTGCCGCAGCCATCTTGCAGTTTTATTATTTTCGACAGTACTTACTCGTCTTTCATTAGTGTTCTTAGGGACACGTTCACTGCAAGCATTTACCGCGGGTGCACTGTAATTCAGTGGTTGAAGTGTTGCAAAGTACGAACCATGGCTGCTATCGCGAGCACGCCCTCTTAAAGTGGTTGCATTGGTGACGAAACAGAACAAGATGTTCACCGGAGGCCAACTCTCTTGGAACGTGTTCTAATAGCAAATTATTCAATGAAGCATTAAAAACACCCATGACGAGCCTTGAAAGAGCACTGAACAAAGGTTGAGAGGAGCTCAGTTCGCAAGCCGAGCTAACGTTTTGACAAGTCACCTTGTCGAAACTTTCGCAATTGGCTTGCGAACTAAGGCTATACCCCTCAGCCCTTGTTCAGTGTCTATTCCATACTGTGTAGCCATCTTATTTCTCTCGTTCTACCCAAGAGGAGCCTTGAACGACGAAGTGCGGCTTAATCCCTGCCGGCGACAATGCTAGCTTCACAGATGTGGGGTGAGTCGTGAGCTTCCGCTGCAAAAGCGCGCTGGGAAGCTATACGTCCACCACTCACGCACTCCATTTAAATTTTGGGGACCGCGCAATTGCCAATTCCCAAAGTTCATGGCTTATGAAACGCTCGTATCAAATCCAAATCGGATGTGATGAAATTAGCACGTCATCGAATCATTTAAATGCGACGAAAATGTGTGATGTATGGCAGTAACAGTTTTGAGACAGCTGTTTGAAATGCGCGCATATATGTGATATTAAAGTATATATCTCGGTAAAAGGTTGAGACATTGTAAACGTTCTAAAGACGTTGTAAAGGTTGAGCCCGTACGAGCTCTAGTGCGTCGAAGTAAAAATAGCCAAAAAAGAAAAAATATCTAAACACGATAGGTGCAAAGTTAAAATTTGATTTGCAAGCAAAATCATTCGATATTAGTTGGGCAAAGGCTGTCCCTACAAAGGTGCTCAAAAGCTAACGCTACATCACATTGTGTGCACAGTGGCCGTGCTTCTAAAGGTAGATTAAGATGCAGTGTAGATGCTTAAGCGACCGCCGGAGTGCACGGCTATGACTGATAGCCGGACCGATTAACAGATGCGCCCCTAAGGCATCTGAAACTTCATTAAGGCGAAAGCCTCACTTGGCTCAGGAGTGGCATGAACAGGACGTGCTCACAGCAAGCGACTAAAGAGTCTAGAGGTGCATGCCTCTCCGCTAGCTCCATACCCATCGTGTTTCGCTTGCGTCACAGCTGGTCCGAGCAACTGTGCCGCCAGCCATTGTCGATTCCCCGAAGCGGCGAGTTGGACAACGGCATGCCCAAGAGATATTTCTGTGGCAAAAAACTTTCTCGCTTGCCACTGAAGTATTGTGACGGAATCGTTATTTGTTTCAGCGTTCCAGGGGATGTCATACCGTTTCGCTGCTTAACTGACACGCTCTGCTAGTGTTTGAAATAGAGACTGAAATCGACATATGTGGCTCCAATTGTATGTCCTAATCACCTTGCTACACCACGTAACATATATCACAACGTGCGCTTTGGGAGGAGAAGTGGCGGAATAGGCGCCTTTAGAAGAGGAGGAGTGGAGAGTGCGTTGTCACAGAAGCATAAGCAGTACCGAACTGACCCCACGCTACCCGTCACTTGATGGTTCGTGCCTTAGGAGGAAGCGCGGAATTCAGGAAAGTGAGCCTATGTCTTCGCGCACGTATGTTCTTGCCATATATGATCCTAAGTGTATGCTAGATTTCGTCTTTTTTTCTTGTGGGTACAGCAATAAGAGCCACCACCCGGAAACGAGATGGTGACTGTTATGTGTCTGAGGAGGTCGCAAGTCCTGTGTGCAAAGTAGACCGACATAAAGTCAGTGAAAAATCACGCAATTGCCAAGAAAGAGTCTAAAATGGTTAGATTGCAGTCACTTTAGGTCTTTGCCTTTGTTGTTCTGCTTTGCACTATACCTGGTATCGAGAAAATGGGGAATGACTGTTTTCTGCGCGCTTAGGAACACAGTTGAATTGAACGGCGCACTGTAATTGCGCTATGATAAGGACCTATGAGAGAGAAAACCAGGAATTCGATTGACCTATCCAAAAGGTTGACTGACCATTTCCTGGCCATACATTTAAAGTGATATTACTATACCTACTCAACATAGTCAAACCTAGCGACGATGATTGTGTTGCCTCTAAACCTCTGCTGGAATCCGGAAAAAAAAAAAAAAAAAAGAAACATCGGAGAGGCCTCGAACCCAGGCATGTCTTGCGAAAATCGAGTGTGGGAAGTTCTAGCAGTCGTCGCATTTTTTATTGCACTTGTAGGCCCAATGACCATAAGAGAACTTGGAATACCGTCCTCGTTTTCCATTTGCACCGTAGCCGATCACCCCGCGTGTTTTGTTGCAACTCTTCCGCGCTGCGCATTGCATGTCGTCGCTTGGCCAAGTTTCATCCGTGCACAATAGACCCAAGCACATCGCCATCGCATCGCCTTCTTAAGGAGCGTTAGGGGTGGGAGTCGGTTGGACTAATGGGCTGTGATCACCCCTGAAATCGACTTTTGCAATTCCAGGTTGTAATTCAAAAAAGGGATCCACGTTTAAAACCGACTTGGCCGACCCGAACGTTTGTGGTCCACCGTCGAATTTAGGTAAGAAAGTGCTTAAGTGTGGATGCGCTGTCATGATTTAGTCGTCTTCGCATGGTCGATACTACGTTGGTTGGAGAAGTTAAATCTTCTGTAGCTTTTTTTTCCCATAGACACTTGAATATTTTGCCTCTTATGCTGCAGTCTTTATTACCCGCTTTCACATGTGCTCAAAAGACACGAATTGTGTTGTTAGAAAGGTAATAGTAGTCTCTGTACAGCTATATCTTCCACAAGCAGAGCAGGTTTGCATCTACAAGTGGGCCTGTGCTGGCCGAAACATTGTTAGCAAGTAAAGCCCTTGACTCTTAGCAACAACATTAAATATTTCTCATCAAGGCTGAGGAGATTCATCAAGCAGTTGGGCGACGAAGACCAGAGTAACGGGTCGGATTTGCTGCAAAAGTATGGGAAAAGAAAGCATGTCACCAGCTACATATTCATTTGCTCCATATGCACTCAGGCTGCTTTCTTTCAGTTACACTTTATACTGAAATGCAGCTGCCAGATAAAACATAAGTGTAAAAAATTTGGAGCCGGTAACCTGCTGTCGGAAGCAAAGGTGGGGAACATCATGCACCACTCCGTCGCTCGCTGGTTTCGCGATG
The DNA here is from genome assembly GCF_055883805.1 of Amblyomma maculatum. NCBI lineage: Eukaryota > Metazoa > Arthropoda > Arachnida > Ixodida > Ixodidae > Amblyomma > Amblyomma maculatum. Next base: position 351,637,544 of record NC_139344.1, on the reverse strand, counting down.
GCCTCCGATATTGGTACCAAGCAGAAGCACTACGTATTGAGTGTAATAAACTCACCAGCCTTGAAATAAAAACATTAGCTTTCTCGTCTGTCTGGTCAGTGAGATCTGGCAGATGATTTGGACATTGTTCAATCGAAGCTGAAGTAATCAGGAAACAGCTGCTTCGTTATGCGATACATAAGGAAGGAGACATCAGGGGCTGTTGGCTACTTTCATACGAAGCTGAAGTAGGTAAACAATTTCGGCTCCCCACAATATCGCGCGCTGCTTGTCTGAATGCTACTTAGCCCAGCAGTTACTGCGCCTCCTCTAGTCGCAGTGGAAACTTCCTCACAGGGCTGGCGTGGTTCAAGCGTTGGTCTATATTTGGCTTCTGATGCTGTTGGAAGACCTTCTTACCTTACATTGTAGGCATCCGCGGGTAGTTGCAGGGACAGACTAAAACACTGGACATTTCGCGCAGTGGTTCTCAATAGATAGGCCTTTTTTTCCCGGAATTTATTATATAAAAAATGAGGTAAATCACATTTGCTTATTACTCAATTTGGCAGCATGCTGTACTAAATCCACACGAGAGAGACGCTAAGTCTAAAACAAACAACGCGAATATCATCTACCAGACCTTTCGCGGTATAACCAATATAGTATAGAAACAATGCTGGAGAATCTAGAGTTGTAAAGTTCAACGTCTCCGTTCATATATAGGCACATGTGGCACAGCACACGATGCTGCATTCTTCGGGCGCTTCTCCTACAGGCGTCTCGCTTTGACGTAGGTAAGGCCGTCGATGACCAGATTAGCAGCCACTTCTGAGTAGGACGTCTTCTTCCGCGGCCGTCGGTAGACGTGCACTTTGCGGAAGCCTCGAGAACGAGAAAAATAAGATGCAACCCGATGATGGAATTATAGGCAAAGGTGGAGAGAACACACGGTGTGTGAAGGCGTCTGGAACGCTAAGAAGGTTGAATACACAAAACAGAGTTGTACTTGACATTTAAGTGGCGTCTAAATGACACGTGTGCTATTGATCATTGAAGTCACTGAATAAACAAGGTGCAAAATTCAATGAAAGGTGAAAATACTCATGGAAAACATTTTTATATCGACTGCTCCACTTGACTAAACTTGTGTTAGGCACAAATTTGTCGTAGCTATGACTGGTAAAACTTGAACTCGAACACTATAAAACACACATGTGGAATTCTTACCGTCCTCCTCCATGTCCCGAAGGTTGAATGGCGCTCGGCGTCCTGCGTATAAGGCGACCAGTTTTAATTGTTCAGGCTGTCATAACGACTATAAAATTAGGCTGGCATGCAGTTCGCAACTGTGCCGTTCCTACCAGGAACAGAACATTTATATACTACTTGCGTCGCTGACAGCATAATAAAAAAAAACTCCCTGTTGCTAATTTCGCAGAGGCAGCATTTCGTGCCAACATTTCACCTTTCAGTGAGGTACTTCCGCGTTGCAGTTAAAATCATCATTAAATCGTAATTGTCTGAAGGCCCAGCAGGCCAAAATCCGAATTTTCGCTGGCAATGGTACCGGTAGCGCCATCTTGCACTTCTCAGAGTAACGAATGAGGTATCGTGCGGGCCAACGTTTATAGATCCTTTTCAGTTCCGCATCTCTTCGGCGCGTCCGCAGGGAGCATGGCGGCCCGTGTGCTTCTGAACTATACTTCTGAACTGTGCTGAACATCACTCGCGCTTCGTGGCATCATTATCTGTGCTTTTTTAGTTTACGGACTTGTGTGCCGTCACAGTAAGGACGATTTCTGCTTCGAAAAGGTGGGCGTCGTCGATAATGTATCCTTTGGGCAGAACCGACACCAGCGAGATCTTGACAAGGCCTGCGCACCCCAGCAGCCTACATCACGACAGGCGGATGGCGATAAAGTACCAGCAAATGAAGGTGCGAGCGCGAATCTGAGTCTAGTCACATGATGTCATCTCGCCCCTTTACCCAAGCCTGTACGCGCAGATTCAGTGGCTGACACCTTATCGCTCATCCGCTTGTCGTGACGTTCGCTGATGGGAGAGAAGGTGATGCAAAGGCCTTGTTAGAATCTCGGTGGTGTCGGCAGAACAGTCACTTATGTGCACGTGCATTTCGTCATTTCATTTTAATGCCTGCGCGCATACGCTCATATACAAGCACGTATACGTGCAAGCAATGATGGGCCCTGCCACGTGTTGCAGCATACAAGGGTGATTTAATCTTACCAGTCGCGTTAGATTTTGAAGGATAGCGACTGCTCCATCGGTCCAAACGCCGTCGGCGTAATAGTCGCAGCGAGCACCGCGCGTCGGGAATAATGGGGGCTGCGTGGTAATTGGTGGGTCTAATCATTGATGTCTAACTCACTTGGGATAGGTTCTGAGTTAATTAAACCATTGTAGTCATTTGACTTCTTGAAGAAATGAAAAATTTACAAAAAGTGGACTCAAACGTGTCAACTTACTAGGAATGAAAAGCTAATGCTTGATGGTGCTAATGAAAAAAAAATTACAATGTGTAACTGATCAATTAAATAATTAAAATGGAAAACTGCGTTTAAAAGTGTCAACTGCTGAGAATCGCAAGCCAATGTTTGCTGATGTAAACGCGGCGTATAAAAATTACAAAAAAAGAAAAAACTGCAAAAAAATTTAAAATGCTCAGACACATGTGAAACGCTATAGCGTCACACCCTTAATGGCGGAGCTTAAGTTTTAGGTTTTCCGAAGGGCGTTGTCTTGGAAACGATTGCGTTCTCGCTATGGTCACTCTTACTTCATCGCGTTCTATCCAAATTAACGTTTCTTCATTATTATTACTTTAGCTGTAAGAAACACGCCACCACCCCGAAAAAAAAAGAATGTGCGAGGTGTGTGAAGCCCCTGGCCGTCGATGTCATAGTAACCCACGGCGTGCACGAGGCGATTCAAGGACTGCCGGCCTTACAAAAGGACGCCTTTAATTGCCATCAATCTTAATATGATAGGTCTTGTATGCTTTAATAAGAACATTTGGCATTTTCTTCCCTCTTCTCTGAGTTGGCTAATTTGTTTCTGTTTTTGCTTTGGGCTAATGCGTCACGAATCAGCCAGCCTCTTCAAATGACGGGCAGAAGGCACACGTTTTTTATTGGTTGAGAGTGCAGTTTTCCTTTTGAGGGCCTTCGCTATTCTCAAACGTTTACACCTGTTTCTTCCTATAAATTCTCAATTGCTGTGCCACTGCTCAGAGGTGCGAAAGGCCTTATATAGTTTGTAAAGCCTACACGATGGCCTCTACACATCTCCTAGCGAAGTGATTGCTAGATCTGTATGGGTATCGTCGACAGCGATTGGCCGTGAGCATATATACTTCGCAGTTAAAACTTCACGAACCGCGGCAGTCATGTTAATATTCCTGCGTTGAAAGAAAAAGGAATAATACTGTGATCGATGCCCACTTTCATCTTCGAGAGCATGCCGATCGGCAGCGCTCAACGTTCGGCAACGATAAAATGCTTTCTTTCCCACCAGCTGAATAGAATTTACTCAGCTGATTTGCACGGTATACCTTGATCATATTACTTTGTGTTGTGTCGCTGCGTAAATTTTTGCAGTTTCGTTTTATAGATTTTTGCCATTCGTGATTTAGAGAGAATTAAAACGAATATTCTGCATCACGCCTGAGGCCTCATATGCCACCCGCTAGATTATGACCACTTCTTCAATTGTTGATTCCATGTTTGTACTATTTAGCAATATGGCATTCCCGAAAGCATGTGTTGCACACTTGCAATTAATTCCTTCGTGGTGTTCGGAAAACTTTGTCTACGCGAGGTATCTTTCCCTCGCACTTGCCATAAGAGAAACGGCCATCGGGCGGCGGAGACTTGCGTGTCTTCTCCCTGTTACGGCGGTGCTTGCTGGAATATTCTGGCTCATAACGCATTGGAATATGGTTGCTCAGTCTTAAAACATTCTGAACAAAGATAAGGGAAAACACCGCCTACCCTCCTAGAGCAACTATTTTGAATATTTTACGACCGAGCAACAATGTCTGGCAGTGCATGCTGCTTGTAGGTCGTCGTATAATAACTCATGGACAATGCAAGCGCCCACACTGAACTGCAGGGTAACATGTGCAATACTGCTGAGAATTCGCACGCACTCACAAAAAAAGAGGTTATGTAATAAAAAAACACCAAGCTGATGCGCGCACTTTCTGCGGCTTTGGAAGCGCTGCCGTATCGGCGCGCAGCCAGCGTGGCGCAAACTTCGACCGAGGTGCCATCTCTGTGTCCAGGAACAAAGTGCGGCCGCTTTTGGAGGCGCAGTTCCAGAACTGAAAAGGATCTATAAACGATGGTGCGGGCTACAACGAAGCAAATCGTTTCTTCCACCACCACGAGATGGCGCGACCAGTACCAACGACTAGGGTGCACATCGTGCGCCCCCCCCCCCCCCCCCCAATGCAAAGGAATTGCCACATAATCATCATCATCATCATCATCATCATCATCATCTGAGGAGGACTAAAACTTATTTCGTCAATTTCGTCGAGCAAGAAGCCTTGGTTTGATTAGGCGGTGATCTTGTCACCCTGTGGACTAAATCACTTTGTGCTGGGCGACCGTCAAGGCTTTTGTCACTTCCTGGAGTTGATCCTCCGAGACTGCTGTGATAACTTGCAGTTTTCTTTTTCTGTTGCATCAGAAGATGACACTTTAATGATTAATTCTGCAAGGTTGACGACTGGGCAAGTTGCTAAGGGTTCATATTTAACCAGCCAAAGTACGAGACACAGGGAAGAAGAGGACAGTTGCTAGTTCAGCCTTGTCCTGTCCTCTTCTTCCCTGTGTCTCGTCCTTTGGCTGATTAATTCTAACCGCACCAGGCAAGTACCCAGCCCAAGTCCAATAAAAAAAAAAAAAATAGCACTAGATGCTACCCGTGTGCAAAATTTGAGTCCGGACAAGAGAGCTCTTAGTCCGAGATAATTCTTAATCGGTATATTTTAAACAGCGCACCTCTCAGTGAGTACATTTCGTGCAGTATTTTTATAGGGAGAAAGTTAAAAGGCAACGGCTTATTCAGAGTACAGTGTAAAGCTAACAAAGTGCCAAAAGTTAGAAGACAAAATAAAAGTTCAATAGCTAACAATAAAAAATCAAACGGGCATGTCCCTCAAAATCGGCTGGTTGCGGAGCGATCCTGGGAAGTGCGGGCTTGTAGGAATGTACTTCTGATAGCATATCTACTTGCTGGTAAAGTACAAACGTGTTAATTGCTGAGGAGGGCCGCTGCTCATCTAGTGACCTGTGGGCGTTTAGCTAACGACAAGGTACGACACTAGCGCTTTCACCTCGGTGAGAATGCCTCGCGCAACTATTGCTGAGCTTTAGCCTGGCCCGTGGTTGAGTGGTTAGGACGCTCGTCTCCAGAGCTCAAAGATGCGGATTAAACCTCGGCCGCACCGGGCACTTTATGGTGGAGCCGGAAAGCAAGACACAAGTGGACTCTGGTTGGCAGCGTGTGTTAGAGCACACGAAGAGGCCAAAATTTTGCAGAGCTCACCACTACTGCGTCTCTTGTAACCACGGTTTCTCTAGGACATTGCACTCCATAAGCCTAAACTAATGCTAAACCGCACCGAACATAGTAAATTCCAGCCATTTTGTGACCAACTATGGTCTATTTCCTGGCAGTAGGGAGCCTTTTATATGAAGCTACCTTGGGTGTGCCCCGAACAAACCCTTGTCCTCCTATGAGCAGAACCAATCGATCGAGCAGAGTTGCTGCTGTGGTGCCGAGTGTGCACAGTACCTCTTTCATGGTAGACCGAATTTGCGTCATCTGGCGTCCCCTCCACCGTGCGGACTCCCAACGCCGTAAGCAGCATCAAAGAAATGATCGTCAAAGCAAGCATGGTTTGCGCATCTATAAAAGTGGAGTGACAATTGCGATCCGGATGCTCTGATGAATTGGACGCCTCACAGGTCAGTTCTGAGAAGGGTGAAGCAGGATATGAAATTGACTATGTAAATATGCTAGATACGGTTACTGAATGTTGAGATTTTTTTTTCTTTTACAAATAAGCGGTCTATTGCTGTGCGGGTACTAGCGGAAAAAGACAAGAAAATACAAGCGGACTACTTTGGCTCACGCGTTGAACACTTGAGGTAGCGCAAAATGCGTCCAAGTTATAATCGACGACTGCGGGGGAAAAACTAAACGCCTGTATGACGCCAACAACAGTAATTCAAAACGTGTACTGTGGACTATCCTCTTTCTATTGCCTTGCTGGTAGCTCGTATTCTCCGCAGTGTTAGCACGAGCACAGCCACCACCCGCATTGCATAAATTCTGCTCCCTCCTTTCTGGAAAGCTGGAAAGAGAGAGAGAGAGAAACTCTAATAAGAGAATAGGTGTCGTTTTATCGTTGTGCCACGGCCCGCCTATGGTTCCTTCTGCGGTTCCTCCTGTGACAAACGCCAAGAGAGAGAGAGAGAGAGAGAGATAGAGAGAACTCTTTATTAAAATGCAGAGAATTTAGCCGGCGCTTAGGATTCGTTGACATGCTACTAAGTGTAGGAAAGAGAATTGGGGAGAGAAAAACGAGTGCCATAACGTCAGCAGTAGCACGATGCACTCTGTACTCTTTCTTGTTCTTGGTCAGCACCCTCTCTCCACTTCCCCTTCTCCTTTCTAAAACACCCGCTGTGCTTGGTTACGTGTTGCAGTGATTTGGTTAGGATATACAATTGGATGTACGTGTGACAGGGTTAAATCCTAATGGTGAACCAGACTAACAGATGGCTGGTACGGCACTACCCGGAACGTTGCACGAAGAATGGTCGCGTGAAACTTTTGATAGGAAAGAGGGGAAATATTGGACGGAATGTCGAAGCTTTGCTGATAGAAGGCGTGCGCTGACTAACAACCAAATACTTTATTTTGAAAAAGGGAGCAATATGAAGCTCTAAGGCAATCGAAAATGGAGAGACGATGATTAATCATAATCATGAGATACATACCCGAACCTTAGTGCAAACCTGATCATATTTGCTCGACGCCCATACAGCGTTATTACCCCACAAACTAAAAACTGAGGCTTTAATGGCGACCTCGTCGACTGAAAGAATTTTAGATCTTGCGCATGTTCCAAGCGCAGAGCCAGGTCATTTTGCTGCTTGCTCGCGTGTCAGCACGCGGTCACAAGAAGAAGAGAAAGGAGAAGAAGAATACAACCGAGTCCTTGTCTGTGACAAACAACAGGGAAACAATAACTGGGAGCTTTGTGAGTGCGGTTTAGCAGACATGCCCCGAAAAGGCATCAGCACTGCCGCCTACGATTCTGGGAACCTTCTCTCACAAACGGACAAGGCACCGTCACCCGATGGCAACCGAGGTGGGAAGCGGAGGACAAGGAAACGGCTTGACAAGCGTCTGGCGGTGAGACCAACTTGACATCAGTGGCAGAATTTTTTTTTTTTTTAAGACTGAGTGGTAGTGCCATTTGGCTCCTGATCGCATGGTCTAATGATCGAACCTTGTTAAGTATGGCGACTTTTGCGCAGTTAAACTACTTACGAGGCCCGTTTGCTGTGTGTTGAGGGCGCAGTGAAGAATATCAGGAAATTTATTCTCAGCTCTCCACTACAGCACCTCTCTTTCCCTTTTATTCTTTCATGTCTTCGATTATGGAGCTTTTCAGTTGTACACTGAAATTCCGACTAGTATTGTGTCTTCCTTTTCTTCGTGAGACATTACCAAAAAAGAAAAGAAAAGACTTCTTTGCCATTATCTGTTCCACGTCAATTGTTCAATAGATACCAACACCTTTATATACTTGCAACTCAAAATTGCAGTCTATACTGAGCTCTGATTTAGTTGTACCTTTTATTCGCTCGCCCCGGTTTACTCAGTCTAAAATGGGCATTGCCAAAATAATTAGCTGTGGGCTTTTTTGTCTGCACCTCTCCTCATTGCCACACTGGGACCTGTACCATCAGGTGCGTCCAAAGGCTGCCACTAGCCGTGAAGGGTCGCTGCTTGCAATCGATGAACTCTTGGACAAGCCGCGGCCCACTCGTCGGTCCCGCAGTCCCGTCTCAGGCACCAAGAGTAGTTCTCCCCGAATCACCAGCCCTCGTTTGACGTCTCCGCTTCCTGAGCCGCAAATCGTCTCCGGCCTTCCAATCTCAAGCGTGTCTCTCTCTCAAGAGGCAAAGTTACGCGAAGCCACCTCGAGTCCGCATTTGCACGACCACTGGAGTCTCCAGAAAGAACACGCTGATGGCAGTTCGCAATTTGGTGAGAACATTTTTGCTTAAGGCGAGTTCGATTTTGTGTTAGCAAAGAAAGTATCAGCAAAAGTACGCACTATGAAGTATTGCTCTGCTTTGAGAGGAGTGCATATTAGCTGTGTTATTCATATCGTATCCGGTTGACTTCAGTAATTAAATTAGAACTGTAGTGTGAAATATTTCAGCAATTCGTATATGTTTTGCTGCGCGTTAATAATGCTTTCTTACAGGCTGGTGTCGCGTAGGCAAACTGAAATAGATAATGATACTCGTGATCCGTAGAAGACTGAGGATACCTCACAGAAATACAACGTGAATATTGTGGGGTTGCACTCTAGGTAATTGTTATCGACAAATATATCTTGGTGAGAACATAATTACTTTTGTAATCTGCAATGAAAAGCTCGCTATGCATCGCTTGTGTTGACAGCGGTGCTTGGTAATATTCTGACGCTAAGAGAATGCAATATGTTTTGCTAGCGGTGTTCAACCTTATAGCGCGAGAAAAATTGCAGCTGTATGACGGGGGCTGCGCCGAAAAACAAAGAACTTTTGGCAAAGAAGCAAATTCGAACATTTACTTGACTGTCATCCTTTATTGTTTTACATTTTATTACTGCCTTATATCCCTGGAAACAAAAAAATTATCAACCAGGTCTCGCTATTTTCATGCAACCTTGGAAACTTCTAAATGGTGTCAGCGGCACTTACCATGTTAAACACAAAGGACGCTCCATGTAAACATAAGTTGTTTTGTGAGGAAGGCTTGCTAAGCTGGCTTAAAGGGACGCACTTGACCTAACCATCGCAAAATTCAGTGTCACAAGGGGTAACAGGCGGTGCGAATCTATTGCCTTTCTACGGCTACTGAAACTACCTTACAAATGCATGCGCAGGCACCTACGACGAAGAACTGGCGCTCGCTAAGAAGGTTGCACGTGTTGTTGGCACCGTCGCAGTCGTGTCAGCTGCCGTCGCTATGGCTATTTTCCTCCTCTGGAAAAGTGCCTTTATCTGGAGAGCGGAGGCACTGGAAGACGACCTCGTGAGACATTTTTGTGCATCGCAGGAATGCGAGAGGGCCATGTCAAGGATACGCACCTCGGAACTCAGGGTAACGTTTTGCGAATTTTAGCGTACATTTAGTGAAGAAGTAGAAACAAGGGAGCACTGGTATTCCCTGATCCTTCTTTCACAACTTAAAGCGGAGGACTGATAGGGCACAGAACGGAAAGTAGGCCGTTGACCACCCCTTCTTATGTTACAAAGTAGATGTGGTTTTATTTAGGTTTGCATGGTTTGGTTTATCAGATTTAAAGTTCCGTAAAGACTCAGTCTATGAGAGACGCCGTAGTGAAGGGCTATGAAGTAATTTAGACGACCTGGGGATCTTTAACGTGCACTGATATATCGCAGCATACGGGTGCCTTGCTTTTCTTCTTCGTCAAAAAGTGATTTCTTTTTTAAGCAGTGAACATCAAGTTTACTCTAAACTTACTACGTACCTTCAAGAAGAACGCGCTATAGCCAGACACACTGGGAATAAATTTGACCATTGCTGGAATGACCGAGGAAAATTAGATACCAAAATATCGAACAATAAGTAATGCTAACCAATAAGATTTACTAAGATTGATAATTGTTTGGCAAGCAAACGCAGTAGCGCTTGTCTTAACGATTATTTTTATATGTAGAACAAGGATTGCTGTACGTGTATGTGTGTATGTGGGAGGGAGGGGGAGGGTATATTTGACATTTGACACTGACGTTCCACACTACTAAGCATCACTTCAGCATCCTTTGGCAAATGCAAATCCAACTGGACCGTAATATATTCACGTGCGCTACGTATAGCTTGAATTTACCATTAACGCTATATTTAATTAGCGGAGTTGCAAAAGGGAGAAAATAAAGAGAACACACTCTGCTTGGTTGGTGCATCCCGCATGATAGAAAAAATTTTCCCCTTCGAAATTCGTATAGGCAGTTACGGCGTTAAGTCATTATAGGATTCTGATTGTTCGCGTGTTTTCGCTCCTAGAGCACAATTTTACGATCTTGCCAATTGCAGAAGACTATATTAAGCTCACCTTTCTCTTTTTTTTTTTTGACCTTGTGTAATCACTGCAGTCAGCTGACCCGTGCACTGACTTCTACCAATACGCGTGCGGTCGCTGGACACCGCTGGACTCGGAGGGACGAGCCAGGGACTACCTAGACGAGTCGTTCCGGAATTACACCAACAATCTAATTCGCCTGATCGAACGAGAAGAAAACGGCACGCTACGCTGGTCCAGTGGCAGCATTCGTAATTTCTACCACAGCTGCTTCGCCTTCATGGCTACCGCTAGGCCAGCGTTCTTCAATGACACCCTCGCAGAGCTGAATATAGTGCCGAGATTCTGGGCGCATGTTCAGACTATTGATGACCTAGTACGTTTATTTCGGAGCTTACGCACTCATTGCAACAGCTACGTAGCACTTATTGAACCTTCTTGATCATTGCGTTGACCTTTACATAACACGGCAGTAATTGAATTACCTTATTGAAGCTACTAACGTTGTTACTGTTCTGGTAATTGGTAATATAATGAATTACTATTCTGATTTAGTAATTTAGCAGTGTAATGAATTGCTTTATAGCAATAATTTCGTAGTAACGTAATTAATTATTTGCGAAAATACCTTTACTAAAATCTATATTTGCTCTTCGTTAGGCAGAACAGCGTACGTACGCTCGGTAGAGTGCCTCGAAAGCAAGGACAAAGCGCGGCAGGCTTGTGCCAGCGTACAGGATCTGCAGGGAAGTATAGAAATGAGCAGAAGTGTGCAGATGAGACCGTATAGAGAGCGACCGCCGAAGGGGCAGATGGCTCAGTACGGAGTTTGAAGCCAGTGAGGAGCGCTCAGTGGAACTCCCTATAGATTGCGTTGGCTAAGGGCAGACTGGAGACCGGTTACACCCGTCCCCAAGAGCAAACGGGAGAGGGAACGTGCAGAAATGTCTGGGATGGACATTACTGGGCGGGAGCTGCCGGAGATCAATTCCTGGGACCAACGAAACAGTAAATAATTTCTTTCGGTGACTTGAAACGTTGGAGACAGCTCTGGGCAGCAAATGCGCTGAGTTCGCCGCTGGTTTCTCTCTTGAGCTGAATGGAAGTGACGAACATTCGAATATGTTTTAATTTTCTTTGTTTTGTTTCCACGGCCTGATTCTTTAATAGTGCGTGCTATAGAAAAAAAGAGGTAATAATAGTTATCTGGGACTTGGACTTGAAAAATGTGCACGAGGCATCTGGATAGAGCTTCAATTTCGTTCACTCAGTTTTCTCTTTATGCATGAAAACAGGAAAGCAATTTAATGTAATTGCATCACTTTTCGATAGTAATTGTAATGTAATGCCGCTGCGTTTAGCGATCAGTAATTTGTAACGTAATTTATTTACTTTTGCTCGATTTAAAATTGTAGCAAAGCACGTGCTTGTAAAAGCAAGTTCTTTAGACGCTGTCAGAACACTCAGGGGCGCGATGGTAAACTACTAAAAGGCTGTTAGGAAAACCTCGATAACGCGAAGCAGCTATAGGTTACTAGAACGGCTCCGACTAGTGGAAAGCCGAAACCAAGCATTGGCAGCGAGATAGAGCAGACTTGCCAGCTTGGGGCGCTGTAGCGAACGTACCCTTCTTGGTTTGGACATGGTCGGTCTCGTGGGGAGCGCGCCTGGTTTTGCAGGCTTTACAGCGCTACTGGTTTTGCAGCATTGTAACCGATGTATTATTGAGTAATATACACCTGCAGTGAGAAAGTCTAACGGAAAATTTTAAGTGTATAACAAGGGTGACTATGGTGCAATGAACTGTGCACTTGACTCGTATTGTGCAATATTTGGCACTTTGGTTCAAGAATTCAACGTCAGTTAGCTATGGCACGCAATGAAGACAAAGCTGCTGCAACTACGTGATAGTAGAAGCGCATGTGCGATAAGCCATGGTTCACTGCAAAGCTGCGGTCCCTGGTCCGCCAGTAATATCGCTTGTAGAGAAAGGTAAAAACTAACAACTCGCCGCCACACTGTGCTCAGTTGAAAATTTTGAAAAGAGGTTTGTAGTTTCAGGCTGACTTGGCCAAAAAGCAAAACCCTCATAATCTGGGTAATAAACTTCCATGAGACTCGAAACATTTTTGGTAATACGTCAGTCCTGATGTTAAAGAAAACCAATGTTCCAGCCCTAAAAATAACTCCTAGATAATGTATGAAGACCATAAAAAAGCAGAATTATTTCACCGCTATTTTTTATTGATATTCACTCCACCCAATTCTCGTTGCTTTGAGTATCCTCAAAACGAAGTTGATCGTGTCAGGTGTATAGAAATTGCTAACATTAATTTATCTAAAAGCTGTCGTGTAGATGATATTCCTGCAGCACTGATTAAAAAGTGGTCAGGCATTCTGGCAGCTTATTTGGCAGGTTGTTTCAATAACCTCCGAATGAGACAGCACTGCCGGGAGAAGGGAAGTTAGGCTGTGTTGTGCCGATTCACAAATGTGGTCCGAAAATTGTGTTGGAAACTATAAGCCGGTTTTACGAACAAGGATTACATATACATGTATGGAGCACGTTCTTTACAGATGCATAATGACATATTTTAACTATCATAGCCTTCAAAACGCCTGTCAGCATGGTTTCTGTAGCGGCTTTTTTTTGCGCGACGCAATAGGCGGAGTTCTTTCATGATATTGCTTTAACAGTTGACAAACAGCTTATGATTGATCGCATATTTTTGAATTTTAACAAAGTGGTTGATACAGATTCTCACTGCCTTCCTGCTTCAAAACTGCGCAGTTATAACATGGATGAATTAGTAAATAAATTGACAGGCGAATACTTGAAACTATACGAAAGCAATGTGTGGTTGTAAATGGTGCTTCTTCCAGGTATGCCCCGGTAACTTGGGGATACCGCAATGTTCAGTGTTGGGACCACTTCTGTTTTATAATATATTAATGATATTCTGGCGAATGCCAGTATATTATTATCATTATCGCATAGCAACACGAAAACCTGCAGCCTTGCGCAATTTCCTCGGATGAAATCAATCCAATTCGACCTAGCAACTGTTTGCCGTAATACTTACACTTAGTTGTTACCACAATATTTTCTGACAGTTTCTTTTTATGCGGTAAACTTTTTGCGGCAAATTTGGCTTTGTTTTCCGACTTCAAACAAGGACGTCTATTTTTGCATGTTCATTTTACATCTGGCCCTGTGCTTGCCCATTGTAGTTTTGCTTGTTAATAGCTGTTATACAATCCGCAGTCGAATATGAAATGAAAAGAACAAAGATAAGTTTTTTGAGCTAGTCAAGTAAGGACAACAGAATGGTTTTCAGCGGATGGTGACCTATTTCCACTTGACATCATTCCATCTGCGCAGACCACTTTCATCGGCAAGCTCTGCATGCAGACGGGCCTGCCGTCGTTCGTGAACGTGACCACGCGAAACGCCATACTTCAGATTGACGTCGGCACCACGTTGGCAGCCTCGCTCGCGCCCTTCGACGTGTCTGCGATCAGGGCCGTTTCCTTCGTCTGCGGCGAGCTCAAGCCTGACTTCAACAACACCCAGAAGAAACTGCTTGATCTAGACGCCAAGATGGAGAGCTATCGGGAGCAATTCGACCGTGGAACACATTTTCGTGCTCATAAATACAAGAACAGCACTGCACAGGTTGGGCTTCACTAGTACGGCAAACCGGCCGATTTTTTTGCTTTGCATTTAACACTGCCCGTGCATATGCTCTGATGTATCTTGTCACTTCTTTAGACTGCTTGTATTAGGTCTAGCTACTAAACTCTGATCTTGCTTAAGTAAATATGGAATCTCCTTTATGTTCAGTGTTTTTTCTTTAATTCGTCATTAATCTCTAATTTTACGGACAAAGCAATACTACGCCAGGTCTAACCGCTCCTCACTGTGTGCCGTGTCCGTGTCCGTGGTCCCTCATAAAAAAATCAGCTTGGCATGACGTTTGAATTCACGTTACCGCTATGCCAGGGGTAGGAGCTGCCAACTCGGGTCGCGCCTTTCATACGGGCGGATGATATCAGAATCAGTCTGCCAGAACCGCTTGCATTCTCGTTACCCCTACGACACGCAGGCACGTAAAGGAATAATGTATCAGGGGAAAAAGAAAAAAGCTTCCGCCGTTGCTTTCGCAATTAACTAGCGTTAACCAGAGCTAAACCACAACTAAGTTTTCGTATAGTTCACTATTGGCTTATCTTGTTATTACCGATCGTGTGTGCCTGAAGTGGAGGTGTCGTTTCGGTACCCATTCTTCATTTGCTGCCCTTTCTATATAACAGTAGATATAACCAAGATTAATAACTAAAAATATTAGTGTTGGTTTAGCTCTGGTTCCTAGTTGAATTGCGAAAACAACGGCGGAAGCTTCTTTTGCCTGCTATATTATTCCCCTACGTGCCTGCGTGTCGTAGGGGCAACAAGAATGCAAACGTTTCTGGCAGGGTGATTCTGATATCATCCGCCCGTATGAAAGGAGCGACCCGAGTTGGCAGCTCCTGCCCGTGGCATAGGAGTAACGTGAATTCAAACGTCATGACAGACTGATTTTTTTTATGAGGGACCACGGACACGGACACGACACACAGCGACGAGCGGTTAGACCTGTCGCAGTATTGCTTTCGGAATAAAGGAAACAACCACGAGTACCTCAACAGCTGTTGCTGCGGGCGGACTTCCTAATCTGGACCCGCTCCAACGCCGTCCACGAACTGCAGCGGATTCTTGTCTCGTTTCAAACCTTAACCTTGTACATTCGCGCTTGTGCACCTCTCCGCCGGGTCGCCTGTCAATCGCTGACCTCTATAGATAGTTTTCTTTTTGTAGTCATACAGTAGGAGAGTTGCAGGGAAAGGGACCCACGATTCACTTTTATCCGCTTGCTGAAATGGGCAGCTCAACAACGGGCCAAAAACAGGTGTCTCTGCCCATGCTACGGCATTATAGGAACACTTTGCTGGAGAGTTGATTTTGCTTAGTGTAACTATCTTTCCCTTGACTGTTGAACTGGTTTAGGTCGGATATTTAGGGTTAGCCTTTAGTCCCTGCCTCCTCTCGCTTGTACGAGGAATCAATAAACCAATTCCAATTCCAATTAGGGATGTTTAGGGGGCACCTAGAGTTATTGATTAATTCGCTCTCATCCTATCATCTGTTCTGCTGACCTTCCTGTTTAGCTTAGCTGCTAGAGCGACTGCCCCGAAAAGGCGGTGGTTCCGGGTTCGATCCCTGTTTCTGGACGAATTTTCTGAGAATTCTGTATAGCTTTCCTTCGTAGCCGTACGGCTGCACTTTCATGAATGTCAATGAGTAATTAATCGCTTATTTGAAATGATTTAGTAGAGAGAGTAAATTTTGTAGATGGTTAAAGCTGATTCATATATATCAGCTTTAACCCTCCTAAAGCTAGTATATCGAAGCACATAACCTAGACATGACGCCTGATAAATAATACAAAGGCTTAAAAGACATGCACAATTTGAGCAGCTTTCTTCTTTATTTTGGTTTCGGCTCTTCTAGTGCTGCTTGCTCACCTTCAAGGTCATCAACTAACCATCTGCTGTCAACCTGATTTATCGCAGCTGGCCTCGTTATACGAAATAGCGATGAATCACGCGGATGGCCCAACGCTCAAGATAATGGAGGGAACCATTCTAGTTCGTGGCTTGAAACTTATTGACAAGATGACTAATGCCCTCATCGAGTTGCCATTTGGTCTAGCAGCTTTCTACTGTTACATGGTGGCTGCGTCCAAAATGATCGGCTTCGAACTCCAGCGTCAGCAACCGTATCTTGCCTCCAGAGAAAACACCAGCAATCGCTGCCTGCATGCAGTGCTGGAGCACTATGGAAGCGGTTTCCTGCACTGGGCAGCCAGCTACTTGCAGTCCAGGTGAGGATCGAAGTTGTTTTGCATTTTTTCAAGTCGATGCGCCACTCCATCTGCGCCTTTTTGCACTATTTGTGAGGTGTGGCATTGATAACGTCTCTCGTTAGTTCAGGTATTTCGTTGACCTGCTGTTATATTTACAGTACCACTTTATTTACTTAAGTTAAGCCATTTCCGCTCTAAGAGAAGCTACTTTGTGGGCGTGTTGACGCACTCCCACACTCGTATTAGAGAAGTGCAAGTGGAACAAAAAATTTAAAATGCGAACTCGATTCACACGCTCAAAAGTTAAAGCACACATACACACAAAAAAAGTTGCCGCCACGCTGATGGGGCGATGAATGTCGAGTGTTAGCTCATTGAAAATTATCCGTTGATGGCACTCGCACTGCCTATCATAATGGCATAATCCCGCCGTGGTGGCTCACTGGTAAAAACGCCCGGCTAATGGCTCGCAGTACCAGTGTTCGAACCCGACCAATGGTGGCTGCGTTTCAATGGAGACAGAACGGAGAGCTTTCCGTATGCTATGCGATTTCAGGATGTAGAAATTACTCCACAACCCTCCATAATGGCAATTCTTTCTGTATTTCTACATTCACTCCTAGCTTTCTCCCTTTAGGCGTGATTCAGGTGTCTATGAAGTATGACAGATACTGCGCCTTAATATACAAATTACTCCGGTAACATGGTACGCACTGTAGCGGCTGTAGTAAACTATTGTCGTTTCAATGTTTATTTCTAAAATTTTAAATTGGACTAGAAGAATGGAATGGAGCTTTGTCTGTCAAACTTCTGGGTGGACGCCTGGACCATTCAGCAAAGGCAGTCAAGAAGGAGGGATTGAAAAAAGAAAGATCTGCCGTAATGGAAGGCGCCGGAAAGGGGCAGTGTCCCGCTAAATTTAGCGGCCGCTGTCGACGCAGTGCGGCTGACCCGGTCACGCTACTCCTATTTGAGTTGGCACCATCCTAAGAAATGCGTTCGTATGTAATAATCCGAACGTGGGGGCTGAGGATGCTTATGATGTAATGTCAGTGAAGGTTACATCAGAGGAGGCGCTGGTTATGTATGTATGTATGTATGTATGTATGTATGTATGTATGTATGTATGTATGTATGTATGTATGTATGTATGTATGTATGTATGTATGTATGTATGTATGTATGTATGTATGTATGTATGTATGTATGTATGTATGTATGTATGTATGTATGTATGTATGTATGTATGTATGTATGTATGTATGTATGTATGTATGTATGTATGTATGTATGTATGTATGTATGTATGTATGTATGTATGTATGTATGTATGTATGTATGTATGTTGATCACATGAAAGGAAATTTGCAGTATCCCTCACACTTGCTTCTGTGTACACCTGAACCGCACAGTAAGGGAAGGCTGGAGGATGGAAATCAAAGTGGAAAGAGGGAAAGAGCAGCTGCAGTATAGGGCTACTGGGTAATTTTGATCACCTGGGGATCTTTGGCAAAGCACAGCACACAGACGCCTGGCGCCTGGCCCGGGTAGTCGAAATTATTCTGGAGCTATTCCCAGTTCGCGGCGGCTGCGTTTAGTTGGAGGCGAAACGTAGAGGCGTCCGTATGCTGTGCGATGTCTGCACACGTTAAAGATTCCCAGGTGGTCGAAATTACTTCGTACCCCTCCACTACGGCTCCTCTTTCTCTCTTTACACTTTCACTCCCGCCTTGCTGCCTTCCTTTGCGGTGCGGTTCAGGTGTCCACAGAAACAAGTGTGCCAGATACAGCAACTTTCCCTTCCTGTAAAACAATTATTATTATTATTTCCAGTGTTCCTTTCTTCCTTTCTTACGGAATGGCTCAGGTGTCTACCAAGAGGTGTCGCAGACACTGCGTCTTTCATCTGCACCACCCGAAAACGGCGTTTGTATGAAGGCTGTTTATAGCACTCTTTCCATTCCGCCTCTCCACGGCAGCTGGCACACAATTTCGCTAAAACCGAGGTGGCGTAGTGCGCTCTGTTGCTATGTGATCTATTGCTCAAGGTCAAATATCAGGTTGAAGAATCTAAAAGGAGAGCTAACGCTTTAAAACATCTTCCATGATAAAAGCAGGGTATAGTTTCTACCGCTGTTGTATACACGTGCAGAAGACACAACGCAAAAAAAAATATTTTTTTATTGGATGCAAAATGGAATGACACGTGCACATCACGCTGCCATATAGGCTTACACGAGTATACAGACGAGTAGATATTGTTACGGACGAAGAAACGGCCCTTGTACATACATGAATACACGTGTACAACCAAGGCGATAAATAGCACTGTTCATGAAGGAATGTACCGTTCTCATGAAGGCTGCTTAACTTTCTTGGAAATGCGCTTCATAGCACTCTCATCCAATAATTGCTCTTTAAAACTGCTATGCCGCTGCTGCGTTATATGAGTATCGCACCCGCGACATACGTAAAACACTGTCGAAGGTACCTATACGACGCCCCGTCTCTTGAGAACATGGCCATTACCAGCAGAGTTATGTCAGTGGCACCATGATCGCCATTGTACGTCATCTCCAGATGTAGGACAGTCGGAAAGAGCGTGGACACTGGAATCAAAGGAATTTAAGTTAAGCTAACCGACATGACTGACTTGTAAAAGGCCGCCCTTCGTGGAAATAACTGCACATAGACGGAGATAAAGTTTTTGGCAAATAGATAACTTTACGTTTTCCTACGAGCCATATATATAATTTATATTTCATGTTTATTGTGTTGCATTACGCCTCATGCTATGGACGCATATTTTAGAGCGAAGACTCTCTTTTACCGCCAAACCTGCAGAGCCGGGCGATCTACGAAACCTGGTCTTCAATTACGCGAGACTATAGCGTGGCAACAGCATGCCCTTAATATATTCTAGTGCACTGTAGTCTTAAACCAGAATGAAGTGTGGTGTCCCCATCTTTCGACAATAATTTGAGACATGTAATTTTATCGATACGACATAGTAGGCGCCAACAGGTTTCCAACATATTGTACCACCGTGTTTTATGAAGAATGCGTTGCAACAGGGGCACTGGCTCAAAGCATCTAAAGTAAGCTAAACAGCTTTCGCTCAACAGTCCGGTTTTAAAACCGTGCTTTTTCTTCCTTCCTTCCTCTCCTCCTCGGCATGACACAAGAGAGAAGGGTCATAACAGGAATCAGAAGTCAACTTTTTGACCGGTTATCGGAGAGCATTAGCCTTGTGGAGGGTAGACAGTGAACTCTGGCAGCAATTTCCAGTTACTTGGCTTTGTGCACAATATGCAATGATATGCTTGCTGCTTTCTCTTGCACCGGACAATCTAATCGGCATCAGCAAGGAGTAAACCGCGCATGCTTTGGAATGAGATTTTTTTTTTTTAAGCTTTCTGATATAAACAGGGCCCACGAAAAAGAGGTGCGAAGGGGAGCAATGAACTCATGCTGTCATAGTTCTTTGATTTAGTTGTCTGTGCTCTATTTACTTTACAGCTCACATACAAACAAACGAAAGCTTTGATATTGCCTATTAGTGCCGCCTTGCACAACAGGAATGTGTCAACGAGTAGTTATTCAACGCATGCATGTTGTCACTTGACTACTGCTCATCATGTTCGAGTTGTGTTTGTAGAACATCAGTTGCTTTCATGCAGGTTTGCGGTCGACGCGGCGCGGACTGTCGCAATGGATATCATGAATCAGTACCTAAGGATGGCACCTCCCAGTGTGGTGAACGATTTTCGAGCGGTGAATAATGCAACATCGTTCCATTTTTACGGTATGCAGCGGGATGAGGGACTGTATAATGCGATGAAGTCATCATGACTTTTAAAAACTCCACAATCTAAATATTTCTAGATAAAAGTGAACAGTCAAACGACTTCACATGCGAAGCGTTGAACAGTATGTTGCTGCAAATATTGCTCTATGAAGGGAATATCTGCTGACCTTTCTAGGATAAATATATTTTGCACCAATAAAGGGCTCCTTGCGAAAATAAACGAATACCAAGCTGCGGTGCTGAAAAACACAGCAGAACAATTTTAAACCTACACGGATTTCTAATATCTTAGTGTCTGATTTTCATAATAAACAGTATATGCAAGCTCTCATACTCACATACTCAGAACATTTCGTCTGGGCAACTCAATGGATGCAGTTACTGCCGGTTCTGGAAAGGTTGCTTGCGCGGCGAGCAATGACAAATTAGTTGCGATATAACGAAATATGCGCTGGTTTGAATGTACCTTTTTGAAAGCAATAGTTGATTTTGATAATGTCATCAACTAAACAATGCAGATGGCATCTGTTGCAGTTGTGAGACCATCTTTGACGACAGCAGCGCTGTCGATGACATCGCTGTGACAAATATAGCGGCGCTGGTGTGACTTCATTTTCGAAAACAATTGAAACGTTAGTAGCGAAGTGTTAAGTACTAATCTTTTCAAGATCCATATGCAAGAAGATGAGCATTCTTATCAGTCGTTTTAGTCATTGAGGTTAAAAAAACGTAGCCTTCTGTTTGAAGCCAAATTTGGAGAAGTTTCACTATGAGGCTTCATTTAACAAATGGACGCCGGCGAGTGAGTAAAGAAATGAAGACCCGTAGCAAAGAATCAATGCACGTCACGTCGAAAAGGATCGGGAGATGTAGAATTGGTTGTTGCTTTCAACATGGCACGAAGAGGTGAGAAATGTGTCGCGATTAACGTTGTCTTAAATACCGTTTATTTAGATTGGAAAAAAAGGGATCAATCGAATTTATCGCATCCTTCCAGCGAACAACATCGGGGACGTGAAGGCACAGGCAGCCAAAATAAATACCCCATACACGCGAGACAACTTCCTGCGCAACCTGGTTCTGCACGCGCGCAGCCCGACGAGGCACAGCGCATTGTGGTCTCCCTTCCAGCACTTCGCCACGCTTACACCTCTGGGCAATGTGGTGCGTGGCAGGCACCTGTACTTGGTGTTTGGACCGATGTATTTGATGGAAGACTTCTTCTACCCGGATGCTTCCGAGATTAGCCTGAACCATGCCACATTAGGAGGATACATGGCTTCAGAGATTATGGCGGCCATGGAGCACTTTGACGCGCCTGAAGCCATCCGGTGGAAGCAAAAGGTGACGCATACATACAAAGGTGCAAAAGCGGACCACAGCTTGAGCGACGTATATGGGCGCGTAGATTGGAGCAAATAGTTTTTTTATGTTGCATTGAGCTTTTTTTAGAAAAGCAAAATATCCAACCAGTTGACGGAGATGATCATCACGCTGCTGGTTCTTCTGCAAGAAGAAGGTCACTCGCATATTTTTCATTAAACCGCTCCCCTGCCATTTGCGGGCAGTTTAACCGCGCAAACTTGCTGATGTCGTCCGAATACCTAAATTATACGCTACGCTTGCCTATTCCTGGAATCCAGACCGGTACTCTTAACAACCATCGGTTTTTTGCTTTCGTACTGAATACCCTATTCATGCCCATTTATTCCTCATTTCGATTAGAATGTCATTAAAACTTGCGTTCGTCCCCTCACTCGGCCCTCATCCTGTCATTCAACGTCGCTTGTACCATTTTGTTTTGTATAGCTTTGTGATTTGACCCCAATCTAAGTTGAACATCATCACCATCCACGTTTCAGTCTCAGAAAAAAGGATCGGTAAAGTAGAACTGTTTCATGTTCTGTTTTCTTTTGAGGGATATCGACCTCAATACAGTTGGCTAACACGGTGTGTATGGCACAGACGAGGCACGTACGTGTTTCAAATTGCACCCGTTTTTAAGCCTATAAGGTCGACAGCCCAACCTTTCCTTTAATTTCATAGAATTCCTCTACGTTTCTAGCTACATCCTCATCGACATGGAATCTGGCTCCTAGTACTTATTCGTTCGTTAGGTCATGATAGTACAGTAGGTTAATATACTGTTAACATACCAGCATATTGTACTATTCTATTTCTACATACAGTGCCTTCTATATATATTCTTGATATATCTACCTAATCAAAGTCCTATGACATCCCACCGCTAGTTCCTCACCAAACTCTGACTTCAAAAAGATAATGTCATTTACCTTCACAGGTTCAGATTTCATTGATGCTTGTCTGGTGAGAGATTCGTAGCTCCCTCCACTGCGCCACCGGTCACGAACGAACGCTGCGGCAGCTTGTGTCGTGTATTCGGAGAGGAGATGGGAATGGTATGCCGAAAAAGGCTGTATATAATACGGAACCTTCTATGGGCTACACTTAGAGAAAAATGCAACTGTTACTCTTATGTTGTCGCCTTGTCGCGTGCGTCTATATAAATGTTTTTCATCCAGGGCTTTTTTTTTTTTTTTTTTTATCACAGAGCGGAAATTGTATATGTCGCATCGGACGAGCTCAAGCCATGATGCTTTGGATTTTGTTCTCTTGAAAAATTTTCTTTCTTGTTGCTAAAATTTCAATTGAAGTCACACTGCACACCCTGCCCATTTCTGTATGCATTTGGGTGCCCGAGTTTGCACACCCCAGTGAATAAACTTTAGAAATAAAATAAATTGATCCACCAACCGAACTTAACTCCCAGGTGGAGGCCTGTCACAGAGCAAACGCAAAGCTCCTGGGATGGGACGGTGCAGCCCATGGCGAGGAGGAAATGGACTACGCCGCTGCGTTGCGACTAAGCGTGGCCTTCGGTGCCGCCTCTCAGAAGGACCCCCTGTCCAGCCAAAGCAAACGCCTCTTCTTCCAGCGGTTCGCACTGACGAGCTGCGCCATCAATGCGTCGCGAGCGCGGCGCCTTCAGGTCAACTATGCTGTTCGACACGTGCCAGAATTCGCAGCGGTGTTCAACTGCAAGCCAAGTGGCTTCACACCGTGCCATGTCTAGGATGATCTGTCTTGTATTTGTTTTTTTTTTGTTTTTGCCTCTGCAAATGAGGAATCGGAAACGATTACTCTGATAGAAATGTTAGATGTTAGACAAATATATTAAAAAATTATCAGATTTTAATTCTTTTTTGCCTTCTATATTAAAGAAAGGTTCCTGCGATAAAGTTTTTCCTTCTACAGCAATAAATCAATTGATGGTGGTCATGACAGCACTTCTGATTTCTGAGGAACAGTGACAGATCACACGAAGATGGTAGATGTGTCGTCAACGCTGGATGGTTAGGTATGCTTATTCTCTCCTAAAAATGAAGATTTTGTTTTTTCGAAATGTGCCCAGACTACGAATACAATAGGGAAAACTTCTTTTATTATCCGCATAAACCGGGGCTCTATGCAAGTCATATGTAATGTTCTCCCTGTTTGTTACACTACCTCTATCACATTATGAAATGAAAACTTATGCAAGTATTCTCGTCAATATGGGAATGTAAACTTTGGATAGGGTTCTTTTCATTGCGAAACTTGCATATGGTACTGTTTTGTTCCAAACACTTTATTTCTGCTCAATTCTTTGAAGTCTTGTTTATGAAAAGAAAGCTCAGAATGGTTACGCGAGTTAAGCAGACAAGGGATTAGAGCCCTTAGTGTGTGCAATCAGGAGCACTGAGGTTCTTCGCCAACGCAAGTAAATGTGAAAATCAGGCTTGCGTAATAAGCGCAGATGCGCAACATTATATTCCAATTTCGGCTGTGCCGAAGTGCATGAACAGTGTGGAATATGTACGATGCAATACTTGTTCCACAGCCGCCACTTACTGGGTGCATATATTTTTGTTTAAGCCATATTTCGTTCCTTAGGGCATCACTGCCATATGTTATTAAAGATGAAGTAACTGCCAAATGAAGACAAAAAGGTTGCTTGATTTCAAGAAGTCGAGGTGCGAGTGATGATTCTGTTCCTGCGTCCAGAAAGTTTATGAAGCAGGATATTGTTGAGTACCTTCAAGTGCTAGGCTCTTGAAGTACGCATCAGTCCAGGGCAGCCCTCCAGCAAGTGGTGAATGTTGGTTTAAATGTTCTCGCGTTTACATATCGGGTACCCAAGTCGAGAAAAAAATCTCGAAACAGCCCACTTCCGAGTCATGCATTAGTAAGGGCAACTCCGACCCGGACTTTCCGAAGAGCAACTCCTCTTCGCGGGTAAGACCGAGGAGGAGACACCGCACACGTAGGGACGAGAGCACGTGTGCGGCGCCGGAGCTGCTTCTTTGTTCACAAAATGAGGGTATTGTCGTTCAAATTAAGGAAGCGAGGCATTGATGAGCATGGAGTCGCCAGGCGGGTTGCTATATATGCTCAGCGTTGAGAACTCTGTAGGTTCCGTAGGAAGCACTAAATACATATTTCCTGCGGACCACGAGTCGGTGGATGTCCTGACCCCTGATATTCTGCTGGACAGTGGCTAACACGTCGGAGCAACCGTACTGCTTGAAGAGCGTCAGCGCGGATGACAACGCGAGCCATAGGATGTATCGTTTCGGCAGCCACAGAGCAGAGTGTTTATTCAATTGCAACGAGCTCAACATAAAATGATGTAGCAGGTTTCGTGTGATGAAACCTAGAGGCGGAGATTAAGGGCAGGCACGCGCAGTAGATTATCATTATTGTTTCACAAACCTGAATGCTTGCCTCCACGTGGACATCAAGTATCGTTGTGGCATGTAAACAGATACTCTTTGATGAGTTCCGTTTCCATTTCAGTTTCGTGGAGTGCCTTTTTTACGGTTTTGCGGATTGATTTTGTACTTACATGTGTCTGCGTGTACTTCTCTATTGGTAATCTTTAGTCTCATGAACCGATGACACAAATACGTGTGCGTGCTCCATAAACGAGGGATGTCTTTTATCATGCAGTCGTACGACTGATTCTCGGCTTTTTTCTCCGCAGCCACCTTGGCCGATACAAGACTTCAAATTTCTGGCTAAGCAACGATGTCGAGTTAGGTTATGTTCGTCGGGGATTATCGGTTGCCTGTACGAACTTCCTGGTTGGGAGAATTGACACTGGCGGTTGAAGGATACATAAGCCCTCAACGATTGTGTGTCAT
The DNA here is from genome assembly GCF_055883805.1 of Amblyomma maculatum. Taxonomy (NCBI): domain Eukaryota; kingdom Metazoa; phylum Arthropoda; class Arachnida; order Ixodida; family Ixodidae; genus Amblyomma; species Amblyomma maculatum. The sequence goes on along the minus strand of NC_139344.1, from coordinate 351,612,281 downwards.
GCGATAGGTTTTCCTTAAGTCTAAGAACGACACGACGCTGCTGCACCAGCTCATTCACGACGTTGATTGTCTTGAAATTTTATGATCGTTGGGATACGCGCAGAGAAACAAACAATTCGATCGTTTCAGCAATAAGGTATATTGCAAACTTTCTGCCCTCAAAAACTAATTTGGCGGACCTGCCCACTCTGAGATGAATTTTAAGCATGTCAACGAGATTAAAAATTGCAGCATAATGATGTGTGGTGTGCCTTTTAATCTTTATTGCTAGAACGGCAAGCACTTTGCAGCTGGTGGTAGATGACGAGACTGCTAATGCTAATGCTCAGACGCAGAACCCGTCATCTGTACCAACGTACCGAGGAAAGCCAATTTATTGTGGTGATATAAACCATGCGGCTCAACCCACCATGGCAGTCGTGGGGACAGCGTTTTCTCTGACAGTGGGCGTGACCAGCTACCATAAATTCTGTTTCTTGGCGCTCATTGCTTTTTCCCTTGTCGTCATGCTGACGTGCGGCAGAAAGAAGAGCAAAATGGAAGCTGATGGAATACGACCCAAGCACTGCGATCGTCACCTCAGGGGCAATCAGTAGCAGACACAAAACTTTTAATACCCCTTCGGTCTACCGAGGAAATTGAGGCCTTACTTACCAGTCGGTGGTTTAACTTATAATTTGTAAACTCATCACCATAGTTTCTGGTCGGCCAGGGCAATACTCTGAATTTGGGGTTCCTACTTGCAATATTTCATGTTGTACTTCGAAATATCTAAATTTAGGTGTCAACTCAAACTTTTTTTTTTCTCGGCCCATCTCGACTACCGAAAATTGGGGGTTTACCTTCAAAGTTTGACTTTAACCTTGGCCCGCCCTGAAAAATTTGTGGGCCAACCGCGAATCGCGGATTTTGCTCAAACAAACAGAATTATTCACAACCTAAGCTCACAGCTTTTTGTTGGGCTCTTGGTCCTCGTGCGGCGCTTCGGATGCCGTAGTCTATCTCAACTTACAAAGTTGCACTCATTTATCCTATAGAAAAAGCCTAAGACACCTGTTAAATATATAATTGAATAAGGAAATACAAGATAAAGTGAAGTTAAACAAAGAAAACCTAAGTAAACGAGCTTCACTAACTAGAGACAGTTGTGTGTGAGAATTAATTATCGACAATTGTACATCAGTTTAGTTTGCGTCGTCACTGAATGTGTGAAAGAGCACTGTGGATGTGTGACAGCAATGAAGCTTTGTTTGCAATGTCATCTAGTGAGATTTTATATTTTTGTCTCGCAGTGGTCTTGAAAACCTCCGAAAATACACAACCATTTCAGACATTTTTGCTGGAAATAGCAGTGAATAAATAATTTTGTGCAACGCAGGAGATTCCAGAGCTCATTTTAGACATTCAAAATCTGTCTTCATTATTCCTAGATGACGTCTTGTAATATGTCTTATAGCTTAAAAAAGTGGGTGCATTAGCTGAACTAGAAGACAGCTACAGGATGTACCATGACATGTATGAAAATGCCTTTCATATCTTGTCAGGGCATCTTGTAAATATCTAGCATCTGTCTTGGGTGCTACTTCAGACGTCTACAAGGCGACTTGTTTATCTTGGACAAGATGCCTTATAGCTATCTGATAGACTGACATATGTTCAGAATATTATTTGTCTTTTAGATTTCTACAAGATATCTTGCAAGACGTCTTGTAGCCCAAAAAAGTGGGTGCATTAGCTAAGGCACAAGATCGCTTCAAGATATATCAACACATCTGGCAATGTCTTACATATCTTGTCGAGACATATTATATACGTCTAGTAGCCGCCTCCGAGGTCAGCTGAGGCTTCTTTCAGGCATCTCGCTTGTCTTGGCAAGACGGTTTATAGCCGTCTCATGGATGTGTTGGTGTTCACTGGGTACTAAATTACACTGGAGCTATGCAAAAGAGGCCGACAGCCACTGATATCAAGGCGAGGATCGGGACATTTTTGTGGTACAGAAGGTGTCGACAGTAAGCGGATGTAGTGCTAGCTGCATGGTGAGTAAAACATGAAAAGCCCTTGCATGTGTGAGCAACTACGAGCAGCACAATGAGAGCACGATGAGATGATGTTCCAGGGGCAAAATGGAAGCATTCGTTTTCGCGCGCAAAATTAACCCTATCGGGCCATTCAATGATGTATTGTTTGCAACTTCTCGTGTAAAGTTTGCTTCAGAAGAACCATCTCTTTCTGAGGTTTACAGCGCTCTGTACAGTTTTTCATCACCACGACAGTAGAGTGGAAAATTTCACTTATGCACGTGTTTCAAATTTTAAATGACGTGGTCATACATGACTACATGCGATTGCTTGTGAGGCAAAATATTTATATGCACTCTTGCACTGAGAACGAGCGTACAGCAATAACACACAGTGCAAGTTATTTAAAAAAGGCATCTAAGCAAAATTTATTCACTGAAAGTGTTGGAAGAAAACATCATTAGCCTACAAAGTTCACACCTTTTTTTTTTCTCTCTCTCTCTTTTTTTTGCAGGCTAAACGCATTAAAACACTTTGACTCTTTACTGTTCGTTGCCCCCGCTACTTTTGCATTTTCATAACGCAAGAAAGAGTTAATTTTAGCTTCTTATCAAACCTTCTTATAGCAAGTGGTGTTACGCATTATAAACCATCAGCATGAGTTCAGGGAGAGCAACGAAAAATCAGTGTATTCCTAACATATATGAGCCCGGAAGGTAAAACGCACACGCCGGCCGTGGAAAGGCTAGCTGAGCTCGAGTCGCCGTCCCGTGGGAAATTGCACCACTGATGTAATGTTTTGGTAGGCTTTTGAGAGATGGCGCCACGCGTACTGGTAGCGCCTCAATGAGCTGCGACTGGCTTCTTTGAGAGCGCGCGCTTCCCTTGATATAGTGCTCTAGAATCTTCTAGGGCACTTCTAGAAGTGCTCTAGAAGCTCTAGAATCTTCTACGACTGAGAGCCGCCAAGGCGTTGCCGCTCGTCGCTGTTTGGGTTTTAGGTGGTGGTGGGGGTAAAAACTTTATTTAGTGAAGGCCAAAAAAATAAATAAAATTATGTTGGCGCCGTTCCGTGGGTGGCCTCCCGGCTGCTGGTCGTGGTCTCCAGGTCACGTCTGGCGGCGAGTTCCGCGGCCCAGGTCGTAAGCCGCTATTGAATATGCGGCTCCGAGCTGGCCAAAGCAGCCTCCCACAGCTGCGGGCTGTTAATTTGCCAGGAGACGGGGTGAAAGTGCGCCCGACATGAGTACAGAATGTGAGCATAGTCTTAAAATTTTGCGTGTCGCCCGGAAGCAGCTCGCGAGGCAGCCAATCGAAGAAGGCTTTGGAGTGCTCAACTTCTGTTCTGGCTTTTAATTTTTGTTTTCCTAGTCCGGTTTGGGCAAAAAACCCGGTGCCTGCACGCGCTCACTTCGTCTGATCTGTGTATATATGCGGTCATTAAATGTGTTGTAAGTGCATCGTGGAGTAATGTATAAAATCAAATGATGAAATACATGATCAGAAAAATGTGCTTAAAGAGTTTACAGTGCGAAAAATGGCCGAGGTTAACATGCAAGGTGAATTTAGAGTTGGTTAAAGTCCAATATTTTTCAAATAAGTGACTAAAACGTTCATTGCGGATCTCTGTGGCCTAAGCCAGGCTAAGGGACTTAAACACTGTCTGTTGTTAAAGGCACTGGGTTCATAGTTCATAAGTTCATAGTTCATAGTTATGTTCATAGTACGCACACTCGTCAGCGTACGCAGGGCACTCAAGCACGATATGTTGCACAGTTTCAATTGAGCCACAGTTGCCGCAATGTAGACTGTTCATTTGACCGAAACGGTATCGGAAGTCGTATATATATATATATATATATATATATATATATATATATATATATATATATATATATATATATATATATATATATATATATATATATATATAAGCAAATAAGGCCGGATTCCTTGAATGATCCAAAGAGTCCGGGTTGCTTCCATGACGGCCTTCAGCCTTTCGCAGTACAATTGTGAGGAGGGAGACACATATGCTGCAATCAGTGTGAATTGTAACTTTTTTGTCCTCACCATGAAACATGCGTAGTGATTTTCATTGTGAGGTGGGAGTGGGCAGCAAACGTACGTCATGTCAATTCTGATGTACACCAGGACGTTGCTGCGCTCTCCGCATATATAGAAGCGAAAAAGGATTCGTACCCGATGAGCCAGACTGCTTTAGTTAAGTTAGGCTCGCAGATGACCATATCGGCAAGTGGTTGGTGAAGACGTATTGCCGAAAACTTGCGATTCGAGACTTCAGACCTCTTGCGTTCCATCGAAACAGCGCGGCATCTCTGACTTCCTCCCGAAACGGGGGTAGTTTGCCAGCCATTGTAGGTTAAATATGCTGAAGTGCTGGACCGAGGGAGTACCGCACCACTAAGACGCTTCGAGCAGTTGGAGATTCCAGAGCCTGTAGTAAGGTCGAATGGCGCTTACCACCGTCCTTAAGATCACAAGGGTTTTGGCGGTCTTGCTCCGGGAGCCCATCCTTAGTGGTGCATGAGCTCGATGATGGGAGCTTAGGTCGTGGTGCCTCAGGAGGATTTAATAGTGGAAGTGCTGGCCAAGAATCCGACCCTGACGCCACCTGGTCTACCTGGTCTTATTTTCCATAGCGCGCGGACGGGTCACACTGGAACGAAGCGGTGTTCACTGTCGAACAAAGCACAAAGAAAGGGGCATATTATCTGCAGTGCTAAGGATCTAAACAATAAAATTAGGGTACCTTTTATTTCTGTCTTTTTGAGTATGAAGTGACAGCGTTAATGACTGTCGGCTGCGGCCCTGAAGAAGCATGCAGGCTATTCGGGAATTTCGCAACTCCAGTTGCATCAGGGGAAGAATGCAAGAAGTTCGGAGGTCGAAGTAGCGGATGCTACTTGTAGCCATGCCTGAGCCCTAACGGAGCCCTAGTCTAGCCATGTAGTCTGATCAAAACCAGAAGAATACCGAAGCGAGTGCTGCCGATATGGGAGAATCCAAACAACCTCTTGTTTCGCGTGCCTTCCAGTAGGCATGCGTGCCGGATGCAGTAAAATAATAAGCGCTAACGGAGGAGGATACGGTCTCGCATTTTCTGCACAATGTGGCCACTGTACATGACAGTAAACTTCAAAGCACGAAAGGTTAGAGACACTATGATTACTCGGGATAAATAATTGATAAAAAATCAGCTCACCAGCGCCCGCCGCGCTTGCCTCCCCGTCCACTTTAGCTTGTTCACACAGAGGGTTCTGAGGGATAAATAGATTCTTTTAACAAAGCTTAGCTCCTTTTCTCAATTCCTCCCTAATTCTACGACAAATGCATGCTGCGCCGTAACCCGCATCAAGATGAAGACTGAAATGGCATGCAATGTCAGTGACTATGTGACTGGCGTACAGCCCCGTCGCTGTACCATGCTTAGCTGCAATTATAGTAGTGTTAATGCACTGGAACAGCCGAGACATCCGTTACGCTGTGGGGCGGGATTTCATGCGAAAGTATGGTGTTAGCATGGTGTTGCGCGAGCGGCAGCGCACAATCGTGTTCCTCGATATGTGGCAACAATCGCTATTACGTGGTTTTAAATACTTGTAGTGGAGCAAAATAAAACGGTAATTTAACCCGTACGTGCAGTCTACCGGTCATTGGACCGAAGCTTTGGCTTTCGAGTATCAAGAAAATTAGCTTTGGTTTAGCTTCTGGTTAAACCTCGAGTTATGCGAAAACTATCCGCGACAGCTATTGTCTTTTTATGCTTTATTTTTTCTTTATTCTCTCATTAAAAATGTCATACGTAAGATTTTGGAGTCAGTTCAACCTTCCCGCCTCACTAGGCGTATTGTGGATCCTCAGAGCCGGCTACATGTTTTTTTTTTTGTAGGCTTTTATCCTCTAAAATGTAGGCATCATAATGTAAACGAAAGCACTTACATAAATATATACTTCGAGCGGGAGTTGATCCTTCCACGTCATCGTAGATATTGAACCTGGTTACGTACTAACCCAGATATCGCGGATAGGCGGGACAGTAAACGTTTAGGGAAATTATGATCAAAAGAAAAATGACAACACACTTAGAACATTTAAGCAGTCATTATTCCTTCTGCAACATGTTTTTTATTCTCAGAGCAGCTGGACTACTCAGTCATCAAGCTTAATTGTTCTTATGCTAGGTGGTTCAGGGGGTCATTGTCCTCACTCCTATATGCTGCAAAATTTTTATCCGTTATCCTTAGAACACCCATTGCGAAAAAAATGAACTGTGCAGTGTCCGGCGTAGTGTCACACCGCCTGCTATTCCGCTGCCTGCCAATTGGTGTAGCTGGCAGAAAAAAAAAAGAAATCTACCTCTCCGGAATATATGCGTGAGAAGAACGTAAAGACGAGAAAATGCTTATAATAACTCATGGAAATGAAAATTAACCAGAACTATTTCCTCCAAATTAAAAATACCAAACGCAATGACGCAGCAAAAATCAGAATGGCTACGAATGACTTAGCAAAAGTTAAAAATCAATAAAAGTCACTTTGAAGTCTCAATGTTAACGCTTCATTATCTCATAGCAATATGTAGCTCTCCCCGTACTTTTTCACTAAGGGACATAATTTAAACGGCTGACACTTGCGCGAAAGATCGGACTACCTCCCTCACCAGGCGTGCATCATTTCCTGCTAAAATAACAAGCAGGAGCGGCGTTCTTCCGTAAGTCACCTATGCAGTCTGTGTGTGCAATCCTTTGAAACGAGGCTTTGCCCTGTACACTTCTGGGAGCGCCCGGCCACGTTACAGAGCCAGTTGGCACTTACTAGGATGGCGACTTTGGAACTGATGGTTTGAGGGACTGCGCCTTTAAAACATGTAAGCAAAAAAAAAAAAAAAAAAAGAAAGAAATTAGCAAAACGGACGAGCGGAAGCTTTCAATAAAAACGATTCCGATTGACCCTCCGCGCCCCTCTCTTATATCAGCGGGCACAGGATGCCTAGCCGAAATGGCGGGACAAAAGCGGTGGTAGAGGTTTGGGTGATGCATAACTCCCGACGCCGATTACACTTGCGAATCTCCATTCATTCATCCTATGAGGCGAGGGCAGGCTCCGATGAGGTCGGCAAAGAGATGAAAGCGGAGGGGACCTTTATCCAGTTCATACTCTGGTGGCGGTGCCTTTCTGCAGAACTGATTGATATTCGTAAAGCGTGCTTTGTTTTACCGGGGCCTCCCCGTAATCCAATGTGACGTCAGCAATGCTGTAAGCACCCTCTCCCCCTCTCCCCGTATCCCTTTATCTGTTCCCCCTGTACTCTAAAGAGTGATGCCGGAGTATGCGGGCAACAAAACCGAGTCCAGAGCCCCGCCACAAGAATGGCCCACAAGTACCGAGAAGAATAATGTCAAGAGAAAGGACCGATAAGGTGTATTCCCGTGGGGTCCCTGCTTATTCAGTGCCTTTAAGAACTTAAAAATAATAGACTTCTACCTCACCTGGGGATGGCTGTCTAGTTCAAGAAACACAAGGGTAACAGTTGTCTGAAAGAAATATTGAGGTTTGTTAGGCGGCAAAGAGGACATATATTTACTGATGCGGAATTTGGAATAAAAAGAAAATTTTTGCACGCATTTTATTTAATCTCCTTGCGTCCAATTCAAAAGGGACATCAAGACTAATCTTCTGAAACGTCTAACGATATCGCCAGCCTGAAATAGTCGAGGAAAAACATACTGACGCCATCGCAGTTTTAAAAAACGACTCTGTACACCGATAGTACTATTTTAGTCTCCCCCTTTTCTAGTTCCTATATAACAGTTCTCTTTTCAGTGAAAGTAAAGTGTTTGCCATGAGAACACATTAATTTCTCCGTAAAGACTGATCCTGTTTCCCCTCTGGGCTTCTTCAAAACTTATACGTCTTTCAGAGGCTCCAGAAAGCAAAAGGATTAGAAATGGCAAGAAGGGAAAAAAAAACGAGCAATCAGTTTCGGCCAAAGGAAGCTTTAGTGTAGTAACCGCAAGAAAGACATGAACAGCCCCATTTCCGATTCAAGGGCGCGGTTCCCGCTGTGTTGCTTTGGGTCTCTGGGAAAGCCCTTCCAAGAAAACGTTCCATGCCGTTGTGTGTTTGCGATGTTAGCTAATGGTTCAAAAATGCTATACAGTATTAATTTTCTGCAGCAGTTCAAGAACCTGCGTGCAATCCACTATAATTATTCGTTTTGTCTTCAATAGATGCACATGTGCGCGTTCTTCCTTCATTGTCGCATCTAAGGACTTCTAAGTTTGTTTATGTCAAGAGATTTTATCGATTTTTGTAATCGGGGAGAAGCAGGTGAATGCAGTTTCTTCTATGTAAACACAAGTCTTTGTCCTCGGTTGTCTCCACGAAAAACCGTGGCTTTGCGATAATGATGTACGGCACTGCTAGAGGTAGCACTTAGAGCAGAGGTTTGCGAATTCTTTCGGCAGGACACTGATAGCTCTGATAACAGTGGCCTCCAAAAACTGTAGTGCAGATAGCAAACAAAAGTTTATGCATCACCTGGTCTGGTGTGTGTTCTTCAAACAGTAAGGGCAGCGGAGCTGAAGAACCATAACCCTTTAAGCTCGGATGATAGATTCACCATGCATGGTGCAGAAAAACAAATGTACCGAGGGCACATAGAAACAGGGCTTGACACACTATTGTTCTCCTTCTAGTCCCTGCTTCTCTTTTATTATCTGTGCATTGCGCAAGCTTTAAATGCAATAGGGCGTCATCGTCATGCCAGGCGACACCAGACATATTGGCGCCGTAGTGCCGTAATTGAGCGTGACGGCCGAAGGCCCTCATTCATATTGGTGTTGGAGCTATCCACCTGCTGAGCTGCGGGAAGAAAAAATAAAAGGAAGCCGCGCTTGCTTGCCAATGCGCCGGATTAATTTCACCCCCCCCCCCCCCCCCCCTTCCCCGTGGTGAACGTGGGCATCGCGTCGTCGTCTCCTCTTTGAAATGCGTACCAACGTTCCCCGCTCCTTTCCGCATCATTCCTCTCGGCTCCCTCCCTAGCCGTGAAACCTAAGCATCCGCCCTGGGCGCGTGCCACCTCTCCGCTTTTCATACCTCCCTTTTGTGCTGAGCTCCATGCCTCCCATATACTCTCGCCGAGGTGCTGAGCACAATTGCAACGCGTTCCCTACCGCTCGCTCTTCGCGGGTCTACGGGTTTGGAGCGGAAAACGATAAGTCACGCACGTGCAACCGATGATTCAATGAACATGAAGCAAAGCGGTGGGCTAATGGTCACGTGGCGGCTACAGTTCATCTCATGACCCTCCCCCCCCCCCCCCCCCCCTTCTTTTCCTACAAAGTAAGGAATGCACGTGTCGTACTTTATCATGAAGGAGCTGCAGCTACTTTTTATTACCTTATGAAGAGCGTCCAAGCCAAGGCGTGCAACCTCGTGCGGCTTGCGGTTGTGTCGAAACTCCGAGGGCCATCGTTTATGCGAGTGTCATAATTAAGAATATATACAATCCTGTCTATTCGTTGATTTTTCAACACAAATTTATATCGCGTTGCTTTTTATGATTTCACACCGTTCTTGACCATCCTTAAAGGCGGGTGTGACAGTGTTTCTGCCGGTGTATTTCAGCGCACTCGAGGAATCTGTCCTGTAACGAGGTTGAATAAATGAAACAGAAAACAGTAAGCGGAAGGCACCAACGATGAAAATAAAGATGTGTTTCTTGAAACCATGCGAATAAAAAAAAAAGAAATTATTGGTTCTGCGAGAGTGGTGAAGCAGCGGTCCGAAAGTTGGTTTTTATTGGGAAATAAGCAATGTACGAAAACAACTTCACTGGCTAATCAAATATTGTTAGTAGCACCTTTAGTGTCATTCTCCTCTTATCAGTGCCTCAGTGCCACACTTTAAGCGAACTCTTTAATAATTTTGCCGACGTCGAAATATTTTTACGTGGCTACGAACGAGAACTAAGTTTTTTCGTGCCGCTTCATCATTTTGAACAAAGTTACATTTGTCGTTCATGCCGGACATTTGAAAACTACCACAGTATTTTTTCTTTAACAGTTCAGATTCGCTTGTTTAGATCAGGTAATGCTTGTAGTATTTCAGTTATTATTCTTTGGTCCTGGCTTCGCCAGACAAGGTAGAACCATTTCAATGACTGCTGTTCAACCTTTGTATTCCGCGTTGCTCTATCCAATGCTGCCCGTCTCAAGCTGATTCTACTTTTACTAACATGCTGCACCAACTGACCCATTATTTAGTTTAGTTTAAAATATTGCCGGTGAGTATAGCGGCATATCATAGCCCGCCGCTATGTTAGCGGTTTGAACTTTAAAACCTAACTAAGCTATATGAACAGATGCACAGTGCACATAAATTGGTTTTCCGAGAATGGCAGCTGTAACTGCGTCTCTTTCACTAAAATCGGTTTAGTAATAAAATTTATCACAGGCCACATTACACATGTCATATACGACGCAGCAATGGGATATAACCGATTAGGAGTACGATATTTACCTGACGTTTAACCCACAACAGAGGCGATGTCAATTTGTTATTACACTGCACCAAATTACCAAGTTTGTTGAAACAAAATTCGACTCTTTGAACGCAATATTTGGGGGCTTCGGAGAGGACATAGGTTCCATGGAGCTAGAAGCACTCCGTTTTAATTCGAGATATTGAAAATGCGGAATATGAATTACAGTCCAATGAGGTTGTAAATAGATTTAATATGAGAATACATGCGGAGTGCAGCGTAACCAATGTGGTCAGGTTAAATAAACGACAAGGTTATGCGGTACGGGTGTTTTGATTTACAACTCCCGAATTTTAATGAACAATATCAAATACCTGAGTTGTATAAGTTGGGCGGATGGCAATTATTAATTACCCCCTTATTATCAGAGAATAATAACAGATTAAAAGAGTGTAATGGGAGCGAAGTTAAATACAACGGTGATATGCATCTGCAGCATACGAACTGGGAAGTAAATATCATTAACTTCAATTTAGAAGGAAGGACCAGAGGATGTTTTATAGCGTTGAATTAGCAATTTTGTAACATCTTTGTATACTTCTATTATTTTCCATATCAAGCATTTATCATAGAATAAGACAGCAGCATCCTCAGCTTACAAGTTCATCGCGAATTCATGGTTAAAGAGAGCTAAGTAAATAATTGGTAAGCATTAGAAATAACACATAAAATGCCGAAACCTGAGGGGAACTGTTATTAACAACTTCTTTGTCAGAGAGAGCGGCAGAGGTGCTAACAATTAGATCGCGATTGGATAAGCAACTGCGAATAAAATTTATACGGCTCCCAAAGTACCATACCAGGCAAATTCAGAAAAAGAATGTTTTGTTTTGAAAGCTTTAAAACGCTGCGTGGTGGATACAGAACCGAGTGGCATTTGTCAAGTCCTGGCTTCACTTTTCAGGAAAATAAAGGCGCGCACATGAGATAAGCAGATTATCAAACAGTTAATCTCAGCTGCTTTGAGAAGAAACCACTATTATGTAACTAGTTTGAGAGTATGAGATTAAGTAGTCTTTCAGGTACGTTGATGAAGTGATGAGCTGAGGTGGAATGGGAAGTAGTCATTAGACATTTATCGGTTTTCTTAAATAGTGTAGCCCTTTTAGTTTAGACACAGGACAGAAAAAGTTAATTATGGAAGTTTATTGATACCTGTGCAATAACATAGGTAAATAGTCTAACGAAACTACCACTTGTATTATCAAGACCTGAACTGTACGATTTCAGGCATCATATTACGTTTCCTGTTTTGACCAGGTAATGTGTACAACAGAAAATATTACAACGGGGAATGATTTGGCAAGTTAGTAGGCGTTAAAAACAAAGAGAATTACAAGGAAGTAAAGACAGGCGTGAAGGTCTTAGCGATGTCGGTGGGTGTAGAGAAATCAGTTCTATATGAAATATACTAGACACTGCGTTACTAGAAGCCTTAATAGAAAAAATAATTAAGCAGATTGCCTGCAAAAAAATACCATTTTCTAGTGACACTTCTCTGGCAACTTTTAACGTTGCATTGAAAGTGGCAAATGACCCCTCAGTTGAAATTCGAATTGTGCTATCTTTCTTTTGCAGGCTTAAGGAAGCTAGGTCTATGCCAAGAATTGTGCGGGAAAAAATAGCTCTTGCGGAGTTCTGCAAAATAAAAGTCAACTGAGCCGTAATTATTTATAAACGATACGCTTTAGCAGTTTGTGCGTGATAAAGACTGGATGAATTTAATGCAGTCAAAAATTTGCCGACGGTTAGGTTACTTCTTAACGCGAAATTTGAGCGCAGCTCATCAGCTGTTACAGCTTTTCGATAGGTTGAGGCAAAGATTTAGAGCAAGACATGTGTGTACAATTAAATACAACTTTTTAATTGTTCACTCATATTCTTCCAAGAAACACTCCACTAACAGTTCTTGACTGTCATGAGTAAACTTTGTGGTCGGAGAAATTAAGAGAGCAATTAAGTTACCGTGAGGTTGCAGGAGGCAGCGCGTGGGCCCATAGGAACGTTGCGCGGCGAAGAGATCGCGACTGACTGATTTCGCTGACGCCGCTAGCAAGTCAAGACAACGTGGCTCTGCGTTTCGGCTTGGAATGAACACACCGTGGTCCGCTGATAGCCAGCCGGCACTTTGGCAGCCGGAGAACTCCGTCGCCGCCACGCAAAAAGAAGAGGGGGGGGGGGGGGGGACACGCCGCGGCGAACGGTGATGGCAAGAGCCCGCGCAGCAATCGGAGAACACGCACGTTGCCGCCACGGAGGAAGAGGGGGGAGGGGGAGCTGAGGGGCTGAGAGGGGGGCGGTGCTGGTTACGAGGCACGACGCCGACGGCGACGACGACGCGAAACCCAGAAACGGGCGCCGAAGCTCTGCACTCTAAAATATTTTAGACTGGAGCTCCTGCTGTGTGTGAAGTTATATAAAATAAGTGCTGTCAGAAGGTGATAGATATAATAGCCTGACGGGAGAAATGGACAAACGGTGTACAAAAGATTGGTTAAATATCAGCGAAAAATATCTCTGAGCTGTTAGGTGAGGCGCATGTGGGCATGGTTAATTAAAGATTCCGAGACACAACTTGTTAGTAGGTATACGAATGTATTTTTTAGTAATCAGGTTGTTTCATACATGGATGCTAATATCACCTATGAAAATTACAGCTGTTTGTTCATTAATAATAATGTCAACACCATTCCTTATACCTTCATAAAAAGCAAGAAATGGTAGTGTAGGAGACAGCAAATGCAGGCGAATGTAGAATTATTTTGTTAACACCGATGACAGAATGATAGCCTGAATCGAAGTTGACTCAGAGTCGATGGGTATTCATGTCAAAATCAATATTTTAAGAACGTTGGTCAAGACAGTATTACACATAACAAAGGTGGCTGATCCCATACGTTGAGATGAATTGCAGTGATGATATTTTAACAATGGGGAAAGGTTAACCTCTAGGTCCCGAGACTGCTTGCATGCGGAGGCTGCGAGTGTTAAAATGAATTGCACAGTGAAAGACACGGCTAAAAACGAATATTATTTGCGACAACGCATATCGATGTCATAACGATCGAAAACGTTCTACAGAAAACTGAAATATAACACCACTTCTCGGTGCACAAATTTGACGGAATATTGACTTGAGGTTGCAAGGTCTTGGCAAACAAGTGCGTGTTTCAACGAGGCCGCAACCAAATATAAACACTGTCTATAAACTGAATGCAGTCTTTCACCTTTTCCGGTTGACTTAATGTTCAACTTGAGCAATTGTCATTCCGACTAATGGTTACCCAGAGGAAACTTACATTTCGGTGGTGAGCGTACACCTCCACTTCTCTGCTTTCATTTTTCTCCTCTTAATTACCTATTCGTTGCACAGAGTACCAAGGCAGCGGATTTGAAGCGATGGCTAGGCTCTCTACCTTTTCCATTGGGGAGATTTGCTCTATTTTTGCGAGCTTCACATTCAACGACAGTATTACAGGTATGCTGCGCGCTGTAGAAATCAAAGCGTTCGCGTTTGAAATAATACCGGGCATTGCAAGTTTATTAACAATATTCTTATAATAAGTAACACCAACCAAGACTTTTACAAATATTTTAAGTACCCAGGAGGGAGCTCCATGCTTTGTGAGGCCGCGGAGGCATGACTGAGGTAACAGGGTTCCCGCGCAAAGCAAGCATGCCAGTGTTACTGACGTAAAGGGAGCGCCTCATTATTCGCCGTATATCTAGAATCATTCAAGGAAATATGATTATATCCGTTGCATATTGAAGCGTGTAAGCTCTGAGGAAATAAAATTTGTTCCCCTCCTTAAGATAAAAGAAGGGAAGCAGAGTAGGTTTTGGTGACCGTACGTCTTTTTTCGCTGTACGAGACCGAACCACTTTCGACGTCAGGTTTACTGAAATCCAACTTTTAAAACTGTCTGTCAGGAGTGTTGTGCCATATCCTGTGTTTTTGAGGGCGTCCGTCACTCTGTGTGGTATCTTATATCTGAACAAAGAAAGCTGGATATCGGCGTATTTTTGGTTGGTGTTGGTCCCTCTCTCTTGATTATTGCCGATGCATCAAGTTGCTGCAGTTAATTTTGAACATAGATTTCCTATAAATTGCGTCACGCATTGCAGATAATTTTTGCAAATTCAATTTCACAAGTATACGAGCGAGCCTTGTCTCCATGCTTCATGACCCAGGTGACGTTTGCTCCGAGCAAAACTTATATTCTACATTGATTGTCTCTTTGTAGCAATAGGAGAAAGCGGAGTAGAAAACAATTGTTCATCCGGAAGAGACCAACATTCCTTCACGCATATAAAGATACGGACATTACCACCATTCATGAAGTCCCCTGTATACGAATGCCTGCGCGCCTGATAAGTCACGCACAACGTGTTCGCAAAGTCGGGAGGCCTTCGCAAGTGACGTCGCTTTCATCCCGCGAAGTTTGTACACGCAGTACGCCGCAGGGAGGACTCGCAAATTATTGCTGTGGGAACTGGACGCAGGTCAAAGGATAAGCCGCCACCGTACGAGGGACTATCCCTGAACTCTGGAGAGGCAGCCACCACCGAATGCTTCATCGCAGACCACCCTTCCGCTATGTCCTATTAAGAGATCACCGCAAGCGGAGATCATCGCTCCCTCTGAGTAGGTTCCAATGGTCGGCCAATACGCGGTTTCAGAGAGGGGGGAATGGTGCGCCACGTGCCTTGACGCCTCATCGAGTCTGCGCGTGGCGACGTGTCTGTTCAAACGGGGCGCACATGCGCGGCAAAGGGAAGCCGACACCCGACTGAGCTTAATCGCGTCTTAGGGTCGCAGGGGTGTAAAGATTAATGGATGTGACACGTGGACAGGAACCGTCGTATATAGAAGCCGACTCTTTATTGCAGCACGCAAAGGCGGTTTGTAAGCAAGGCGCACCCAGGATGAACTGTACTCATAATAAAAGATTTAAGGAACTATACGGAAGGAGTTATGCCGAAGGCGTGGGAAAACTGTTGGTGAGCGAAACAGCAGTCAGCCACCGCCCGCGCAGCGCTGTCAGTGCTTAATAATTAAAGATCATACAGTCGCACGCTGTAAGAGGGGATGTCCCTCTTTAATTCATGATAAGCCGCCGCCACTGCAGCGCCGTCAGTGCTTAATAATTAAATATCATACGGTCGCATGCTGTAAGAGTAAGTGTCCCCTCTTTACTAACAGTGAACTAACTACTCATACTTTATGCTTCCTTGCAGTGCGGAAACATTTCGTGAAACAGCGTGTCGCCGTTTTCTAGCAATGCCGGCAACACTGCCGTTTTCTTTTTTTATGCGAGGGTCCCCGAATCTGTTTTATCATCTGAATCTGCCTTCCCAAATTTTAATTAGGATATGAAACTGAGTTTATTTGTTTGAAGCTGACCTGTTTCTTAGTTAAGTTCGGGATTCAAGCCGTTGCTTTCAAGTATGATCGAGTTCGGAATGTCTTCTTCAGTATTTCATCCTTTTAATGCTATAACCAAGGGGCACTTCCGCTACTGCAATATATGCATAACACGTAGAAATTTAGGCTGTGTGTTAGTCACCTACAGCACAGCTCGTCACTAGGATATAGTTTCAGATCAGAAACCAGCCAAAAATCTCATGACTCAAGGCCGAACTAAAATGGATAGGTGGCCTATGATATTATGGAAGTGCATTTCTTTCCGCTCCGTGCTGGTCTTTCTGTTTGGGACGAATCGGGTGCTGAGGGTGTTGAACGATCGCATCTTTATTTTCGCAGGTGTTCATGTAACTTTCATTTGCATACAGAACGCATAATTCGCGATTGGGACGCTTTCCTGAAATTCAGCAAGCACCCTCAAAATGTCCAGCACTTCGTCCGTAAATAGCAGAATACTTAAGTTTTCAACGTCAATTTTGAACGCCTATACCGTTGTCGCTATCGGTGCCTCACGGTCCTGTCCTACACCTTTTTTTTTTTTTCGTTGCACTGTTTCTCCACCCAATGGTGCTGTTCTATCGAGATGCACAAGGCGCTGCAACTTCAGGCTACGTACGTATAACTCAAATTCAATGCGCGCAGCCAACTTCCCCAATTCCTTCAAAGGAGTGGGCCAAATAACAGGATAGCGATGTGAATGAGGAGATTCCAAACTATCGATTTAGGGCACATTTTCTCCGCTTACTGAATAACAGAAATGATATAAACTTGCCACGCAGAACTTATTGCGTACTATTCGTAAGATGCACTGGTCGGCCACAAGGCCGAGTGGCTTTCCTCAGCGGCTCGCAAACCGTTTTCTAATCTGGTGCGAACCCTGATTACAAAAGAGGCCATTATCTGGCTACGTTATATATTGATGAAAGGAGCGTTCTTTTTAGAGGTATTGCGATGTGCGTAGTAAGACATCATAAAACGTATAATTCTGTGAGCTTTAAGTGACATGGAGTTTGCTAAGAGTACTAATTATGTAGGTCCTAACTACTAAGGCGCGCAGCACATTCATGACATTTAATTATCCCAAATGAAACTTCGCAAAACATTTTAATTTCTCAACAGTTTGAAAGTGGGCTCGACCTATTTTCTTGGAAGGACTGGGCAAACGTTTGAAGTGGTCATCTCATTAGAGCCGTTAATGATTCTCAAGAAGGGACTATACTGCAATACAAGAACAACATGCAGACAAAGCAAACGACATGGCAGCATCATGAATGCAGAATAACTGATCGTAATTATTTATCTCCGTTTCTTTGCCATCTTATGTGACGGCCACAGTTTTTCCCTTTATTGATGTTGATTCGCGTGTATATTGTTGTGATGTTAAGCTGAAACGGCATAGTTAAATATATTCTTTCTCTTTTTTTTTCATGAAATGTAAAACTTTACTATGTATTTTAGAAGCCAGATTTCAGAATAGCATAGAATGTGGTATACAATTTCAGTCATTATCTGTTGAATGAACACGTCTTATTTTTGGCCGTATACGGGGTTGCGTTTAGTTTAATTCTGTGCGGCTTTATGTAGTTAAATAGTGGCATTAATTACCTGTACAACGACCGCTCACGATTACACTAGGAGGTGCTGCTGTGTTATCGAACGAATAAAATAACCAGTATCGGCCTCGAAGAGGCTGTGATGAGGATTGTAGTACATGCATTTCAGCATAACTGTAGCTATCGAGTGTGGATTTGTTTGCGTTCATTTCTTCGTGCTGTTCCGGTTCTTTCGACTGACGAGGACACGGCAATAAAAGAGAAAGGGAATGAAATAACACCACCGTTTCAAAAACGCATAGTGCCGCGGACGCTAACGCCACCCCAAGGGAGCCAGCGGCAGTGCGAGGAAAAGGAACTTCCGTTTCCTCTGTCTTTTCACAGATGGCGGAAACAGCATTTGCCGGCCAAGGACACTGAATGCACACGCCTGGCCCTCTGTCTCCATGCCTTTGCATTTTTCTTCGCGCTCTGCGCGGTGCCTTCTACACATTTGAAGCGCTTGAATGAGTTTCCCTTCCCCACATATCTTGGTTATTTTGAAACTTGCTTGAAGCTTAATTACTTCGTGACTTTTTTCACCTATAAAATCGAAGATACGTATGAAAGCTCGTAGGGCCAAACCCCAGCGCAGTAGCTTTTTGATATAACGATAGATTTTTTTTTTTTTTTTTGGGGGGGGGGGGGGGGGGGGCGGGACGAGGAGACAGAGACACCGTCAGCTCTAACACAACCGCATGCCGACTTCACAACCTCAAGCAACAAGATGGTCCCTTGATTGCCGTGTGGCGAGCAGCTAGCAGTAATTTCATTTCCAAGTTTCAGAAGACTTTCAGAAGCAGTGCTACCATTAAAAATAGTTTATCTGCAACGCATTAATAGCAATATTTCAATAAAACTATCGAGCGTCCGGCTTACGTGCAGCTGTTTGGTTTTTGAAGGCGGTTTTATAAGTAATTGTTAAGTAGGCATCAGGAACCAGTCATGGAAATTTTGATACCTTCGGATGTTTAGAGAATGAAGATGCCTTGAAACACTGTCAAATATACATGTGCAATTAGTGGTGTTTGTTTCTAAATTTTGTCTTCGCCTGCTGTTGTTTCCTTAATCTTTATCAGGCCAAGTGCAACGAACTCAGAGCTCCCAGCAGTCAATCATACGAGCCACTCTACTGCGTGCTTAGACCTTTTTGTTGCGCACTATTTGGCACTGAAGTCTCCTCTCTCTGGCTATGTAAGCAGAGTGCTCAATCTACAACGTTGAAGGTAGGATTTAGGGGCGGAAAAGAGGTGAGGATTGCGGCTCTTTGAACGCGAAATATTCGCTTAGAAAATTATCATCATCATCATTGTGAGCAGGACTATCACTGCAGGGCGGAGGCCTCTACCATTTTGCTCCAGTTGCTCCTATTTTGAGGCGAAAGCCTTTCTAAAAGTCTCATGGTGAATATCTCGCGTCGGCGAGATGTGTTTACGGGACATACGTGTCAGCGAGTTTTAGCGAGATTTTTTTTGTTGTTTGTTTCAGTGGTACAGGCATCGCAATAAGTTCTGACGACGAAGCCAAAGAAAAGAAAGTAATTAAATTATAAGAGTGCACGAACATGGAAGATAAAGGAAGAAGTGAAGAAGTAGAAAGAGAAAGAAGAAGAGAAGGAAAAAATGTTTTCACCATTAAACTCCTAAGCGAAGCTAAGTACAATCCTGTCATATTTTTCACAATAGCCAATGTTAAAATAGAACCGGCGGTGAAGCCTTCTCGAAGGGTACTCTGCAACATAGGCGCGAAAGAGAACTTAAGTGTGACAAAAATTCATCATTTTCTATGTGAAAAGAAAATAAACGCAATAATGTTTTTTTGTTCTGGTCTTGTTTAGATACCCCGCGCAGTACTTTCTAAAACTTCCAGTCATCTTGCATGTGTTTTACGGAAAAGAAATGTCGATAAAGTTCAGTGGAAGACAGTGAAGGTTTTCGAGCCGTTGATGTGATAATCCTTAGGTCATCTTTACTTACGCAATTTTTTCTGCCACTTCTTGCTCTGGTTAAGCCATGGCTTATGCAAGCAATGAAAAGCACGTGGACTAAACTGCAAGCAGAATTTCTTCAGTGATCTGAAGACAACCATACAAACCAACTCACTCAAGGCAAAATTTTGAGCAATAAAGCGACCGAAAGTCCTGGTGACTTTATGTCACTAACGCTTGGTAAGTGGGGCCATAAGAGCCTGAATGCGAGCTGCATCTTTGATAGTAAAAGTACAAACTGCCGTTGACAGTACGTGCACGGGGAGACACTAAGAAAAGAAAAAATTCAACTATACAAACGTGCTAGGTGGGTGCCTGGCAATAAAAGCGATCCCTGCGCCCCCTCGCGTCCTCTCACAAATCAGCGGGTCAATATTGCTTAGTCCTGAGAGCAGGGAAAGGCAAAGAACCCCGCGGACGGGAGTAGAGAAGGTGGTTCAATGGACGGTCTCTGAGCTCCTGACATCGATTTAGGGTGGGCTTTCCGGTCTTTTCATCGAGGCGTCTCCATGATCCGGTGTGGCGAGACAGGGTAGGCAAGTGGGGGATCGGCTGCAGCGTCCAGAGCAGAGCAGGGGCGAATAAGTTTGTGCGCATGTGGTGCGATGGGAGGGGGGCAAGCCGGTATAGAAGAGGACGGGGTAGGGGGGGGGGGGGGGGGGGACGTTGTCAGCAGGGGTGCCCTTTTGGCGGTGTGTTCATAAAGCACAAAAATTAATCTGTTTGGTGTCTCTACACAACCACTTTCCCCTTGATCGGTGGGCGTGTTGAGGGGAGCACGAGCCAAAGGGAAAACAGGAAAAGAAAAAGAAAAACTGGAGAGGAGGCAGAAATGGATACCGGTCATAAATGGGAAGTATAGACTTTGGCTGCACGTAAGCGTGCTTATTTTTATGTGGTTTCAAAAGAACAACACGCAAAGTTCTCTACACTGGTCAAAGTGGAAACTTGGGTAAGTTCGTTCGACATTATCGCAGCCGTGAGAAGACTCGTTCGTATAAAAGAGGCTGAGAGAAAGGCACTGAACTTACTACCGCTTTCATAGACGCTTTTTTCAGTTTTTTTTTTTAAATCAGCCATAAAATTCAGTTGAAAATAGACACACATAAAAAGAGTGAATAACAAATGCCCTCCTTCCAGCAGCGGTGGCACATGAACTACTGAGCGCATTCTTACTAACCGCTGGTTCGTATTAAGTGCCTTGACGAGCAAGTCTTGTTTAAAGAAACACTAAGGTGTTTAAACTTTTCCATGCGCTTCTCTGGTTTCCATGCTACATGTGCGCTGGTGATAAGAGCCGAGGATCCGGACACCTTTTACGCGATTCAGTTCTTGATATTCGAAAATTTTAGAGCCTATAGAATCGCCCGAATATATTTCTTAAATGCCGTAAAAAAATCGCGCATGCGTGCGATAAATTAGGTTTCGAAATTAGGCCGAGTGTCGACAGAGGCAACATGACACCCAGCAGAAGTGCGTATATTTGTCCGGAAATTGTTCTTAAAAGAGATCACAAAATCAGGGCATGGCGATGCCCCTGAATCAAAAAGAAGTAAGAAAAATAGCGGTCGGGGTTCTAATGCACCTGTATCGAAGACTAAACAACCTGAAGTAATCGAGTTCACAAGCAAATGTAAACGTTTGTTTTGCACCCACACTGCACGCCCCAGCGACGCTACCACGGTGCTAGAAGTCCACGCCTCCTCCGCTTCGTTTTAATCTAAACACAGCGACAAAATGTGGAGCAATAAATGCATAAAAATCACTTTCACGATACACTTTCAAACCAATAACAAGCACTGTCTCCATTCACAAGGCGGAGTAAGCTCTTTTTAGCAAAACAAAATAGAGAACTTTCGTTCCATTGAGTTATAAGCCTGTTAAGACGCATCATTCTTTGCCGATACGTCTTGGACTAGTCTGCTGAGTTAACGCATTAGACTTCGGCGCCAGAAGCAAGATCCTCAACCTGAGTGGCCGCCAGTCCTCGACAAACTAAAATAATTTAATTCATTTTATCATTCGTGCAGTGGCCAGAAATTGACTTTCGTTTATTGTCATGCAAATGTATTTTGTGTTTGTTTGTGCTGCCAGACAGTAATAAAGAGAAAAATATTTTGCGGAGCCCAGAAGTACACTCAATCAATGAGGCCAGAAATAACCAAAACATACGCCATATTAACAGGGCATTAACGACTGGACGCAAAAGTGCACCGCATGTTACTTCAGTTCTCTTTTCTTTTTTCCTCTTTTTGCAAAATTATCTTCCACGATTACACAGTTCGCTTCGCCGTCTGATAAGCACCATCATAAAAATACGAATAATTTATTTGTGCTCCTTGCGTTCGATTACTGTCAGCTCTTTTGATTTTTTTTTCCTACGTTGGCAGTGCACATCAAACCTTAATTGCAGGCCCTGTGCTTAATAACGAAAAAAAAAAATGACGCGTGGGCTGCTATACAATTAGCGTCGAAACAACTTGTACAAATATCATGACGAAAATCTGCTGTCTGATTTCCTTTTTTTTTTCTTGCGAGAGATACGGCGCACCCGCGCAGTAGGTACTGGAACTCATGCGCGTGTTGAGGCTTTTATTTACACCTTCTCCGCTCAGCACGGTTCTGCTCATGTAGCGCCGTGTTTCACGCTTTTATTGCGATAGCAATAATACGCCAGGTTTCGAGCCATCGCGTATCCCCGGCGGACGCCACGCTTGACCTTGAACAGCCGAGGGAGAGGAGGAAGAGAAGGAGGAGGAGCAGAAGAAGAAGAAGAAAAGAAAAAGGAGAAGAAACAGAGAAAGAAGAAGAAGCGGAAGAAGAATGCAAAGAAGAAGAAGAAAGAATAGAAAGAGAAGCTAAGTCGGCTTCGCTTACGCAACCTATCGGGTTTAACTAAAGCTAAACCCCAGATAGTTTTATTTATGTATTTTTATTTATTTATTTATCACATTTCCTACAGCACCATAGGTGGCATTACAGAGGAGGAGGGGGGGGGTAAATGAAATTGGACCAAAGAAAAAATATACAGGCGATTTGCCATCAGAACTCAATCTCCGATAACATGAAAAGACACGCTATCATCAAAGAATCAGGAACTGGAAGCGGCTATTTCATTTTAAACACATCTCAGAGGGCCTAGCAATAGGGCTAAGTACTTTTAATTATCAAAAACTGTCCGCAGAGTTTCCACAGCCTTAATAGGTTATCTGTGGTTTCTACGATTAGTGAGAGAGCTATCTTTATTAATTGAAGCTAGTGAGTATAGGGACTGAGAGGTTATTTTCGGATGTCAGTGCCTACCTTAGGTGGAAACTACCAGAGGGATAGGAGTGGGGGTCAGGCCCGAGCCTGCTTACGCAATCATGTTAGTATAGTACGGTATGATATGAGTTATTTAATGATCCGAATCTGCCCGAGGAGTCCGAGTGGCTCCATAGTGCTCTACGCGCTACAATGATCACGCACCCGCACGACGTCACGTGACCCTTGCTTGAGAACCCACTGCTCATAATTAGCGTTGCAATTTGTTTGTTTGCCCATGAGCACATGACAACAAACGGGAGAACAAGCACGAACCTTTTCGTGTAAAAGAACTAGTGACTGAGGTGTACAACATTTCCAGTTTTATATGAGCGACTGTTGCAAGGAGGATTTTGCATATCCCTGACGTTTGGCCCAGATAAGCCGAGCAAAACAAAATCTAGCTAGCGCGGAGGATATCCCATGCGAGCGATGTGCATGATGTCCGGTGCACATCATGAATTAGCCCAGAAGAATGAGAAATAAAATAGCGAATGTCACGCAGCCCACGTCAAGTGCAGCTGCACGTTCAGCTGCAGGTGTTAGGCGTTTCCTGTTTCTGCGGCCACCTTATCCCTGCTAATTTTATCTCATTTGACCTCCTCCCTATTTGCCGCTCTGCCTCCCTACTACGTTGGACATCTTTTTGAACCAAAACCTATATGCCAACGGACCATTCGTTATCTCGCCCTATCATTGCGTGACTCTTCCATGTTAACGCATGATTTCTTCCAGGATATGCTTTTCTCGTTTTTGCTCTCAACCGCCTTGTGTTATTAATGCAACGCAAGGGATTCAGTGATAAAGCGAAGCGAACAAAAAAAGCAAAAACAAAAGCCACAAACCTGAGCCAACCATCCAGTATAGTACATTGAGGGCAGTATGGGTCGCTCTTTGTCCAACCTGCGCAACGTGCATGACGCCAACTTTAACGCGGCCTCTTTTGACAAGTTTTTCACATCATGACTTATTAATGTTATTTATTTTCTCTTTCACTTCTTTTCTTTATTTTATTGTCCTCTCTTTACATTCTTTTGTTATTTCTATCATTTTATTTCTTTTGTACTTTTTTATTTCTGCTCTTATATCAGCTGTATCACTAGCCATTTCCATCTCAAATCAAAGACCCCTTAATTAATATCCTTCTATTCAGTTAAACTTTACAATTTTTTGCTCTAACCTTTTCTTAATATCGCCGGCAACCTTGCGACCTATCGACCTGTCCGCATCCAGCGTGGCCCCCAAGCCCAAGCCGCTGTTATCTAAAGAGGCTGTCGCACCATGTCCTGTGCTATACCGATTTTACCCTTGGCAAAGCTCATCTGACACCCGCCTCACCAGCTTACATCAGAGTCCATCAGCCTGCCAAAGTCTTGCGTTCTTCCTAGCTGCACCAGCTCGACCCTTTTCTCCCCTTCTTAAGAGCTTACGTCATGCCCAAGCGCCGTTACCCTGTCATGGTAATATAAGAGGGTATGGCATGTATTATTTAACAACCTAAAGCTGCCCGTGGAGAATAGCAAGCTACAACGTCGGCATAGACGGACTCTTATACATAGCGCTGATATGTTCTGACTTAACTGTATGCTTTACTTTGCATTGAAGGTAGAAGTCCATAATTGCTTTCGCTAGCGGGCACGACGAAACGGCGGTGGCAGACAAGTGCTCGGCAAAGGCTTGAAACGGACGAACAGTTTTCGCCAACACTGGTCTCGAAATCTCTCCGTATGGAAAAGCTGTACAACCACTTGAACTTTCCAGCCTCTGTATTAGTGCGAGGGAGGTGCGATAAGTGGTGCTCAGAGGAGAAGTGGGTAGGAGAGGAACTGCTTGTATTTAGAAATGTATTTTTATTTGCGGGTTCTCTAGCCCTTCTTGATGGGGCTGTGGCTGGATTGGGGAACGAAATCAAAATTTACAAAATTTATGGTTTTCGATACCCCATTCTTGGGTAGTCTTCACGGCAGTAGAAGGAATTTTCTAAATCTAAAGACAGCGTCTTCGAGAAAGGCACCGGAGATTTGTCTATAGAGCGCTGTCACATATTGTGCACCACCAGTGTCTTCTATTGTCAGAGCGACGACATTGAACGATGCCTTGAAATTGTCAGTCGAGAGCTATACTGAAAACTGCGCCTCCCCTTTCCTCAACCCCCGTAGCGAGGAGGCCCACAGCCACCCCACAGAGCATATGCTGCACGCGGCATTTATTGCACTCCCGGCGCGTTCAAGTGCTTGGAAATCCCCCAAACACGCCCCTCCGCATTGAGAAGACTTGCAAATGCCACTAAAAAGGATAACACCGCATTGTCGCTTGACGCTGCAGGGTGTCGATCTGTGCCGCGCCGGACAGGCACCCACCCATCCCGACGGGGCCTCAGAGACTGCGTGATACCGCGTAGCATATAAAAGACTCAATAGAGAAAACGGAAGGAAAACGCACAACGAGGAAAAGCAGCGAGCGCATGGTGAATACGGGAGAAGGGAAAGGGGAATAAAAAGTGCGGCTTGTTTCCGTTTCGGCAGGGTAACACCACCTGCATATCGCTTTCCTAAACATTGTTCACGGCCGGGTGTTTGAGGCGAACGATTACGCCCAGCCGCGGCTGACTGCGCCCCTCGCAATGAATCAATAAACCACCCCTCTGAAATTTGTCACGCTTCGCGAGGCTAATTTTATCAAAAGCCAGCGCACGTGTTGAAATCGGCAAGCTAACTTCATCGCCACACCCGTTCAATATAAACCATAGCTTTCGAAATTCGCCACCACTTGGTATAGGTCATCGTCAGGATTATGACTGCCACACTCATAATTATTAGATTAGGAGGCAGCATCCTATATGTGGAGCGTCTGGGCGAGAAATATTGATGGATTTCGACCAAAGAATCCGCAAATATCGCGCACATGTACTTTTCACTGCAGCTCTCAAAGTGCGATTACTGAGGTTAGAAACTTATACCCCTGTCAAGCGCACATGTTAAGTGCACTTACAAAGAGTGTCACTCGCTATGAGTACACTTTGCCCAATCTAAACGCCGCACGTGAAGTGTACTCGTAGAAGAGTACACTTTAATTGAAATACGTTCTGGGGAACGCACTTTCTGGCCGAGTGCGTAGCCTCATCGCCAGCGATTTCACTGGTACAAAATGTAATGCATAAAAAAAGACACAAAAGTTCATTTGCTTTATTTAACAGCATTTGATAAAATTATTCGGTTCCGTCAGATCATCGTCAGGCGCTGCTAGGGTCGCACGTCGGCATGCTGGTCTTCGATTGGATTGGATTAGCGTAGGCTATAGGAAGCCGACTCGGCCGGTCTTGACTTGAAATGTTTTTTAAATACACGTAATCCGCTGTTATAATTTTCGTTTACTTTGACAAAAATGGGCTCTGTTTGTTTTTATTTAAATTCAATGCACAGCAATCAATTTTGGAATATGTTTTTTTCTTTCTAATGTACACATATAAAAAACGAGCTATAACGAGCTGCTTGTCCGTCGCCATTTTTTTTTTTTTTTACTGCGAGTGCACTCTGTTTTCTCATTTAGCACTGCGTATGCCAAAGTATGACTCGAAACACTCGGAAATACCGGAAGTGCACTTCCCGTAAGTGCACTTAACTTGCGCGCTTGACAGGGTATTGTACGATCATGTACTCAGCAGTGCAATGCATTGCGGCCACACACGGATGGCTATATTCTTACGCAACAAGCGTAGAGGGTCAGGGAGGCATACCGTTGTCGTAGGGTAGATAGTACTTTCGTGGACATCGTGCATGTTAAACATATCCTGAATTAGCACTTATCACTCATCCTATATCCCAAGCTATGTTACAGGGGTGAGCAGCCGACGGCACTCTGCGGTGCAAGTCAGAGACATCTAAAGTTACGCGCTGAGTTTGAGTAATGCGCCCCGTGCACATGCGCAGAAAATCAGAGGGATACCTGCTCATCTCTTCCTTAATACCCCGCCTTACGAGTACCTGTTTGTGCCGCTAGGTCCGCGTGGTTTGCATTTGTGAGGCTGTCACGGTCGCCAGGGCGCCGCGATGGTGCTGTCGTTTTCGAGTTTAACCAGATGGCAATGCAAGCAAGCTCTAGTACCCAGATGGCATGAGATTCGGTGCGTTACATTGTATTTGTGCTCAGACAATATCAATAGAGCAACGAATCTCAGGCCATCTGGGCATTCACTGCCGAGATTG
This sequence comes from Amblyomma maculatum, assembly GCF_055883805.1. Lineage (NCBI taxonomy): Eukaryota > Metazoa > Arthropoda > Arachnida > Ixodida > Ixodidae > Amblyomma > Amblyomma maculatum. The sequence continues at coordinate 351,585,176 of NC_139344.1, read as the reverse complement.
TAAATGCATTCCCGAGTTGGGGCAACACGAGTGTGCTGCTCAGATGCGAGGATAAAACCACGAGAGAGATTATTGTCATGTAGTGGTGACAAGGCCGTAGACACCAAAAGAAGACACAGGCTTGATGGTACTGAAATTAACTCTTTATTGGGCTGATTTGCGCCCGCAAAAGAACTAAGCAACTCGGCGGCTGCGATAGCAACAAACGTGCTCGTCGATCGTCGAACAAAAAATGCCCGTCACACTCGTCAACGCTCAATTTAAAGGCTGCTCCGAACAATCTAGATAACTTCGCAAACTGCCACTAGCACAATCTGGAACATTGTAGAAACATACGCAAGTGATCGGAATCTTCGAGACAGATCTCGGCGCATCGTTCACAACAAAGAAAATGATAACGCGTCTTATCAGGACAACGAGCATGCACAAACACGGGATACAGAATTGATACGCGTGCCAGAATCACAGTAATAAGGCCGCATGCCGGTGGCTATACAAAAAAAACAAATACAGTTTTGAAGGTTTCGCGGCATTATTGAAGCCAAGCATCGCGCATCTTAAAGAACGTCGTGTCAGTGCACCCTCCATAGCCCTTATAGATAAATAATTGCGGTTTTTATCTGGAGCTGGATGGTCTGAGTTTTCCTCGGTGATTTCTTGTGGTGATGACTGTTTATCAGACTCTGTTGCTTTTATTTCCTAATGCTGGTGTATAATTACCGAATGGTCTGAAAAATAAACCTTCAGTTGTAAGTCAGTGCTGTGTGTGTCTCGTCTTCCTTTCTTATCTCTGTGTGGTTTGCACTGTTCTGTCTTGATATTTACACACATACAATTCATCAGTTACACAACAAATGAACATTCACACTAGAAGATAAAAAGCACTGTATGCGCGAAGTGGGACAATGGCAGAAGTACATGGGCACAGAGGATGACATATTTAACAAGATTATAATAGAGTTGCTGCACACACGCACGGGTTTAGGAAGATGCATCATCTCCAATTTCGCCTAAGCACCAAGTCAACATGGTTGTTCTGTACAGAAATAAATGAGCAAGACCAATGCTTCAGGAACTCCTTTTCAGCCAAGAGAATGAGTTTTACTGACAAGTAGGTAATAAGTTTACGGCGTAGGCGACCGATTATTAGCCACAAGGCCCGACTCCGAAGCCCGTCAGACATAGCTGTGCAGCGACATCGCCATAAACTGAACAAGCCCACCACAATTAAAAGGCGCGCGAAACGGACACTGGGAAAGCGATCACGTGAACCAAATGAAGCAGTACCCTGTCCGCTGAACCCCGAATGAACTGCGCGACAGAAGACACGCACCACCACGCAGGTGACGGTTGCGTGGCGATTAGACACCGCGAGCGGGCAGCTCAGGCATGAGGGCACAATGCCCCATCGCACCAGACGGGCACAAGTGTCCAGCACAGCCCAATCGAGTCTCCAAAATGTCGTAGATGGTACAATAGCGACGACGACGCTATGCGTGGCCATTGGACGCGACGCATTGGTGAACGCCGATTTGCCGGTACAACAGGTAACAATAGCTCGCTCATAATATCAAGCACGCTACCTTTAACAATACTAATATCATGGTAGATGAATTTAGCACGTCTATATATAAAAGGAAATTATATAGTTGTAGGTGGCCAACGGCTGGTCGCATTGAGGTCAAGTGTTAGCAAGGATTGCCGCATCCAATTCCCGTGCCGAGGGAGTTGAAAGATACCTTACCAGGGTGAGCGCACGAGACACACGGAAGAGTTGTTGTGGCAACTCTAGGAAGAAGAAAAATGAAATGCACAGGCCTGCTACTGGCTCTGTAGCTGAGCAGTCTAATAATAATTGGTTCACAGGAATTGGTTCTCAGGAAGGGAGACTCCCCTGATGGGGCTGGAACAGGCGGGCCACCGCCGCTTGCGGCGGGGGATGGCCTGCCACAGAATGTTATCTGTTGAAGGCCGTCATTGCACCCGCCACCGTTTCGGTGGTGGACGACGGCTGTTGTTGCGGCGCGCGTCTTTCTCTTTCTTTCTTCTCTATTTTCTGTCTGCACGAGGCAGCGGAGGTTGCTCAACAACAAGCCAGTAGCAGGCCCGTGCATTTTTTTTCCTACTTCCTACAGCCACAACAACACAGGAAGGGAAAGGCGCAGTATCTGTCACACTTGCTTTGTGGACACCTGAACCGCGCCGTAAGGGAAGGGAGGAAGGTGGGAGTGAAAGTGGAACAAGAGAAAGGGGAGCCATAGTGGAGGGCTACGGCATAATTTCGACCACCTGGGAATCTCTTGCGAACAGACGAGAAAATAGAGAAGGGAGAAAGAAAAAATTGGCGAAGGCTTAGCTTAGTTAAGCCCTGTAGATTGCGAAAGGAATACCCATGGCTACGCCCAGGTTCAGCTAATGTTCGGCTGGTGGTGTTGCTTACGGATATGCTTGTTATGGATAGACTGTGGTGGTTATACAATGATTCACTCTGGATACGACATGGATAAGCTGTTCCTCCATCTCTGTAGCTCGCTGCTGATTCTTACGCTCATTGCGGCGAGCTTCCCAAGCGGTAGGTGGCATCGTCGAAGCAGATCTTAAACCGCCGGCGGAGGCACTGCCACTACTCGTAGACGGCGCGAGATGGTCGCCCAGCTTTTCGGCGTGATGTCACAACACCTGTTGCGCTCCTGGAGGACAGCGCGGGAGTTAGGCTGCCGGTGGTGGCACCGCGGCACCGCCACTGCTTGCAGACGGCGCGAGATGGTCGCCCAGCTCTTCGGCGCGACGTCACACAGAGGTCACGAGAACGGTCAATGGTGGCACCACCACGGTACGCTAAAGGCTTAAAAGTGCAAGTAGTATTGCTTTCGCAATAAAAGAGGAAGAGGGAGAGAGGTTAACGCGCGCCGCAACCGCTGCAATCCGCCACCGAAGTGGCGGCGGGTGCAATGACGGCCTACAACAGGTACAACCGCTGGTGTCTAGAGCTGGTGGCAGACGAGCCCCCACCGCAATCGGTGGAGGCCTACTATTCCAAGCCCCGTAAGTTGCTGTTGTGGCTGTAGGAAGAAGGAAAAGAAAATACACGGGCCTACTACTGGCTCTGTAGCTGAGCCCTCTTCGCTAGTTCGTGTGGACAGGGGAGAAAACTGATTGATTGATTTATAAGAAGGGAAAGGCGTGGTAACTGTCGCACTTGTTTTCTGTGCACACCTCAACCACGCCGTAAGGGAAGGGAGGAAGTTGGGAGTGAAAGTGGAAAGAGAATGGGGAGCCGTAGTGGAGGGCTACGGAGTAATTTTGGCCACCTGGGGACCGTTAACGTGCGCTGACATCGCACAACACACGGACGCCTCTTCGTTTCGCCTCCATCGAAACGCAGCCGCCTAGGTCGGGTTCGAACCCGGGTACTCCGGCACAGTAGTCGGGCGTCTTACCACTGCACCACCCCGGCGGGGCTGGACAGGGGAGAAAATAGATAAGAAAGAAAGTAGAGAGGGAGAGAGAAAGCGCGCATTGTCACAGCCATCGTCCCCCACTGAAGCGGTGGCGGGGCAATGACTGCCTACAACAGGTACAGCACCAGTGGCACGCGAGCGTTCGCCGCAAATGGCGGGGGCCTACCATTCTCAGCCTTGTAGGGCCAGAAATCACCCTCCTCGTCCGAGCGGCGGATAGCTCTGCAGGCGCTGTATTGCTCATAGCAGCCGGGGACATCTGGAAAAAAGCGTCCGACGGAGCTGAACCAGTTAGTTGGCAGGTAAGCGTCGCACGTTGCAGGCATCTTCGCAGTTGAAGCAGGCGTTGCAGGAGTCGGAGACTTCTCATTATTAGTTGACGTGCAAGGAGCGGCAACCTGGATGCCTTGAGGGGTATAGGCGTGGGTTCAGGAACGCTGTTAGAATCTCTTGAAACCTGCACCATGGCCTTCGAGATCACTGCAGCGCGTACGGGAGGATGATCTTGGAGGCCATGCCTGAACGCTATGTGCCTGGGACTTGCCAATGCTTTGTGGAAGGGCAGGTCTTGCGACCGCCTCTGAGTATGATCGCCTAATCAAAAAGCCCCAGTTGCCGAGAGCCCCCGCAACGCAGACACGGCAGGGTATACATTCCACGCCCAAGTGGCCAAAGACCCCACACCTGGAGCACGTAACGTGCGCTGACATCGCACAGCACACGGGCTAAACGAAGTGGCGTCCGTGTGTTGTGCGATGTCAGCGCACGTTAAAGATCCCCAGGTGGTCTAAATTACTCCGTAGCCCTCCACTACGGCTCACCTTTCTCTCCTTACACTCCACAGAGTAAGTGTGACAGATACTGCGCCTTTCCCTTCCTGTGAACCAATTATTATACTGGATGCGGAAGCATGCTGAAGAACCACGTCACTGGCAGACGCGCTGGAGCTCTTTATAGTCACAGGTCACGTGATGTCGTGGCAAGAGCTTCGCTCGGCACATGGGCCGGCAAGAAGAGGATATTTATCTGTGTCACTTGTGGGCTGATTGGAACGATGGAGGCGCATTTCGTTTCGATGGTCAGGAAGGATACATCCACAATGTTAGCCATAGCAGCTTCACTCTCGGCTGCCATTATGAAGTTGCGACCTCCAAAGTGTTGTACGCACTGGATTTCTTCCATTCCAACAACAGCAGCCGTCGCATCCACGACGTCCTCTGGACTAGCCCCCTCAGTTACAACTTCCAAGGCCAGGGCCTTTGTAGGAGGCTGGCTTGCCGTGTTGAGAGGCCTGCCAGCTGAATGGCGCCTTAAACAGACAGTTCCGAACGGTCCACTAGGCACCACCGACGCAAGTCGGAGTTTGGAACACTCACTGCACGAACTAAAACCACGATATGCCTGTGGCCATATATTTCATGTTGTTAAGTGCTAGACAGAACAGAGAACAATAGCTGCGAATGTCGAAGCGTTGTAATGAAGCAAAGGAGAAATTTTATTCTGTACGAACATACGACAACGAGGGACGCAAACGGTGACAAATACTTAACGGATGCACACTAAGATAAAGGCATGGCAACACCCGGAAAAGCATACGGTGAATGAATGAACATTTATTAGTGGAGGAAGGCCTGAGGCCATAATTAGGGGATGAGGAATAAAAATAAAAACGTTTGTGAGGTAATAATTCAACTCCAAGGCATAAAGTACAAGTCGTAGTCAAGTTTAGAGAAATCCATTAAGCAAGGTGAAAAGCCCGACCTCACAAGCTCGTATAAGGCCACTTCGTCCCCCATTGGCAGCAAGGTCCTCCTTAATGCTGTGGAGACCGAAAGAAAGATTCTCATTGAGGCCAAAACCATCTGCGGGTGTGCTCTCTTTGGTAACCAAGGTATCCCTGCCTCCATCAAAGAAGGAGCAATGCCATATTTGAAATAGGTCCGGTTTTGCAATTAAGATGACAGTACGGGCATTTCAGCAGGCTGCGGTCTTGAGAAATCGGCAGAAACAATCGCGAGCGATGCGGTGCTGGCCATTTGTGGATAATGTGAGTAGTGTATGCACCATTAGCACAAAGCTGATTAAGCAAACGTCTTCAGCCCGAGAGAGCTTGGAGGTGTCCGCGAGAAAACCTTGAGGAGCGGTGTCATGAAGCCGACGGTGACTTGCACTCTTGAGGTGGTTCAATCGAAAATGGTGGATGGCAATTTTCATCTAATCACATGAAGCTTCGGCAGCCACTCACGGGATGTCTTCATAAACAGAGTCCCACGGAGGGGTAGAAGTAAGTAGCCTCCTGGCCGTTTGGTGCGCGGACTGATTCCCTGTGCCAACATCAGTGTGACCTGGATTACATACGACACGAATGCAATGGCCACGCTCTTCGAACATGAATGCAGTGCGATGGAGCTTGGTCATGATTAGGTTGGTAATAATAGGTTAATTTAATTTAGGTGTGGCGGCGTTGCAGCCTGTCAAGAGTCCGATTTGGAGTGAAATTTGGTCCATGGCTGATTTAGGGTTCGACTGTAGGTATTTTAGCGTATCATAGAGTCCCAGAAGCTCAAAGTCAGTCGGAGTAACCCATGGGACATAACGAGTGTGAGAACCTGCTTCTAGATAAATGCCCATTCTGTCGACAGCTTTATCTTCTTCATCGCCATATCATTGAAAAGAACGGCAAAAGGTTCTCGACTCTTTTGCGCAACTCGAGCAGAATTATTGAATCCATTTAGGCAGGAAATGCAGGAAAATGGGTTATAGTAGGATATCTCGACGATCACTCGAAATCTTTTATCCACGTTTATTACGATAGCAATGCTACGCCAGGTTTCGGCCCGTCGCGTCGTCCCGAGAAGTACTGCGTTTCACCTTGAACAGCCGCGAAGAAGACGAAGAACGCTCGGTCACCGGCAGCTAATGTGTTCGCTCCACATTTGGTTCAGCAGCATTGAACCCTTCTTATTTACATGTGGGCTGGTAGCATACGCTCTCGCGTCATACATTTGTAAGATGGCTTGGTTTGGTTTGGTATGTGGGGTTTAACGTCCCAAAGCGACTCAGGCTATGAGAGACACCGTATAGTGGAGGGCTCCTAGTGGAGGGCTCCTAAAACTTCGGCACCCCGCCGGGGTGGCGCAGGGGTTAAGGCGCTCGACTACTGTTTCCAAGGATGCGGGATCGAATCTCGGCCTCGGCGGCCGCTTTTCGATGGAGGCGAAAAGCAAGGCGTCCGTGTTCTGTACGATGTCAGTGCACGTTGAACCCCAGTGGTCGAAAATTTTGCAGTCTTCCACTACGGCGTCTCTCATAGCCTTAGTCGCTTTGGAATGTTAAACCCCACAAACCAAACCAAACCTAAAATTTCGACCACCTGGCGTTCTTTAACGTGCACTGGCATTACATAGCACATGGCGCCTTGCTCTTCGCCACCACCTAAAAGCTGCCGCTGAGGCCAGGATTGGATCCCGCATTCTTGGGAACATTAGTCGAGCGCCGTAACCACTGCTCCACCCCGGCGGGTCTTCTCCATTCCACACCATGGATAATTATTCAGTAACGAACTGACAACCATTCCATGGAGTGGTCTCTTAGGATGAGCTTAAGTTTGGTTTGGTTTGTGGGGTTTAACGTCCCAAAGCAACTCAGGCTATGAGAGACGCCGCAGTGGAGGACTCCGGAAATTTCGACCACCTTGGGTTCTTTAACGCGCACTGACATCGCATAGCACACGGGCACCTTGCTTTTCGCCTCCATCGAAAAGCGGCCGCCGAGGCCGGGATGCATCCTCGGGAGCAGTAGTCGGTCCCCAATAATGTAGCACCTTACACTGATAGGGCGTGATAGGGGAATAATGTAGCAGGCGAAAGAAGCTTCCGCCGTTGCTGTCGAAATTCAACTAGGGTTAACCAGAGTTAAACCACAACTAATTTTTATGGCAATTCACGATTGCGCGCTAGGGCCGCTGGCGCTGGCTATAACGTTATGGTCGTTTTTTGAATGTCGCTGATCACCCCCCGCCATAATGGCGCAGTGGTCAAGATGCCCGACTACTGTGCCCGCGTGCCCGGGTACGAACCCGACCACGGGTGGCAGCGTTTCAATTTTTGATTGATAAACTTTATTGCGGAAAATTGTGATTAGGGGTAGGGGTTTAGGAAAGAGCAGTAATCGGTATTCCTCTGTTCAGGAGTTCGTCGGCCTCAGCAGCGGCTCTGGCCCGCTGCACCAGCATGAGCTGATGCTATGCGTCCGAGTCGGTTAGAAGGTCATTTCACTGCTGAGGTCTAGAGCTATCTATTTTAGGCATTATTGGGGTTGCCCTACATTCCCATGCTGTATGGTAGAGTTTAGCAGTGTTTCCGCACCAGACACATTCGCTTTTGTATTGTGTTGGCTATATCTTGTACAGAGTTCCCTGAGTTGCTAATGTGAAATGCGCCCTTCAAATCTATGGCCAGTATGATGGTCTCATTTCTTGCTGTTATTTTGTTTATGACAGTCTCCTTTAGCTGCGGTAGGACGTCCTGTGCAGAGAGCCTGGGGCTGAAGCCGTACATCGTGTCCGAAAACAGGTCATTATCTTCCAGATTGTTACTCAGCCTTGTCTTAATAACTTTTTCATAAAGCTTCCCCAAGCAAGAGGTCAGCGAAATGGGTCGGAGATTACCCAGGCTAGGTGGTTTGTCTGGTTTGGGGATCATTATGATCTCCGCGTGTCTTCATCCCTCAGGAACTGTACATTGGTCCCAGTGTTTGTTGATAAAATCCGTTAGTATCTGGATTTGCTTGTCATTTAGGTTTCTAATTATTGCGTTGGTAATCTGATCTTTGCCTGGGGCTGTATTTTTGACAAATGATCTGGCCGCGGCATGTACCTCGTGTGTTATTTGGGCATCTAGCTTCTGGTTGTCCTCTGCCGTGGATTGTATCGGGCATGGTGGTTTGTATGTGTTTCCCACGTATCTTACCAAAGGTGGTCAATGACTTGCTCATCTGTTTCTCGGAACGGATGCGTAATCCTTTCTAGTGTCTTGCTGTGTTCTCTCTTTTAGTTTTTTTGGGTCATTAAGGTGTGTTAGCAGTGCCCACGTTTTCGCACTGCTAAGATTTCTGTTTAAACTTTCGCAAATCTCGGTTCAAATTATTGCGCGTATGTTTAAGGGCGTATTTGCTGATTTCTTTATTGATTTGTGCAAACCTCTGAGTTTTCTGTTATATTTGTACTTTGTCCATCATTTGGTCATCCCCTTGCGTGCGTCCCATAGATGGAGTAAGTGTGCTTCTACAATTGGGAAGTCTTCCATGGACATGACTTCCGTTGTATTCTTCTTATGGGCTTTTCTAATCTCCTCTTCCTATTTTTGTAAGCTGATGATCTCTTGGTTCTCAGTTTTCTGTTCTCTGAACTTGTGACAGTTGGTGATTTTATCTCTACGCGGGGGTCTGCGCTACTCCGTTAAGTTTACCTGTGTTTGGATAACGTAATCGTCACTGTCAAAATTTTTTTTTTCCTTAGTGTTGGTCCATATACACTCTTCGATATTCCGGATTAGTGTGAGGTGGAGGCGAAACCGAGGGGCGTCCGTGTGCCGTGCGATGTTAGTGCATGAAGATCAACAGGTGGTCGAAATTACTATATAGCCCTCCACTACGGCACCTCTGTCTCTTTCCTTTGTCACTCCGATCTTTCTCCCATCCCTTATGACGCGGGTGAGATGTCCACATAATAAGTGCGACAGATACGGTGTTTGCCTTTATTGTGAAGCAATTATTATTATATTACTCTTGTGCCATCCACTACGGCACCTCTATTTCCTTTTCCTCTTTCACTCCACCTTCCTATTTTTCTTCACAGCTCGGTTCAGGTCTGTTGTTGTGGCTGTGGGAAGAAGAAAAAGAGAATGCACGGGCGTGCTGCTGGCTTTGTAACTGAGTCACCTCCGCTGCCTATTTGATTGATTTATATGAAGGGAAAGGAGCGGTAACTGTCTCACTTGTGTTCTGTGGACACCTCAACCGTGCCGTAAGGGAAAGGAGGAAGGTGGGAGTCAATGTGAAAAGAGAGAAAGAGGAGCCGTAGTGGAGGGCTACGGAGTAATTTCGACCACCGGGGGTCTTTAACGTGCGCTGACATCAAACAGCACACGGATGCCTCTTCGTTTCGCCTCCACCGAAACGCAGCCGCCGAGGTCGGGTTCGAAACTGGGTACTCCGGCACAGTAGTCGGACGTCTTACCACTGCAACACCCCGGCGGGGCCCTCCGCTGCCTCGGGCGGACAGAAGAGAAAATAGAGAAGAAAGAAAAGGAGGAGGGAGAGAAATACGCGCGCCGCAACCGTCGTGGTCCACCACCGAAGCGGTGGCGGGTGCAATGACGGCGTACAACAGATAAACGTTCGGTGACAGGCTTGCCCCCGCTGCAAGCGGCAGTGACCTACCTGTGCCAGCCCCATCAGGGGAGTCTTCACCATCCCAGGTATCACAGAAGTGTGACAGCTATTGCACCTTTCTCTCCCTGCAAACTAACAGCAAACGTCATTGAAGGTAAATGCTGTAAAAGATGGACAGTACCCTCTACACCCTCAAGTCCACATTTATTTGAAGTTATAGTGATTCAAGCCCGTGCCTGCAGCGTGGGGGTTTTGCCTCCAGCCATACCCTCTCCCTCTACTGCCACTCCCTTTCCAAAATAGGGCGCAATTTTAGCTCCGCCTCGCGGCCACGTCGCGAAGTTATTCTCGGAGGCCATGCTAGCAGACGCTTCTCGCGATAGTGGAGCAGCCGCTTTCAGGCAACTTTCGCGCATTTCAATGGTCTTGAAGGTGTTTCAAACCAACAGAAAATCAAAAAAGGGCTACACATGCAAAAACACGCCTGCATATGTTTCGCGCGCGCGTAACGCATGTATTGGTATAGGGCGTAACGCTAGCGCCACCACACAGTTCTTCAACGAAACAGACCGCCAATTTCATTACTATGGAGACAAACACCAAGCTGCAGGCACTGTTCTCCAGGAGACACTGTTCAAGCAGGCAAAATCTCGGCAGCGGAAGACATTATTTAGTGTTCAGTAAGCCTGTTGGCAGCAACAGCCGTCAATCAGTGAGGAAAATTTATATTTCTAGCTTTTTTGGGTACGAATATGGTGGAATATGGTGGGTAAGAATACTTTAGATATACGGAGGTTTAGGTCATCATGCGCCAAGCACAACCAGGCAAGACCTAATGTGCACAATTAGAATATTAGAGCCCATGGGTTTTGCTTTTAAGTGTGCATTGGGGCTTGATCCTGCAGAATTTGATAAAGTCCTAACTGATGGAGGGGACAGAACCAAACATATTTTTGCGTTGGGGATATTCTTAGTAGTGGCGTTAGATTACGAGCAACACGGTATTGCTAAAAAGAAAACCTCTTTGGTTCCTATGCTTTTCACAAAGGGGGCACGTAGCGAGATTTATCCTAATTTATGTGTTTAAGCAATGAATATTTGAGTTTCTGCAGCTGGGTAAGTCCTCGAGAGAAGCTTAACGGCGAGGAGTCTCTGATAGCCTGAGTCATTTGGGACGTTAAACCCCACAAACCAACCAAGCTTAAAAGCTATTTCCCTAGATCCTCGCCTCGGAGGCTGAGGGTTAAAACGCTCTGCTACTGAATCGGAGTACCTAGGTTTGAAGCCGAACTACCTGGATAATGTTGCCCAATAAACAAGTTGAGGCGGGCGCGAATACATTGTTGGATTGTCGCAAATGCGCTTGAATGCGAAATGATTACTTATCACAGCGCGAAAAGCAGGTAGCGTTGTTGTGTACAAGAGATAGTTAGGAATGTCATCAGCAGCTTCACAGAAAGAAGAATGAATCAACTTATAGAGCAGCCCTATGAAGCAGGCAGCAAGGTAGGTAGGTAGCAACTTTAATGATTCAAAAAAAGAATCAAGTGAGGGGGGGTAAAGGGAAGTGAGGGAGCAGGACGACGATGGGCCCTCAGGCCGCTCTAGATGACCGGACACTTTTGAGCTTCGGCGACCCCTCGGGCCCAGCTCACTGTCAGAAGCTGTACCTCCGGCAGCGAGCTGCGCAGAGCAGCCTCCCATCGCTCCTGATGTCTTGGCCCTTGCCACTGGGGCTTGGGTTTGTTCGGGCAGTTCAGGGAGACGTGAGTAAAGTCGGCTGTGGTGCTAGGACACAAGTGGCAGTGAGGAGAGGTTTCGCCACGGTTTATAATCATCAGCAGCTTCACAGAAAGAAGAATGAATCAACTTATAGAGCAGCCCTATGGAGCAGGCAGCAAGCCGTGCATTCATTACGCGTCACTGAATTGAATTTCATCGAGGTACGTACGTCCGCTACCAAGGCCACCGCCACTTAAGCGAATTCTATGTGTATATACTCGGCACTGGCCGACCTCCGTGTGGCATTAGTCTTTCTAACTTTTGCCTTAAAATACTAAAATCACAAAAACTGTTTACGTATAGTTTTCTGAGTGGTTCATACTATTTACTGTTGCAAATAGCACACATGTGCGACTCAAATCATAGGCTAGCTCGCGAGTACTATCCTACGATTCAAACCATGGATCTATGTGCCTATAACCTCATGTTGCGAAACCTTTTGGAGAATTCGGCTATCAGACGAGGCGTGAAGCTTGACAGAATATGGAAAACTCATACATACACATACACTGAATACAATGCCGGCAGTAAGAACATCAACACTTTTCAAAAACATCACTCGGAAACACTTCGTCAGTGGAAATATAATGCTTTCGCATTCATACACATGAGCAGACATAAGTGCATCTTTCGACTTCTTATGTTGGCCACAAAGAGATGACCAGATGAAGCCGTAACTATAGCCATCGCGTTGAACCGTTCTTGACAGCAGCGTGATGCACGCACAAGTGTGCATCTCCTGAACCATATTTCATGGTCAAGTTTCTTATGATCATAGGTTATATGTGTATATATCACCCTCTAAATTAGCCTGCGTGGGGTGACTATTCCACATATAATTTTGCGTTCATCATACATTGCCCCGAAAATCTTTTTTCACAACCCTTTCGCACGAACGATGCATGCCTTTGGAGCCGCTCTAGATCAACCGGAGCAGCTTACAGTAGCCTTCCCTTTACCTGCCTCCGGAAAAACACGAATCAGGCATGCATAATCTGCTGATTATAAGTGACCTGCAAACAATTAGAGGGTCTCTTAGATGTCTCTTAACAGAAGCGTGGGGAAAGCCTATCACCGAAAGCCTTGTTTCCTAGTCATAATGAGCCATGTCTACTAATTGTAGTCGTTACCACTCATAGCTAAACATTTTTACTTATTTCCAATCAGTTGTGGTCATTTCAAGTCGTAGTTTGACACATTAGTCATTACTAGTCATTATTAATCATTATTATTAGTGATTAGTACTAGTCACTAACTCTATTGATGTCTATTCATAATTCCATTAATTACCTATCGCCATCAATCGTTTTCATTCGTAGCCTCCCTCCTCGCATATCCGCTATTTGCGAGTGTCGCATTAGCGCACAGATGCGACGCATAGATCACGCGCGCAGATTTTTGCTGCATGAGCATAGAAAGCCTAAAAATGGTTTCGCTTTAAAAGAACTGAATCGTCTAGAGTCTATTTTTACCGCATAGGCTAATTTCTATAGCGTTTATTTCTATAGCGTTTTAGAAGAACGTCCTGGTTTCTTAACAGCCTGAGAGCGATACACCGTTTTGACTACTTGCGCATACTAATAAGCTTAATAAAACTACAGGTTCTGCAAATTCGGCTGTTAATAAAAGGCCACACGCAGCAGCTTCATGATTAATTCTGTGTACTGCACGCACGTATATATCCCACGCTCAATTAGTTGAGTACTACTTTCGTTAGGCGCCCGTTTGTGAAACCCGAGCACAGCACTTCAGGTGCCTGGCCATATATATATATATAGATGTGTGCGTGTGTGTGTGTGTGTGTGTGTGTGCGTGCTGCGTGCGTGCGTGCGTGCGTGTGTGTGTGTGTGTGTGTGTGTGTGTGTGTGTGTGTGTGTGTGTGTGTGTGTGTGTGTGTGTGTGTGTGTGTGTGTGTGTGTGTGTGTGTGTGTGCGTGCGTGCGTGCGTGCGTGCGTGCGTGCGTGCGTGCGTGCGTGCGTGTGTGTGTGTGTGTGTGTGTGTGTGTGTGTGTGTGTGTGTGTGTGTGTGTGTGTGTGTGTGTGTGTGTGTGTGTGTGTGTGTGTGTGTGTGTGTGTGTGTGTGTGTGTGTGTGTGTGTGTGTGTGTGTGTGTGTGTGTGTGTGTGTGTGTGTGTGTGTGTGTGTGTGTGTGTGTGTGTGTGTGTGTGTGTGTGTGTGTGTGTGTGTGTGTGTGTGTGTGTGTGTGTGTGTGTGTGTGTGTGTGTGTGTGTGTGTGTGTGTGTGTGTGTGTGTGTGTGTGTGTGTGTGTGTGTGTGTGTGTGTGTGTGTGTGTGTGTGTGTGTGTGTGTGTGTGTGTGTGTGTGTGTGTGTGTGTGTGTGTGTGTGTGTGTGTGTGTGTGTGTGACAACTGTGCTGTTGAACTATCCCACTCACCTGCTCGTCAGACCCGTCTACTTCCCGCCTTCCTCATTCACCCGACTGCTCTCGGCAGCAATATTGTTCCGGTCTTCCCTCTCTAGCTCACCGTCATCATTCGTAACCATACGTACAGCGCTGCAAATTTGCTAGCAGCACGGCTGAGCAGTCGGCGCAATACTCGCATGCGCGACTCCTATAACGCGAATGAAAGCAAAAGCTCCGGTTCTGAGCGAGACGGGGAGAGAGCATTCATCACTTTCGTCGCACCACGTATATATACTATACGCCCTGTATATTGCTCAGCGCTTCTTTTTGCTGCTCCCGCACCCATACACGAAGCGAGCGGGAACGTCGTCTCGTCGGCGTCCGCGGAGTGATCGAGGGAGTATGGGGAGTATGGCGGGAGGTGGAGGGAATAAGAGAACCGCACCAGGGAGGCACGAGTGCTTTGCTGCATGGCTGGGCGCCGAGTGCGATCGAAAAGCGGTGCTGGCTCGACTCACACAACGGAGAAGAGAGGGGCATGAAAGTGGGGATGGGATGCCTGAACGACGAGGACTCTTGGTTATGGAGTCAATGTGGCGTGCGATACTCGTCATGGCAGGCGCCATATATGCATCACCTGCCAGCCCCGACGGAGGCAGCGAAGGGGCTGCTCGCGGGAGTGGAATAAGGGGAGGAACCCAACATCTCTGTATTTTTTTCTTCAGGCTGATTTCCTGTACTATTCTGTGTTTCTTTCGATGCTCAGAGCTTTTCTTGTTCCGTGACTGCGCATTTTGTATGATTCTTCATTTTAAGGTTCGCTCAATGTGCTTGTTTTATTTCGAATTTCGGCCTTTAAACCTGCTTCACCTGCTCATATTCGCTGTTTTTTCTTTTCTTATTTTAACTTCTTGTTTTGTAAACGTGGTTCATTTGACAGCCCAGGAAAAATCTTTCTCGAATTCCTTTTTTTACCAAACTTCAATGTTTGCCTCAAACGTTAGTAACAGAAACGATATCGCGCCTGAATGCCGCAGCCGCGTAGCTGAATTATTCTCTCTTTAGCCGAAGAAATTTGAATAAAGGAACACTGAACCACCTAAAACTCTTGCTGATAACGCACTCTGTTGTTGCAAGAGCCAAATCACGACGCTGCTTCATATTAATGCTTTCTGTAACAGGCGAACTCTCGGTCCGAATTCCTTTGGCTAGCTTTTGAGACCCTTCGAATGTCTTATAAACGCTTTATGTATACCCTTTCTTATTTCCGATCAACGTACGTATTATCCTTCGTCAAATTGGTGAGAAATTTACAGGAAGGTTCCGTTTCCTTTAAGGATGTGGCTAAAGTTAACTCTAACGCTGCTGGTTCATATTCCTTTTATGATACATCGGACAGATTAGGACAGTGTGATTTAAGGCTGTAACTATAAATGAACTACGTCGGAAGGACCCGGAACGTTTTAATAGGCTAGCACTAGAGCTTTCGTACAGTCGCTTAGCGGGTTTATATCTGAGTAGCTCTGTGAACTTGAAATAAAATAAAGTAATAGAAGCCCGAACAATGGGGAACACCGTATTGAAGCTGACGCTAATGCCACGAAAATTGTTCAGGCAAATGAAACACCTTAACAAAGAGCCAAGCTTTTCGAAGCCGCAAGCGTGGCATCAATCAATCAATCAATCAATCAATCAATCAATCAATCAATCAATCAATTGTTTTTATGTCATGTGCTAGCCCACTTCATATACGGCCAACTCAGCTAAACCAGGTATAATTTTTTCCAGGTTAGCCGTAAAATCCATTGGTGTTTTTCAAACTCCTCTGTAGTAACATTTCGACATGGTGTTTTTCAAACTCCTCTGTAGTAACATTTCGACAGGATCAAATTTTACCAGAATTCATATATTTTCCCCTCAGAATACGCCAGTGGAACTGTATGCCTTTATTTATTCTTGAATGTTCTAATGAAATTATTTTTGCTCAACTGATACTGTAACACGTGCACCCTTCCCCTGGTAGGGAAGCGCTGCTCCCTGCAGTATGTGTAAATAAAACCTGATATCTCACAAAGTTCTCCAGTATGTTTGGCATGATGTACGACGGAAGACACTATTGCCAAGTGTGGATTGCGTACACGTCAGTTTTACGTGCTACTTGAGAGGCGTCTAGCCACTGCCCGGAATGTGACGATTAGCGCTCGTAGCGATTACTTCCAGTTCGCCAATATGTTGTTTGTGCTCCAACGCGCATAACAAGCACCGCATTTTTTCTCTCTCTCTCTGTTATACCAGTCGATACACATCATTGGGTCGAAGTGTACGCTCTGTAGTATTTTATTCCTTGCTGTTTCCATGCAAGCATGAGGCACATGCATTTTCTTCCATGTGTGGAAGCTCGCTTCATGAACTTTGAGCGCTTTACTGCGGTTAGCTGTGTCCTCCAAACTAAATCCACTGCGCGCTGCACCCCTGAATGTTAATCGGCGGCGACTGCTCACCAAGGGCCGTTCGGCTCGCGCTAACCTATAGAATCCACAGGCCTTTAGCTAACTTCATGTACGAGGCCTCGCCTTACCCAAGCAGCATCGCTGTTCACCCAAAAACACTGATAGCTCACACTTCCAGCTTTCCTATTGCCTTTCTTTGCTTTGTGACGTGGTCAATAGAATCCTAAAAATTTGCTATGGTCAGCTATAAACAATCCTTTGCATGGTCGGCTATAGATATTTCGCCCAAATATCTATACCGCTTCTATGGCTGTCTTTAGGTTTTTCTATAGTCGGTTCTATAGAAGTCTTTAACCTATTCTATAGACTCATGGTTCCCTATTTACTGCAGTGTTTAGCATTTTCTATGGTCAAGTATAAAATATTATGGTCAGCTATAGAAAATCATTTGTATGGTTGGCTACAGATATTTGGCACAAAAAGCTATAGCCGTTCTTATGGTAGTCTTTAGGTTTTGCAATAGGCTCGCTATACTAGTCTTTAGCATTTTCTATGGTCGCTTACAAACGTTTATGGCTTACAAACGTTTATGGTCAGCTGTAAAAAATGCCTTGAATGGTCAGGTATAGATATTTGGCCTAAAAGCCTGTAGACTGCTATAGAAGTCTATAACCTATGGACTAATTCTGGTGTCCTAACGTACTGCAGTCTTTAGCATTTTCTATGGTCAGCTATATAAAATTAGCGCACGCGCATGTGTGCGTGTATGTATGTACGTGCGTGCGTACCTGCATGTGTGTGTCCATGCGCATATATGTCATGCTCTATCTCTTTGGATGTTTATTTTCAATTTGATGTCTAAATAACTGAAAACTGGCTAGCAGTTCCCGCAACTAAAACCATCATGGGTCGGAGGTACTCACCGCAAGCGGACTTATATGGGGCGACAGTGCTCCCAGCAGTTATACCAATATTGTGACGCAATTCATTTGTCGCAGAGCATTGGGGTTGATATCATACGGTTTCTCGTTGCTTACTTCTTAGTCAAATTAGAGGACAAATCGCACGAGGGATTCGCACCGACGATATATGTACCTTCGTATAAGGGTGTATGAGTATATTGGTCTATAGCGTCTGGTATATACAATATTCTTTATACAATATTGTATACAGCAAGAAACAAAATGTAGGATGAATCTCTTCGCGATCAAATGAAGTCGGAATATAGTTGCCGACGACCTAACGGGTCCATGTTCTCATGGCCGACCTGTACAATGAGGCTCAGCTTTCTTTAATAAAGGAGCTATAAGGAGTAAGGTGCCTACGTCACTTGAAGAATATTCTAGTGACTCTGTATGGAGCCAGTGATCACATGC
This sequence comes from Amblyomma maculatum, assembly GCF_055883805.1. Classification (NCBI taxonomy): domain Eukaryota; kingdom Metazoa; phylum Arthropoda; class Arachnida; order Ixodida; family Ixodidae; genus Amblyomma; species Amblyomma maculatum. Next base: position 351,567,352 of record NC_139344.1, on the reverse strand, counting down.
TGCTCGTTGACCAGGATTTCGGACTCTACAGACCTCCTTTGTTATTACATCTGAGAAACTTTCCTTGAAACCTGGCTTTGCCCGTGTGCCCTTTGCGGATGTCAGCAATGGTGGCGCTAACTATCGCGGTCATTGTATTAAGCTTCGGATGTGCTAATGTGCATTTCTGTGGTTCTATTTAATTTTGCTCGAATATTCAAGCACATTTATGATGCCACATCTGTTCAATTTATTATTTTTTTTTGTCGGGCACCTCACAATTGCTCACTGTCTCGAGTCTATTTTATTACCCGTAAGTAGCACGACCGTCAGCTAGTCTTGTTCTCAGCCTCACGCAGGCACATGTCAATACAGGAATCTTGAGAAGTTTTCTAAATCAGCATTGTGGTGGAGTGCGCAAGAGCTACCTGATCCCCTTTTTGCCTGAGAAGTGGCTGTTCCTTCTGTTTATAAACGACATAACTAGCAAGGTGGAATCCAAGATTAGGTTATTCGGAGACGACTGCGTTCTATATAGAGAAGTGCAAAAGCGCCAAGATCAAATTGCTCTTAACAAGGATTTTAATTTGATAGTCCAATGGTGCTCAAACTGGCAAATGGCCGTCAACCTTAATAAAACAGTATCAATGTCAATTACAAAAAAGAAATCCAAGCTTTGTTTTTCGTACAGTTGTGACAACATCATCCTGAACTCTGTCACCAGTATAAGTATTTGGGCGTCGTAATATCACCAGATCTCGGATGGGCGGCTCATGTGGAATATGTGGCAAACAAAGCGATGCGAAAGCTAATGTTCCTGAAAAGGACCCTGCGCTACTCTACAAAGGAAGCCAAGCTTCTGGCTTATGAGACGATTATACGCCCAGCAGTTGAATACGCGAACGTGGCGTGGGTTCCATTCACCCAAAATCAAATATCTACGCTCGAAGCTGTCCAGCGAAAAGCCGCGCGTTTTATCTGTAACAGATATAGGCGAACCGACTCGCCGACGCAGATGCTGGCCGAGATCGGTATTCATACATTATCTAGCCGAGCGATGCTACAACGTCTCAAATTTCTGTGTCTCATCCTGCATAACAAGATTAAAGTAAATCCTGACACCTATATTTCTTTTAATACCTTCAGAGAAACCCGTCATAAGCATCATCTCACACTTCAAGAATATTTTTGTGCTAATAACACATACAGTTTCTCGTTTTTCCCGCGAGCTGTGCGAACTGGAACTTTTTAGATCAGGAAGTGGTCTCACAGTCCACTATCGACAAATTTGTTGAACTTGCCGGAAATTGTATATTGTCAACCACGAGGAAGTGATGACATCATTATGTGTTTGTTTTATTTTCTATGTATAATGTGAACCTGTGATGACGTCAATCTGTGAATGACTGTATCTTTCATTTTTTATATGCTTGCTTCCTTTTCTTATTGCTACTATTGTAAGAGTTTTCGATTTTGCCCTTCTGTACATATGTGTGTATGCCTGTATGAGCAAAGAACCCACTCCTGTAAAAATCCCTGATTGGGATTGACAGTATCTGAAAATAAATAAATAAATAAATAAATAAATTGGAATGTTCTCTACCGCCGAGGATATCAGCAGTCCCGGACAGTGGCATGCTTTCTTCCTTCCTTTTTGACCTTTTTGACATCTCTATGCAGTCACATCGTCAGTGAATCTTCCAAATTCCTCTTTCATTGTTCATATTTCATTCATCCGCACTCGTGCGACCACTCAAATAGTGATCGGTGGCCGTCGCGATTACCGTGCACGCGTGTGCGCCCACTAATCCCGCCTTTTCTGACGCAGCCACCACGAAGCTTCCAACGCTTAGCAAGGAGGTGAGACACCGTGGGAAAAGCCCTCGGCACGCTCCATCCGCAAGGCAAGCGCCGGCAGCGTCGGTGCGCGTGGACTGCCATGCATCGTCAAACGACACCGCGTGCGCTCTCCATCGCGCGTCGCGTTCGTTCGGGTGACGAAGGGCTCGAGAGCGCCTTTCTGGCGGCGGCTTCCTTTCTGGGATTAAGCGATTACGCTGGGGTGCCGGTATACCGCTGTCGAGTCCATCATTTCTTGGCCCTCTGTGTTTGTGTTTATCGCAAAGGCCGTGTGCGTATATGCCTTCGAATATTCCTGTGCGCGCGCTTATGTGTGTGTGTTTGAGCACGAGAGGTCGAAGCCTCCGCGGTATCGGAACACAATCTGCAGCAAGTTTGCTTAACGTGGGTGTGGAGTAAAAAGAAAAACAAAATTATAGGGACATATAGGTGACGTTATGAGTGGAATACGAGCTCATTAAAAGCTATACTACGGCAGCAGGCTTTTGTCACATCAATCTGACGGGAGTTTTGTAGCTCTTATATTGGTTTTTAATTTCTTGCATCACTAGTACGTTGTGGACACAACGTGCCAGCAAGCTGTATTCATGTAACATGCCTGCGCATCTGACGACAGCCAACTGCCTCCGCAGCTCCAAAGTTCTACCACGTGCTCTAATGACTGCACGCACGGCGACGACCAATCAGAACTAGGCCATGTCACTTACCACAGTTAGTAGAACCTACCTATAGGCCATGCATGCCGCGCAGTTTGTTATTCATCCGACCAATAAGCAGTCGGCCATGTCATGTGACCTTGTGCAATCATCAGCAAGTTGTTACACTGAAAGCCTTCGCGATTGATATGGATCAATCTGCGAATCAAATGATACCACCAGTTTGTTTTCTCAATTAGACTCTAACGCAACTGCATAGCGGTGTATGTCACCCAAACCAAGCGCATGAAATACCAGCTTGTATAAGAGGTGTGTATGACCCACCTGCTGGTATTATATGGACGATTTTGACTTTGGCTTGTATGACAAGCGTCAAATCAACCCTGAAAACGAATGTCTGATGAGTGCTAGTACGGTGCGACATTAGTTACTATGGATCATTAAAAAGAAGCAAAAATAATATTACTCACCCCGCACGGCATAGGCCTCAAAGGCTTAATGTGCTGAGACGGACGACAGGGCTTGGCCAAGGAGAGGAATTTGCCATACAAGCCAATTGTCCCCACATTTAGGACGCTAGAGCCAATATTTCACAGCGGCTTGAGGAAAGCCTATTGAAGCGTCGTAAAATACTTCGTCTTCAAGAGCTATTCGAACCACTGCCGATGAAAAGTCAATACTTCCATATGCCGCTGGTTTAGGCAACTCGGTCACCTCCGCATCTTACCGCGCCGCATGAGTGAGCAGGGAGCCATTCCTTAATAAAGATCAATTTTCTTCAGTCGCCAAGAGCGCTGAAATAGTTGAAACAAATTAGCTGGAGTTGTCTACCCCAGGATTGGCCGCCAAACGCACCCAGACCAATCCACTAAACGGCGACGGAACCTGATAGCATGGGGCTGCTATCGAGTGCCCTCAGAAACCTTGCAAAACCATTTATTTGCTCAGGCGTCATTGGGACCCTCGTGTACCATTTTTACGTGACACTCAGCCGAAAAGACTTCGCTGTCACCGGAATGCAGAGCTCAGAAAAATTAGAGGGTCTCTTAGATGTTTCTTCAGAGGAGAATGACGAAAGCCTACCCTTCCTCTCCTTTCATCTGCTTCTCATTGTTTGCCTTTTATCGGTGTTCGTTGCAGTGTTACATAAAATTATAATTGGTCCACTAGAAAGGAAATTCGCAATATCTGTCACAAGGCGTCCGTGTGCTGTGCGATGTCAGTGCACGTTAAAGAACCCCAGGTGGTCGAAATTTCCGGAGTCCTCCACTACGGCGTCTCTCATAGCCTGAGTTGTTTTGGGACGTTAAACCCCGCAAACCAACCAACCAACTTTCTCCGACAAGTGTGCGTTTGGACGGTACACAATCGCTCCTGTCGCGTGTCGTTCCTTGGCGCGTGTTCAAGTGTGGGATTGCAGATGGCAGGAACGCTAGACAAGATGACACTTTTGGTTGGTCACTTCGAATTTGACGGCTGGTGACGTCACTTTTCAGTCGACTAATCAGGTGCGCCGCTCGCGCGGACAGCTTTTGTCGATAACAGTATGAGCCATTAAAGGTGTTCGCCTTAAAACGTGCCGGAAAAAATATACACGTGTTTCGTATCAAAGCTGACAGGAGATGTTCATATCATTTCGTTTCCTATTTATACATCTCCCTGCTACTAAAGTTGGAAGCTAGCTTGCAATGTCGATTAGATTCGAACCGGTGGCTCATGCACCTCCAACTGTATCCAGTTCCTTTCAAGCATTATTATGCAAGAAAAGTGGGTTAGCATCCGTTGTTCTCCTTGGTTTAGTTCATTTGAGGCATAAAATGCTTTTAGCTCCCGTTATCGGCTCCCTAAAGCTTTTAACTCAAGCCAACAATGAGAGCGAGCATCCGCGCTCTGATCCTCCTTCATCCAAACATGATTTCCCTTTTTGATGTTGCTATTTCATTCTTAGCCATTTTATACGAAGTCATCTTCGGTTATTCTGATTTTTCGTCTCTTCCCGAGTCAGCAACCTTCGAGCCCTTAATTCCTCTTCTGACAAGCCCAGAGTGGATTGCCTACTCTGCACCTTCCACGCTTGGCAGGTGGCAAAACGCAACAGCTGTGGTTGCAAAATGCACTGAAAATGGAAACTTCTTGCAACTAATTTGCTGCGTCAACATCTTTTCGAGAAACATCAAAGTGACAAAAATAAATTAGAAGAATTGTTTGTCGCCGTTCACTTCGCGCACCGGGCGAGTAGCCCCGTCTTGACGCGACAAATCAGGCCTGCACACAACGCTCCCAAGCGGTGCTCCTTTCCCATGGTCCGGCGCCTTCTTCTTTTTTTTTTTTTTTTTTCGTTTCTCGCATCTAGCGCCACGGTGCGTAGGGAGCGAGCTACCGCAATGCCGACTTCCGAGTGGATTAGTGAGCCACCACCGGAAAAAAGATTTGCGCTGAACTGTGACAGAAAAAGAAGGAGAGCGACGGGAAGTTGCATGGTCGGTCACGTGCCAGCGAGCCACGCGTTGTAGGATCAGCCAGAGGCTTTGGGCGGATTATGGCTTTGGGATAGCGTATCAATGGTAGACTAATATGGCTTCCCGACATGCGAGGATTATGGGTCATGGCTAGACGTCACACGAAGCTTACGCGCACCGTACGGTGTGTCAATTTGGAGAGCAGCCAAACCGCTAAACAGGGGAGAGAACGTTTGAAGCCGATTCATACCTGCAGCAGCTTTCGAAAACGCGGAGATCCATGGGTCAGGCACGTGTAGCGTCTTGTTTGCGTAGTAGGCGGGATATTATTGTGCCTTATTATAAGCAAGTATGGTATACAAATTCTGGCTATCAATCATAAGATGTTGAGGAACGATAACCCGTAGTATTTTAAAGCGCTCAAAGGCCGCTAGAAGACGTTTTGTAACTATTATTGGCCAGGAATTCAAACTTCTAATTTTGAGAAGCTGCACAATCCCGAGAGATTCTGCGTGATAATGTGATTAAAATAGCCGGCTTTACCTCCTTCCTGCTTATTGCTGCTAGAGGTGGCCAACAAGAAATCCCCAGCTGCACTCAATTTCTGGCTGCGCCAGAAATATTAAGTAACGTTTAATTTTATAGTGAAACGGGGGGCAGGAAATGGGTCTTAGCGAACAGTTATGAAAGTAGCTGCGGAACTTCCTAAAGCAGAGGAAAGTAAATAAAAAATAATACAGGGAACTTAAGGTAAACCCTTAAGGGGAGAACTCGAAATAATTAATGGCTTCTAGTCCTCCGGCTCGAGTACCCCTCTTCCTAGTGCATGACTTCGCTGAGTTGGTAGGACCTTGATTAATTTCTGTCTGTATTAAATAAATTATGAGCGAAACGTTTCGGACATGCCACTGGCGTTAGGTATAGGTGGCAGGTGAAAAGGCCTGAAGTATAGTGACATTGAGTGACGTTATGACATCACATATTTGGCAGGTGTGGCCAACCGTTGCTTTTATTTTGAGGTGAGGGGGTGAGATATAAATGAAACTATTCAGGAGCCCTCCAGATACTCTTCAGACACGTTGCTCCTACATCAAGCAGGCATGACCGTACTCTTTGGTTTAAGCGGGGCTTTATATCTGTGTAGTGGTGTCTTCCACATGCGGTGTATACCTTATAACTAAATGCTAAAGACTGCGTGTAAGATAAAAAAGTAAAGATTCAGCGTTATATGCAAGTGCATGTATACGCAAGAAGAATTCGCAAGGGGAGCTTGCAGGCTGTAGCCATCAAAGTTGCCACGTCATAGCCGTAAAGGCAAAGGTTAAGTGCGCCTGAAGTTTCCTTTAAGGCTACCAAGTTAATCGTCTCGCTCTCAAGAAATTAACGAAAGATCACAAGCACGATTGTGGCGGCTGATAGTTGACAGGAAACATGGGAGAGCACTGATTTATTGCCGGGCTGTGTGACGTGGCGGGGCCACCTGACATGGCCGTGCTCGGAGGAGCTCTTCACTGAGGATGAGATGGTATATCAACCCGCGATACCTTTGAACCAAAACTCAAAAACGCTACTCGTAGGCTACGCAGACACTCGTTCATACGGCTCATTTAAAAAAAAAAAAGGGGGGGGGGGGGGCTTCATGTAATTTAGTCTTCCACATAATGTGATAGCCTTGCGAGTGTATGAGTATTTGTGAAGCAAGAGAGGCACAAATTTAGAGTCTGGTGATTAAGCGAGTAGCCAAAATGCATGTTGGTGAGGTGAATGTACGCGAACGATGATGTACAACAGGAGAAGGGAGCAATTAACGGCGTGGATTTACACACTTACAAGCAAAGCTTATGTGTTTCCACATTTTTTGGGCATTCGATTGTCTGGAATTGCTTCTAAGCGCCAGAAAAGTGAGGCACGCCAGCATATCGGCAGCTATTTTGACGTATTGTGACAACCGTAGACCAGAAATGCTTGTGACAACCACTGCAGGACCTACATCGAAGAGCACGTAGAACATTCAAGGCCATTCTGGATGGGCGCCGTGTACCGAAGTCAAGGGTACATTGATATATGCATAGAAGACCAAATCGTGTTGCAGTCTACCTGGTGTTTCAAGATTCAATGCAAATGTTATCTCTACAGGGAATCGTACGGCAAGGTGTACATTATGTACACTACTGACCTTAATGGATACACTAATAATCAGCTAAAATTGCGCAAACTACTCTTTCTTTTGATTCCAAGTCAATATTGCGAATTTCATGTCCGCCGACATAGATGGATTGTCTTTGTTACGAAGTTTCGGAATCGCCAATATGGCTCGAAATTTCGACTTCGAAATATCGAAAACACGCGTCTGAAAGCTTGTCGAGTCGTCTTTTATTATTGCACTGTTACAAAATGGGGTCGCAACGCATCTTCGTGGTTATAATAATGATGATGATGAAAACATTGTTTATTGAAATAAACGTTGGCTCTCTTCCGGGGGTCCGTTGGATTTTGCAGCCGCCCTGGCCTTAAAGTCAGGTGGTGCGGAACGTTTGGGTCTGAGTTGGATAGCATTTCTTCCCACCGCTTTATCGTCGGGCCTTTTATCCTTTATGCTGCGGTGTTGTATTGACAGGCCCCATACTATGTAGTATAGGTGTACCTCCATATGTCACAGTGTGCGCAGTGTGGCTCATACTCGTATGGGTATAGATTTCGTGAGGTCGTTTTGGCTTTGAGTACATGTTTGTTTGCATTCTTCTCGGGGTTATTTCTTGTCCTTTGTCTAAGTGTTTTCAGGTGGCGCATATTCCCTTCTGCTTAGCCTGTAGTGCTTGTACGATTTCCGAGTAGGTGGACAGCCTGTTTTAGTAGTGGTGCTCGTCCGCGTGTTGAGGTGCCCGAGTAGACGAGTGCTCGGTGCTGCGACGCCTGCGCCTCCATTCCCCTCTACGAACTTGTACTCGTGCGCTGATGTCCATACCAGCTTCGCTTTCACCAAAATAATCTTAACCTCCTCGACATCGTCAAATGCACCCATTGCGTTCGTTTCTGCTGCCTGATTAATTCAAACGATGCTATGTGCGCAAGCACGGCAGAGGCAGTTCCTTTGTGGAAACTGTATTGGTGACCGCTAGAACAGCACAGCGCACGTCAGCCAGTTTGGCAACGTACTCGCGCCTTCCGGTATATAGATAAACTGAACTAGACCATAGAGAGTAGCAGATGGGGGTTTCCGCGGGTCCCCAAAAATGTGGCCGTTTTACGCCGATTTTGAAGCAAGGGTGATCAGAATGCCGCCAGAGACATGTGCATTAGAATGCCTCTTGGCAGTTGCTGTTTTACTCTCAAAACACTGTCAAGTAGTCACTGCGCAGCCAGAAACAAATATTTATTTGTTTTATCCTCCAGGCATCCAGCGCAATACAAGTGAGTATTTCTGTTTGCAAGCCACTTAAGAAACGCCATATCAATTCAAAAGTAGCCGTCAGCAGCGCAGTCGCTTCGTTCGTTATTTTTGAGGACTAGCGCCCCATGAAAAATCCCTCCCGTTCGCTACACTGTATATTTTGGTTCAATGTATACGTGGGCAATAAACTTCAGTCGCTTCTCAGTCACTGAACGCGTCCGTGTCGTTCTGTACTTGGTCTGAAAGCTAGAATTCGAATCCTCGCCCAGAAGACTGAGTTAGCAGGAGAACAATGGACTAATTCAAAGATTGTATAGCTTTAGGCGTCTGTAACTGCAGCACGTCAAGGCAAAACTGCATGCAGGGGTCAGAGCCTATGTTCGTGGAGTACACAAAAATGCGCCAATGAATTGTTACTGTTGGAAGGGGTACTGTTCAATGGTACCAAGGTTGCCATTCATTCTGCATAAGCTTCTAAAGAAAAGGTTCTGTGGGCTGCATCATGGACATCTGCTCACAACTAAGTGAAAATCAGAAGTACGCAGTCTCAAGTAATGGCTCAGGAGGGTATCTGAGAGATGAAATGGCTGGGTGGGTCTAACCTGCGAAAAATGGGCAAAAAAAACTTGCTCTGTGTCTAAACAATCTACTTGACACTATCCTTGGTACAGTGTGGAAATTGGGCAGCATTTCCCAGTCATTTCTAGTACAGTAGAACCTCTACATTATGCTACAATTAATGAAGTCGTACGTATCGGAAATGCAGGCATATGACATCTCGAGCTCGCCACTGATTGCGCTCCCCAATGAATATAAAGACTTTACAGTGATGTTTTATTTTGAGCATGTCATTTTCAGCCTCTATAACTCGAAACCGAATGGACTCACCGCGTACAAGTCATCAGAGCAGAGGTGGGCATTTGACCTCAAAAACCTCGACCTCACCTCAAACTCAAAAAATATTTGGCGACCTCACTCAACCTCAACCTCATCAATTGAGGTTGAGGTCCCCCAGGCGACCTCACCTCACTTTTCAGGTGACCATTGGCGACCTCACTCAACCTCACCTCAAACTCAAAATGTGAGGTTGAGGTCAGGCGCTCGACCTCAAAAAAAAAAAAAGAATCATTAAATTAAACCGTAACTTAAAGCAAATATACATTTCTCAGTAATCCTGGGGTATATATAGGCTAGCCAGAATTTTGTCGTATGAAGGCTGTATTTTACTCCTAATTTTATACTACAATTAATATCCTGGATAAAAGCAGAGAAACTCTGGACACTACATGTCCAACTCTGCACTAAAGTGGCAATCCTCTCCCCCTCCTCGCCTACCCTTTTGTGGTCGGTTTCAATCTAAGGCCTACATGGGTACCACGTTACTATGCATAGGCCCATAATGCAATACAAAGAGTTTATCCCATCTGACCCACGTGAATAAGATTCGTATTAGAAATAAAACAAGCCAGTTCTTACTATAAACTGAAAAGACAAATGCTGTTGACCCTAGTGACGACGACAACAATGACGATATGCTCTTTTTCTTTTCTTGCCACATAGCGCTAAACAGACAGGGACATAGCGAGACACACGGGACGGGCACTTTTTTTTATCGCCCATCCCGTATGTCTGGCTGTGTCCCTGTCTGTTTAGTGCTATGAGGCAAGAAAACCGACACCAACGCGCCCAAGCTTTCATCCTTGCTCTTTTTCTTAATTCGAAAAAAAAAAATTGATGATTGCCGAGATTTTTTTTAATACACTGTAGATTGTTTTGCGACAGAATACATTAAATTAAGAAAAAATAGGAATACAGTCGTGCCTCGTTAGTATGAACGCTTTGGTTTCCGACCAAAACTGTCCATAAAGCGAGTCATCCATAATAACGAGTCATGAATAAAAACGAAAAGTATATAATTGAGAAAAAAATTATAATTATTGGCTGCTGTTTTAATTAATTTGGGTATATAAACACCGCCGAGATGTCGATGCTACCCTCTTCAAAAATCCGTCGACGCGAAACGTCATGCCTGTTCTTAAACCTTGTCAGCCATCCTCTTGAGTAGCTGAAGTCAGTAACGCCTAGACAGAGCGTAGAATAATATTTCTCAGTAAACATCTCCCCGTTTTACTGAACAAAAATTCCGTAAGTCATCACAGGTAAAACCTATCAAGACGGAGGAGAAGAAGCACCCATAATGTTGCCGAGGCAGCGAGCCTTCTCTTGAAGCATTTCGTCGCTCACGACAGCACCATTCGCGAGCACATTTCCGAACCACATTAATAAGGCTGACTCCATTTCTTCGAACTGTGCTGGGCGCTGTCGGACTGTGGCTTACGCTGTGATGCCGACGTTGAGCCATTTATCGGAGTCCGGTAGTATATATAGATGGTATACCGTCGACCTGACGAGGCTGAGGCCTAGTTGAACTTGGGTCCAGTCTTTCACGGCTTGGATTGACTGCGATTGCTTTTGCCGCTTGTTTTCACAGATTTCCCGCTTCGCGCCTAAGTTCAGCTCCATTCTTTTGCGTTTAACTCCCACCATGCCAAAAGTCAGACTAAAGTTGAGAGTTACAGGCTCCTGCTTCTTTGCACTCTTTTTCCCTAGTTAACCTCCCTGACTTTCCGTTCTTCTGATTCTCTTTCTTGCCTTGTACTGTTTTTGTAAGGAAGCGAGGGAGTCAAGTTGGCAGGCTACTATACAGAGGGCTATCAAACAGCCCTTTCCTGTGCCGTTTGTATGTGTTCCTATGAAACAAACACTGCAAGCTGAAGTACAGTTTAGAACGACGGCTAGCCGACTACGAAGAGCTCAGACCTTGTCAAGGCCGCATCGTTGACTCAAGGCGAAGCCGACATGCGGATCGCTGTGGTGCAAAATGTGGTAGTTCGGCAGCGCAACAGTGACGAAAACCAGGAGCATGAGAAGGAAGGGCGTCCACGACGGGACGCCCGGTCCTGGTTGCGTGGTCGTCGCGTTTCTGTTGTCGCTCTACTTCGTGAGTGTGTCTTAACCCTGACCGAAAAGCGTTAACGGCTTCATGGAACACACTGTGTTCTGGGATAGAAAAACTTCAGTTCCCACCCCCAATTTTGGCGCTTGTCTTTCTTCTTATTGTTTCTTTCTTACACTATTCTTACGCTCTTACGCTTTCTTACGTTCTTCTGTTCTGCGACCACGTGTTGCTGTTTTCCCGACTGCGGCCTCTAGTTGCGGCGCTGCCGCTGCAACCAGAAATCTCCCGGTTCCCTCCTTTTGGGGTCTGTCCTAGTAGCTGACCCTCGATTTGCTGCGTAAGATCCCTGTCATCCACCCTCCTTTTCTCCTCCCCCCCCCCCCCCCCTTCCCTCCTAAAACGACGACACGCCCGCTTTGGTTCTTTCCAACTCCACAGGACTCGTTCAGGCATCCGACCGTATCGGCTGTCGCATAGGTTCCCGGCTTGCGCACCCTTCTTTAACTTGCGTTCGGACTCTTCTGCTTTTTTCAAACGATGTCCATATTAACGAGACACAAATACATGGGCCGAATAGGATGTGTGCATTCATCCCATCTCCATGGTTCAGAGAGCGAGTTTCTATATTAACGAGACATAAATACATTGAAAAATCTTCGCCCCTAAAAAAACTGTCCATAAATCGGGTCGTCCATATTAACGGATGTCATATTAACGGGGCACAAATTTTCCGTAAAAGCCACTCATGAAACGACTTGTGAATCCCAAACAAAACAAACAAAAGAGGAAAAGACAGCAAAACACCAATTAATCATAAAACTCGGCCAACGCCGCATAAACCTTCAGAAAATTTCGAAGAGGAATGCTGTTTATCTTATGAGGTCCCAACCGGCCAATCCTGGGCGTTAGTTTATAATTCTGTGATCCCGTGGCGTATTGCAAGAATTGGTGAAATTGCTTCTTCGAACACCACGCTTACAATAAAAAATTACAAGGGTCGGATCTGCTAGGAAAAAGGGTAAACGAGAACCACTTTGCTGTCGCGAACATCGGCTCACCCGTCAAATTTCGCCGGAGCAAAATGTCCTGCTCCCACCCGCCTAAAAACACACACACACACACACAAACACACACACACACGATAAAAATACTTGTACGTCCGAACCGAATACTGGATGCCATTTCGCCAACAATTCTGAGACGAGCTTCTTTGTGGAATTCACTTGTTTTCCTTTGAAGAATGAACTAATAAATTGCACGGTGGTGTTTCCGAAGCTGCTTCGCCGCAAGCACCGTAGGTGAATCTAGAGAAACCGTTTCCCCGTTACTGTCGTATAGTTACAGCACATAAACGTAAAATAAAGGCAAGAACAACAGAAAGGAGGCGAGCAAGCAGCCCGGAGGGACCGCGCCCCCCGCTGTGCACGCGCTCCTCCCTTCGCCGTCCATCTGTAGCAGACATAGCAATAATTGAATTACAGTAATGAAATTACTGTAATTGAATTACTTTTCTCGGTAATTTGTAATGTAATGAATTTCTTTCTCGGGTTGGTAATTTAGTAATGTAATGAATTACTTTTTGGTAGTAATTTCGCAGCAAAAGTAATTAATTCCTTTCGAAATTACTTTTACTAAAGTGCGCCACTACTCCTTCAATAGTCAACGAAGTAGAGTGCCGCGAAAGCAAGAACGACGTGCGGCAAGCGAAGCCAACGTAACGGATCGGCAAAGGGGGACAGATTAAGCATAACAGTGCGTCTGAGACCTCGTGTGTAGCAGGGGCAACCATTCTCCAAGTAGCAGGATACAAGGCGTCAAGGGAATCCCGAAGGGAGAAATGGTGCAAAAAGGCTGGAGCTGAAAACTAGTTGCGAGCGCGGCGCAGCGGCACTCCCTGCTGCGTCGGCTAGTGCACAGTGGTGCCTGGTTACACTCAACACCACGGTGCGAGGGAGGATTGGGGCTGGGGGAGATAGGCGGAAGGGTCCATGACGTGAGGCACCGTGGCTTGAGCATTACTGAGCAGTGAGCACATATGTGCCCACGTCGATTCTTGGGACTGCGGAAGCAATAAATAACCTAGCTTCTTCGGGCCCTTCAAATGGCGGAGACAGCTCCGTGCCAGCAAAACGCTGGGTTCGCCGGTCATTTCACGACTGTTCGACCACGTGTTTTTTTTTTTTTTTTTTTTTTTTTTTGTAATAGCCGGTGCTGTAGGAGAGAGGGAAGGAATAGCTCTCTGGGACAGAATTTGGCGGGAAGACGAAAGAATGTGTGTCCTTCGCATCCGAAGACCAAGCTTTTGTTTTGTTTATTAGCTTTGATTAGTTTTTGCATGGATGGAAACTAGAAAGTAATTTAAAAGTAATTTAATTTCACAATAGAAGTAATCATAATGTAATTTCATTACTTTTTAGAGCAGTAATGAGTGATGTAATTTAATTACTTTTCTTAGATTTTCAGCAAATTAATTAGTTATGTAATTTAATTCCTTTTCAAAAGTAATTTTGCCATGCATGGTCTGTAGGCATCTGGTTTTGCTCATGCGGTGAATGCCCAACTGTCACCAATATACACCAAATGGCAATGGCGTATGTGTGCCAGCTCCGCTTTCAGAGACTAGATCGCGCTTTCCAATACTTGCAAAAGAAAAAGAAAAAAACTAAATGACCGCGCGGGTAAGTGGAAAGGAGGGTTGGGCTATGGGCCTCTGAAAAAGAGCGTAATGTGAGGGAAGAAGCCTGTTCTCTTTTCGGCAGTGTACAAAATTAATTGACATACAAGAAAATATATATAAATAAATACCATGTTGACGAAAGTAATAACAAATATCGCACACTAAAAACAGAAGAGAACTGCGCTTCCCAGAGCTTATAGAAGGTTTGAGACATCGACTTAATACGGCATTCCTCAGTGCTAGCATGTAATTGGCTTCACATCCCGTACGTTAAAATTGATTTTTAAAGAAAAAAAACAAATATCTGAAAAAATTATTCCGACATCTGGCCACAAAAATTTTCATCCGATTGATTTGTCCGTCTCGAGCAGACGGGAGCACAAAACAGACACGTTCAGTTCGCCACACCGATTCGTCTGTCTAGACACCAAAATGTCCAGCCGGAAACCATCTTAATACTTTCTAGCTCATAAAAACATGTAGGAGAACGCTGTTCTCTTTTTGTTTTTGTTTTTTCTGCGCCTGAATAAGAGATTTCAAGAAAAACCTGATATTATGAAGTTAAGAATCCCTTACTCTCCTCCTTCCTCCCGCATTGCTTGATTTCAATAGAGTTTGAGAGAGAAATAAAGAGCCTTAGCGGTGCGAAATCATTTTTTTTTTCATTGCGCTTGACTGCATACTAGCCCCATATATTTTTTTGTCTGTTCTATCTCGGCAAATGGTTAACATGCGCATGCGTTTTCCTGTATACCAGTTGCGTCTTATAAAATGTGCCGTGCCGTCCATTTCATCCCATTGCAGTTGTTCGGGGCCACCTGTGAATCTGTATAAGAAACAAGCAGCACAAAACTAAGAGAGGTTGTTCTGGAAAATACAAGAATATAAATTTACAGGACCGAAATATAGAACGATGACGTACAATTCGAAAGGGAGGACTTCGATAAAATGGCCAGATGGTATTGTGCCGGTTTTTCTGGTTTGTTCACGTTTTTTTTTTATCTGTCAGTATCACGTCCCCTAACAATTTCGCTGCACCATTTTCTGTTAAGTTTCCGTGTAATGTACAGCAGGGTCCTTTATCGAATGTAAAGCAGCAGCCGTTATAGCGCCTGGAAACGGGCATGCACAAGACACAGTTCTGCACCGCGCCGTCTGCGCAAAGACAATTTGCTTCGCTTTTTAGTCTGCTGCTTTCTTTGTGGCCTCCGACAAAAGCACCGCAGGTCAACGTGAGTTATGTGCTTTGCGCGCTCCTGGGTGTTTGAGCCTGCCGCAAGCATCGGCACAAACAAGTCAGGGGAAAGGGGGTGGCTGGCGGGGGGCATGAGGAGTTCGTGAAATAAAAAAAAAAAATATCTCCTTCCAAGTAGACCAGAGGGAAGCGGTCTCGGGCTGCTGACATTACGGTGGAATGCCGAAAGCTGGGCAGGGGCTGCCGCATCCGGTCGTCCGAATGGGGGGTAACCAAACACCGAGAGTCGGCGGGCGCACCGCGGCAGTACGCTCGAGCTCCGCGTCAAAAGGGGCGCTCTTCGAAGAAAGCCGCGGCAACAGCAAAAAGCCTGGACCTCACAATTTCGACCTCACACAATGACGACCTCACTCAACCTCAAACTCACGCGTGAGGTTGAGGTCCAATTTCGTGACCTCACTCAAACAATTTCGAGCTGTCACCGACCTCACCTCAACCTCACCTCACTCCGTGAGGTTGAGGTCATTTTGAGGTTGAGGTCGACCTCATGAGGTCGAAACCTCATGAGGTTGCCCACCTCTGCATCAGAGCGTGTTCGAAGATGCAGGATCATGAAAGGAAGAAGACTGCTTGTTTGGCCTCCTCAACGACCGGGCATCTCTGCTGGACAACGGCGTCTCACCATCCGCATATGTCATGGGTAGCAAGCGCAGAACGCCACTGCCGGACCTTCGCGGGTATTCAGCTAAGCAGGTCACAAGAGCACGAAAACAAAAGCAAAATATGCACAAATGTCGCCAACTATTCCGCTCGAACCGGGAGAAAGTGTCCGAATTAGGCACGGAAAACATTGAAGCTGAAGTTTTGGATCTTCTGGCCAAAGATCGTATACAGAGTACGAGTAAGGCAAAACTTAGGGGAAATTAATTATGTTTCCAAATAAACCACAGAGCAGTTTTAATTTGTACAGCCTATATATATATATATATATATAACACCACAGGCCGGTCCGGTGTGAAAAGGAGTGACAGGACTTGAACAGATCTTCGTCAGTTCTGACTGTGTGCACCGCATTGATGGCTATGGAAACCTAAACCACTCTCGCCAGCAGCGGAAACCAATGCTTCCAATGAATTTCCTGCTCCCAAAGCTCCATATAGCTGGAATGTTTGGCGCAGCTGAGTCAAGTCTGTCGACCAGACAACAAGTAGCGGGTAGTGAGCTGTTTCCAGGAGGCGCAGAAGAAACTACTGCGCAAAACAGGTATGCTGTATCTCCTACACCGACAGATGTGGTCGGTGCAGAAAACCTGGTTGTCAAGCATCCAACGCTGCAGAAGCCGTCCCGACGGTCATCAAGAAACAGAAGACTTCCTCATCGATTAGACGACCAGAATTAAGACGCCTTACCCAGCTCATCCCTCGTCGCTGCTTATGAAAGACTTAACGTGTAGTCAGCTTCTCAATATCTAAGTGCAAATGTCACCCCTTAATCTGTACGGCGCCCGCCAGCCCTAAGCACTCTACGGTACGTGTCTCTTCTCAGTCCCTGGACATGTTGGTCTGGTTCGGTGTAGAATCCTGGTATGGCTTCCATCTCTGCTAGCATGCACGTGCCCGTGTGCATTCGGCAGAAGAAGTAGAAGAAGAAGTCCCGGACGATGCCCAGACGCCTGGCCCGCCTTCATCACCCTCTGGCGGAATGGATCCCCGTCGTGGCTGTGCTAGCGCTCTTCGGAGGCACGTACTACGTATACGTGCACGTCCTCTGTGCCACCATGGTGAAGACGCTCGCGCTCCGTCTGTTCCTGGTTGTTGCCTTCCACTTGCTGTTCTTCCTCTGTGCCTGGTCCTTCGTGCACACCACACTCACGGGTATGTAAGCTCGCTTGCATGAGGGTTCCTGCATGGCTCTACGATATCTTTATATATTTCACAAGTGCAAATAGAAGTTTGCTCTGTGGGCACTTGCTTTTAGCAGTGATAGTTGCACAGATGAGTTTTAATAGTGAACACAATGTGCCGTTGTCGTATGGTGCTGCACAACCACCAGCGATTCCATGGCCATAAATTTTTCGCCTTTATAGGTAAGGCATGCGAGATATGTGCATCAGACAGTGGACGCTGCTTCATGTGCGCCATCTTTGCTCGTGTGAGCAAGCGTTACCAAAAAGGAGCTAATTTTGCTCTGTGTGGTGATTTCCTCTGAAAGGGGTAGCAGCCCCTAGTGCATAATCTTTCTCTCCTCTATGAAGAACAACGTATCTAAACAATTTCTACGACGTTCCTTAATGCACAGGGGCGGCCGCTCTGACACGCAGATTGACAGTCAGTGGAGTGTAATTTAAAAATTAGGTTAAACAGAAAGTAAGCGTCACCATTTATGGTATAATGATTGCAATGTTACTATCCCATTTGGCCAGAAAATTTTACATTTCATAAGGTACTGTAGTTAAAGTTATTTAGGGCACCGCAGCGAGCGCTTTTGAGGCTTCGGCAGTGTCGGAGTAACAATTCTTCCCGCAGGTGAGTCAGCATGAATATATATCACGCATAACATCACTGAAACTATACTAGCAGCGTATCACGCTGAGTGGCTCGAACACAGAGGCGCTGCACGGATTCTCGAGAGATGACAACAATAAACACGGAACGGTATAAGTTTGCTAACAGCTTTTGGCTAAATCTGGCGTTACGTAGTAATAATAGTAATAATAATTGAGGTGTTAAATTTCTATTCTTTTTTTCAAAAAACGTTTTCCGGAAGTTTTATTTACTATAGCTAAGCAACCAACTTTTCAATGTCTTTTTTTTTTTTTGCCAAGCACATAAATAATTTGCCATGGGCATGAGCACCAAAAATATTTTGCATAAGTACGAAGCACTCTACTCGAAGAAATTATCACTAAACGCTTGTGGGCGTCCATCACTGTTAAGCTATACGCAATACAGAGATGAAACGTCGGGCTATAGTAAGTGCTCTTGATTGGTGCTAATTTTTTTCTAAACATTTGTTCGCGAAATCACAACTCTCTCAAAAGATGCCATTAATTTACAGGTGGTAAATATGAGCTACAATGGTTATTTCAACACACTCAAAATTAACACAGAATTGTGTTAACGACTGCAGTCAGTTTCGTTTCAAGATGTCCTTAAAAAAGTGACGCGCGTATATTTTCATCTATGGCTGTGTGGCAGCATTGTGCATGCCTCAGGATAGCCTAACTTCAATATTTTGTTCGTATTTCTTACTGTTGAAGATTCATTTAATTCTAGAGATATCATTTCGGTTTAAAGCATTCTTTTACAGTTTCAAAAGATATAATTATTACAACCTAATTTAACATGCTGAGTCTTCAGTGTGTAAAGAGTGGAAAGCTTTTGGTTGTGTTCGACTTATGAACTTATGCATATTTCATGTTTTCTAAGCAACTCTCAGCCATGTGTTATTTGCAAGTCATGCTGTCTAAGAAAACCCTGCACCAATGGCCCTCGTATTTGATGCCTCGTTCTGACAGCCGCGTCGTTAAGGAGGGGAAATATAAAGAGGTCATGTTGACAGCGTGCACCTCCAAGCGCCGTAATACAGGTCGCTTCAATATGCATTGGATTAGCTTGTGCATAGCAATATACTGATCATTGGACTTCACGTGAATGGTCGCAGATATCGCCCCGATCCCAGTGTCTTTCAACCTGACCACCGCCGAGAGAGAGAAGCTGCTATCGCTCCAAGACTTCGACGAGAGGCGGCGCTACCTGGACGAGCTGGGCGACAAGCGAGGAGTGCTGACATTGGGCCCGGACGGATGCGTGCGTTACTGTGCCCATTGCGGCCGCATCAAGCCTGACCGCTGCCACCACTGCTCGTGGTGTGGGAGGTACGCAGTTAAGCAACGGCAGTCTCTCTAAAGTATAATTATAGAAAGCCGTAATCGCTTAGAGCAGATAAAGCAGTTTGGATGCATCCCGAAGCTTACGTAATTTCAAAATAACCCTAGAGGTCTGCGCTCTCTTTGAAGATGGCGTCGTGACCATAGTACCGGCGTAAAGTTTTGTAGGAAAGGTTAACTTTCAAATTTTTTTCTTGTAATAAAGCTTGATCCCGCACATTTGCGTTAGGTGCGTGAGTGTCTAAAACTTATTTTTGATTCCATTGCTGAGCGACATACAGGTGCATGGAGGCAGAGTATAAGTGGACGATTCACGCGACAGGCAAGAACTGTACTGCCTTCGGCCAAATAACGTTCACTGCATGCTTCCTGAAAGATGGGGTTAGAACTTACACAAGCTGCCTTCTAAAATCTTTGAGATTGAACAGTTATCCATACTCTACTGTTATTGGGAGGGTTAAGGCTGCTTCCCAGCAACTCAGTTGTTCGCTGCGTAATGTCGGGCTCAGCACTGTTTATGCGCCGGGGCCTCATTTCTTTTGCTGAAAACTACAATTACAGCTGATTTTCGTTGCAGATGTGTGCCGAAGATGGACCATCATTGCCCATGGTTCAACAACTGCGTCTCTTTCACAACCCAAAAGTCCTTTCTGCTGACTCTAGTCTACGCTTGTGGGCTGGGCGCGTTCACGGCGATGACCTCTTTGGTGCACGCCGTGACGTCATGGTTCTCATTGGGGTTTTCGCTTGCCACGCTCAGCGTCAACGGCCTTGTCGCTGGCGGAGCATACATTTGCATTGCCCTTGGCTGCTTCTTCAGTCATCACCTGCACCACCTGTTTCACAATGTCACAACGCTGGAGAACATGCGTTCTACGGTGTTCAGGGATCCCGATGACTCATTCGACATCGGTCGCACCGCAAACATCGTGCAGGTATTCACTGATTTTAACATTTTTGTTCTCTTAACGTAATTGATTTCCTCCCCTTTCATTAGTTTAGACCCATTCGGGACAAATTTATTTTACGTGCCTAAGGCGTACACCACTGGCTTATATCACTGTTTATCTGCAGAGCTCACCGTTCCTTCTATATACTGTCACTGATTCTCTGTTTCAACTCATACCGAGATGTTGGTATCTCCTCTGACCCCCATATTAGAGTATAGCAAAATTCACCGCTAGTATTTATAGGTAGACGCAATTTGAAGACGATACACATGAATTTGAGAAATTTGAAAAATCGACTACCTATTTATACCCCTTCCGTCTCAGCATCTCGCGACCCGCATGGCAGTTTATTTCTGTAAAATACATTACAAGCAGTGTATCAACTAACGCTTATACCGGTCATATGCGAAGAAATGATAACTGCCGAATAAAATGAATAAGACAGTGGCAAGATGTGCCCGCCCTGTCTGCGTTATTTGTCGGCGGCACATTCCGTCCGTCTCGTGAACACAAAATGACTCAAGCTATATAGCCTCGCTAGAACGTATTTACAGCTGCTTATGGATAGGGCATTGGTCTAATTTTCTTGGTGGCACATTATTCTTCTCAGGTTTTCGGTCCAGCCAAATGGTTGTGGGCATTTCCGGTGTTCACCACCCTCGGGGATGGCGTTCGCTTTCCCACGAGGCTTCACCCGGACCCCAACAACCTGCAGCTACCCTTGGTCCGTGCGGGGAAGGACGCTGCAGCTGCTGCACCTGCTGCACCAGCGGGTGTGTCACGTGTGTGCACAGGCCACATTCGGCGAAGAAACAGCGCGATGCAGACACAAAACGGTGGTGAAGTTAATTCTCGGCTCACATCAGCACGGAAACGTACATTCAGCGAATTGAGCTGATATTTTTCTCCGAGAAAAGATGTGTAAAATAGAAGTGCTTGAGCAGCATACGTAAAGAAAGATAACTGCCCTCTCTTCGAACATTATGCGAACTGTACTGCAGCAGGCTCGTGCATGATAATAATTTCACTTCATTATATTTGTCGCTGCTTGAATTTTTCTTACATTTTACCTCTGCTGTAGACATTGAGCCTTTTTACATTAATGGCAGCAACTGCTCGAACACCTTAAACTTCAATAAATGAATAGTTGTTTACCCTATCACTTGCCGTATATCACAAATACATTTTTCACAGTCATTATAATGTTACTTCATCGTGCCACTGCGTATAAATGCAGTATGCTTCTCTCACACAAACATAGCCGCCGGAAAAAGGGTGACGCAACGCCACCCCCCTAGCCGCCTCTTTCTCTCCTTATAGTTGCGTATTCAACAGATATCTGCATATGATTAGCCTAAATCTGCAGGGAAAAGCCCGCTTGAAGATGTTTTTTACAGCTAAAACAACTCCGCCTTGCACCAGAAGCCAAGTTGTCGACACTGATTTACACATGCACACGCTTGTAAATTTCGCACTAACTTTTACGCAGCACAGCAGCGCAGGTCTGTTTCATTTTTACACGTCATTGTTCCTTATCTCCACCCACCCGCAGTGTTTTCTGCCCCCGAAGTGGGCTTCTGTTGAAGCATTCAAATCACGCGTAGGAGATTCTGAAATGTTTAGAAGAATTCCAAAATAAACATTAGGTACTTCGAAAGGTATGAATCAGAGAGCCCCCAGACCATCTTTATGCTGTTGACCCCTTAACGAGCATGCTAATATGGCGGCTTCACAGTCACTGTGTTGTCGAATGTTTGTGCTATGATTTCATATTCGCCTAAATAAAGTTCCCTTTGGGCAATTTTATTCTTCTGGCATGGTGCTTTGTCCCCTAGAATGCACTAGATGATGGTGCAGTCAAAGAAATTCCCTACTGTCGCGATCCCTATATTTCGGGGCTTGGGAGTGCGCAAACCTGCGTTCCAAGTGATGTAACGGCACCCGCCTGCTTTTTCGTCCCTCGCAGGCAGCTCTGTATCCTCACTCCTCTTTGAGGCCAGCCTTTCATAGATACGAATTGGCATATGAAGTAGTGCTTCAATAACTATATAGTGCATCGAGACGGCCTACGTATAGAACCCCTGGTGGTCGAAATTTCTGGAGGTCTCCACTACGGCGGCTCTCGAATTGCTTTGGGACGTTAAACCACACAAATCTAATCAAACCAGACATCCTACCTTGAGCCTCTGCGCATGACATGTTCTGTGATCGCCGAACGAGATGTCGTACACCGACTTCCATGGGGCGCTTTTCAAAAATGACAACTAGACGTGTAATCATGCTCTTCACTGGCGTGGCTCTTAAGTTTCGCTATCGGTAGACTAAATGGTAGCAACTCTGCGAATGCCGAGATAGTAAGCTGATTTGATCGTATAGTCGACTGGGGTGCCAACAAAAACAAAGAAATAAAGCGAATATGTTATCTTCTTTCCGTGCGAACGGAACAGCAAAATGCTTACCGACAATACGCGCGTCAGTTCTGGCCGCGAGGATAGCATTGAATTGACGGGACTCACTGATTGTGGTGCATTGGTGTAATCGTAGCATGCTGTATCTAACCAGGTTAAGCTGAGGGGGAAAATGCAGTACGCTGCACGTCAATGCAGCTAAAAGTTATTCGGGAAGCAGAAAGAAATGGTGAGTAAACGGCGGTAGTTATTTTCAAGGAAAGGAAGCAGCGAGAACAGAACTCAATATATATATATATATATATATATATATATATATATATATATATATATATATATATATATATATATATATATATATATATATATATATATATATATATATATATATATATATATATATATATATATATATGAACTAAAGTGCGGTGAAATTGCGAATGCGAGGCGGATACTCTACCACAAGGCCACTGCTTCGTCGATCCAGCGGTGGTGTAAAGGTAAAATTAATATCCGCCTCGCGTGCAAGAGAACCGGAATTCGAATGCCGGTGGTGCTTAATTCTCCACCACTGTACAAACAGCGATTGCAATAACTGGCGAAGACGCTTACCTTGGAATGCCCGGTGTGCGAGCTATAGAAGCGGAACCTGATGCCAGTTCCTGTGTATGCATGACACGCGCGAGACATGGGTGAAGATACGTAGCCGCCTGCGATATATGAAGTTTTTGCCTTGCGCTCCCTTGTTCCGCAATATCGTGACAGTGCCTTGATTTTATCAAAGTGCCAATGAAAATTGCTGTAGTTGAGAACTTTATATTCGACCCTGGTATATCGAAGCAATATTTTTAGAATTAGGGGCTATATCGGACATATACTGTTGCCTGTAAATTCATTTATCAAAATATGGAAAAGTTGCGCACTGTGCCGAGCTTGAATTTCGCCGGTCATTCGGTATGTCGGAGCGTCCACCGCCGTTGGAACTCGTTTATCCCACGGCGTTTTTCGACCAATTTACTCATCAGTCGCAAGTTTTACACGCCATTTCAATCTCGTGCGACGAAGAAAAGCTAACTTTTAATCCTTTAGGCACTCCTTTGGCGAGTTTCACAGTTTTCATTGCCAAAGGCGTCGGGAATACCAACCGTGGCTTAATTATGAGAGATTATTCCTTGTGTCAAGCCCAGGTAACCAGTTAGACAGCTTTAACTGAGCGGCGGTTAGTCGAAAACAATCGATCGATCGCTTTGACTTGGACCCTAGGCATGCAGTTCAGACAATCAGCTTCCTTTTACATCACGTTTAACTGTGACGAAGCTGTGGAATATTTTAAGATACTATAATGAACCTAATTATAAAAATTACCTCATATTCCGATCCATGCCAACATATTTATTTAAAAATCTGAAATATGTTCGCATCGACTTGTTACAGCCTCCACAGAAAGCAAATGGGGTCAGTTTTTAACAATAACTAAACGAACTTTAATAGCCGCGCGGGGGTATCTGTGAAAATATTGATTGTTATGGTGTAGTCTTACTGTATGTGGTAAGAATTACGCTTACAAATAACATTTGTTTGAAAAATATCATTACTCAGAATTCCTAGTCTAGGACCATGGGCACTGCCACCACTTCGTCGGGCGGTACGCCGATAGAAGAACTGTGCCACAGCCGTGGATATTTCAACATATTTACTGTCCGCCCTTTTTGCACAGTGTTATATTCCATTCACTAATGAAACTTTCGTCGCCTACAACTCAGTTCTCTGGCCCCGTCTGCCGCTGCTTCCTGCCGCACTTCCGGCTACGCTGGCTGGCGCCGATCCTGCTGCACTGAACAGGCTGCCGCGCGGTGCGGTGGTTGCCGATTACCCGCGAATGCCGCTGCTGGTGCAGCCTGGTGGGGGTCCCGTGCTTGTTGCGCCTAGGCCGTCAGCTACTCCTCAGGCCATGATCAGCGACTACCTCTACCCGAGGATGCAATGAAACCACCAAGCACACCGGCTGGAGCTGAGCCTCCCTAACAGCTGCTAAACGATGAAAATCTATAAGTGCACGTACCTTACATTTTGAACGTCTCTATTCTATATAAAATAAAAGCATTAAGAGCAGGCAATTCATTATTCACAATGCTAGTTAATTTCTTTAACTGCAACAAAAATATGGCTGTAGGAGTCGGGTTCCACAGAAGTTTCAGCTAATAACGGCAACAGAGCTCCAACTCTTCCAACATTTCCTTAACAGCTGTGATTTTGGTCTATCGGGTTACCAAATATTAAATTATATATTCTAGCACCCTGCACGTATTAATATGCCCTGCACAGTGCTTCAACTAGATTCTTCAATTTCGCCTATGAATACGGGTAAGCGTGTTCCCTACCTCGACATAGTGTTTGCCTACCTTCCATGCTAATAATACACACCCAACGCCGTGAAACAATGTGTGTACCTGATTACCACCAAGGCTTTTCCTGGACCCCGGCGCCTGCCTCAGAGTCAGGTGTACATGCAGTGCTTATTGCGGCTATGAATGTCACTTGCCACCTCCTGACAAATGTCTTCCCCCCGCTCATATATATGCGATACCTAGTTCACTATTGTGTTTTCCAAAGTTACCTTAGGTACAGAATGTGCCCATCTGCCCTATTATTTCAAGCAATGCTTCCTTGCTTCACATGCATAACTATCTCAAGCTTTACCTATACGAAACATTTACATGGACTGAATACCGGAAACAAAACGGTGGCATTGCCTAGCCACACGGCCCACATCTTTTGGAAAACGGTTTTTAAAGCAGGTCTACAGATTTGCAAGAATGAAGGATGAAAGATGAGTAGCGTAGAAGCGGAAGTCTTCTTAGCGTTGCAGGCGCTATAGTACATACAGTGAACAAGACTGTAGAGTTGTTACGTTACAGCTACTACTCCGGGAGGGATGATACAAAGCTGAGAGCGGGCGAAGTGAAGAAAGGAGAAGGGAAAATGCCTTCGTCGCATCGCAGTCGAAACGGAATTGCAATTAGGTCATCCCATTACGATTCCGGCCGCGATCAGCGCCGGGGCCATGCCGATAAGGGCGCTGCCAGCAACCGCCGCGTTAACTCGAGCGCTGCAACGCGAGCGAATGGGCGGTCGCGCACACAAAGCAGCCCGAAGATGGAAGGAACTCGAACTGCACTCGCCTTCTCCACAGCGCGGGATGCATCGCGAAGCAATTTGCCGGAATCGCTACCGTCTTTCACATTCCGCGCATGCCTTGGAACGGAGGCCCGTGAAGGCGCGTGCGGATATATATAAGCGCCGTTCAGTGCCCGCGCCTTCAATGGCCAGTATACACAAATTACGCGGAGTCGCGTCTTCGCGCACTCATCTGTACTATTCTGCGCGTCCGCCACCACAGAAAGAGCGGCCGATGTACATGTCGCGGGCGGTATACTCGGCACACCGTCGTGCAAGCACAGCTTATATGGAAGTGTCCGATCGCCGGTCGCGATAGCGGGCACCGGAACACACCGCGAGTCCCTCCTTTTGGCGCGAAGCGCGGGCAGGAAATGAGAAGCTCGTTGGACGGCTCTCCTGCCTTTCGGTTCCGTGGGATGGCGCACACTTGGTTTGCAGTTGCGCGAACGAGGCGGCGAGCGACACAACAATGGTGCCTTGTTGCGGGGCGCCCTGCGACAGTCTGGAACAGTCTGCGGGTTCGCCTCACATGTGGCGTCGTATCCCCTGTCCCTTCCTCTCGCCTTCCTCGTCCCATCGCTCTCCAAGCCGCACTTCATCCTGCACCGCTAGCAACGTATTGTGAACGCTCGGCGCATGAAACGAGCCGTGATGCGACAGCGGTCGCAGGCAGACGATCGTCGCGCCGCGTTGCGGGGGAGGCCTTTGCACAAGACGTGCCGTCGGCGAACAGCATAGGGACCGAGATTGCGGGCGGTGCATAGCTGGCAGTCATTAGAAGGATTCGGATTTCCTTTTGTGCGTGTGCGGCGGGCCAACCGACCTCACCGCCAGCAGCGTGGACAAGAAATCAGCGCCCCCACCGTCTCCCCGGTGGCCGTTTATGTGGTTCTTGGATAAAGACGCCGGCGTGTCTGTCAGGAAGAGAGGGAGGAAGAGGGCGGCCATTTTGACGCGGCAGCCGTTATATAAATAGTACAGAATCAAGCCCTCACATACGGCCCGCTGCCAGAGGGGGAATGGGAGACTCGATATGTACAGCACCTACAGACGGCCGGATTGGCTGAGCTCTGAATGAAACGGCCCCAAGAGCTGGCGTGTCGTTTGTGATGGAGATCTCTGGCCAACAGCGAACCTGTGCCAACGATACAAACGTTTCTAGGCGGGGCGGTCTTTCGAGGAGGCTATGTGGGACGGATTGATGGAGGACTTCTAGGGTGCGTCGTCTGCTGCAAGCTCGGCGGGATCGCCCTGGCTCAGGAAGCTGAACACTTTTCTGGGGACACAAATAAGAAAGATCTGCACCAGGTGTATGCTCAAGGCGTAATTTTAAACTTGCGGATCGTTTGGAATGCAGAAATTGCTTTCACCTGAGGCGTCATCGCGCTTGAGCTGTACTCGGAGTCGACACCGGAAATCTTCATCGACTCAGTGACTTTTGGTTTTCGCTTGCAATCCATTCATTCGCTGTCTGTTTCAGCCCGAAATAAAAGTTGATTGGGAGAACACGACTCGGCGCTAAATTGTGGGTACCGTAAAATGAGGTTACTTTGTGACTGCAGGGGTTACTTCGTGACACGCGCCCGGTTTTCTGTATTTAACATCTCGCGCCCCGACCAGGCGCCGCCGAAAAGCTACGAGCCACTTAACAAGCTCGCCTTATATGCCGCGCCACCTACCGGCAGCCGGCCGAAGTTCCCGCGCTCCGGAGCCACCCAGACATCGAATAGTTGAATCGTGTTTTAGCGCCCATCTGGTGAAGCACCGTAAACTTTGTGTGCTCGACCCGTCCGCACGAGAAAACCAGCGAAAACAGCTATGTACTTCTGATTGCTAATATCTTGGCTAAAATAAACTGTACTATAAATTTAATCAAGTCATGTTTGTAGAAGGTTGTAGAAAGGAAACTGAAATGTTGATACTTTGCGGGGTAACTTTGTGACACGCCAACAAAGAAGCCAGCAGGACGGGAAAACCGACAACCGGAAAGAAGGACAGCTCTTCCTCCGGTATCAGAGCTAGACGACCTAGGAAGAGGTCTTCTGTTGAGGACGACCGCGCAGAAGAAAGCAGTGACAGCGAATCGTCTTCAGATTGTCAGAATGAAGACAACAAAAAGTGGTTGGAAGGAGATATGAGTGATTCCGAGGTACTCTCCGGAAGTCTTGACAACCTATCAGAAACGGACACTCCTACCACTTCCGTGGTTCCAAATACTAGCAACGTCCCGAGGGTCCGCGGTACGGTTTCCGGAGAAAGCACCTTCAAGGGGGATGACCTTGTCATAGAAAACTTCGAAGGACAACTTTTCCCGGGAAGAGTGACGGAAGGCAAACCTGAGGGGTACATCGTCAGCACTATGGAGAGGACCGAAAAGAATTGGAGATGGTCGGACCGCGGAGACGCTATTTTGTACTCAAAAGAAGAAATTTTGTACACAAATTAATCCCCTAGGCCAGTAGGCAAGCGAGGCATTTCTGAAGTAAAAGATCTTGATTGAGGAGGTACATGTATCAATCATTTGTAGTACAATTGTAACGCTGCCGGAGCAGAAACCAATTGTAGACAACGCAAATAAACTTTTGATGGGGTAACTTTATGTCAGCCCTTTTTTTCCAAATCATATTCAGCCAAAAATAACGTTGTCACAAAGTTGCCCCACACGCCGGGGCAACTTTGTGACAGCTTTTAACCAGAATATTGCCGTTTGTATTAAAGATGCGGATTTGTAGAACATACCGTCGTGTGAGGGAAGGCTTTAGCAGCGTTATGCCACTATTCATTCGTCTTTATGTTGATAATTGTTCAGCGAGAGAATGAAAACGTATGAAATCTGTCACAAAGTAACCCCATTTTACGGTATGTAATTTCCGTGGTAATCATTTCATGATACAAATATAATCCGGCATTATATATAATGACCACGTGTCCACCCTGTGTTCCAGGGTTATACTTTGGACCTTAGATATGCCATCAGGCATCAGCTCGATCGCACGTATGCGAACAAAAAAAAAATGACGTTGCAATTATTCGGGAAAAATTTGAAGCGACAAGCTGGTTGAATGCGTCTTTGATTAAGAAATGCTCACCCGTTAAATTATGCCGTCACGACACACGAGTTGTGCTTGGGGATGTTTCATGTGTGCCTATGTGCCTAGCAGAACTCGGGTTACTTCGTCTTTGATTACAACTCTGATGATTGACACGCATTATAAAATGCGTGTCGATCATCAGAGTTGTAATCAAAGACGAAGTAACCCGAGTTCTGCTAGGCACTGCGGTCTTGCGTCTGAATTTGAAATCTTGCTATTTATCGGAAGAGTTCTGCATTACGTAGTGGAGGACCCATTCAGAATGCAAATGTGAGGGGATCAAGGTATGTTATAGACATAGTATACATACGAAAGAAACCAAGCTTCTCCAAAGGAAATCAATTTGAGCACAGGTGCTTATTAAACGACAAGAAGAGAAAGCAGCACGTGAACAGAAGCACGCGACAAAGAAATTAGAGGAAAGGGGAAAAAAAAAGTGTACTGCATGCACTTAATATTTGTGACCTCCTCGCCAGCCCCTGGCTTTCATGGCTAATCTAAATGAAAGTCGGAGAGTATCCCTGGCATTTATTACGGCAGAAGGAGGAAAAGAACGCACATCTGGCCGCAAGGTGGTGGGGCCTCGGGGAGCTAGCCAGCCTCGCTATACAAGTCACAGAAACAAAGATAGGTAGGGACAATAAGAGCCTTTGCAAATACTTGTACACTTTCTTCACGCCAAGCAGCAAAGCAGTAGGTTTTTATTGTTGTGTGGGGCCTCGGGGAGCTAGCCAGCCTCGCTATACAAGTCACAGAAACAAAGATAGGTAGGGACAATAAGAGCCTTTGCAAATACTTGTACACTTTCTTCACGCCAAGCAGCAAAGCAGTAGGTTTTTATTGTTGTGGATATCAAGCAGATAATATAGGATGATGTCCTAGAATAATGATCGCCAGGGGGACCTCTCGTTGATCAGTGCGTCAGCGAGAATATTAAAAATGAGCTAGAAAATGAAAAAAAAAAGCTAAATGAATAATGTGAGAAATTTATTAGCATTTGTGTTATAGCACGACATAATAAATTATACAAGACCTTGCAGGAATAAATTTAACACATTGAGGAGGACAAAACTAGAAAGAATGTGATCGCTATTTGAGGGTGAAGTATAGCAGAGGCATTTTATGAAACAGAAATGGAAATCAATAAAATTGCGTAATTTTGAAATAAAGGGCAAAAAGATGAAAAGTGAATAAATATTCTACATACCTACCAGAGATATTTACTTGTTTTTATTAAAGGGCTTCGCTCTTTATCTAGAGAATGCAGTTAGTAGATAACTATTGAAAATTGATCAAATGCCTTTGAGGTGTGTGAAGAATTAATGTCAGTAGATGAAGGTTGAAGGTTTAAGGTTTATTTCCGCAACTGGTGTTGCGAGGACAGCCAGGGAAAAAGCTGTATAAACAGCTTGAGAGGTCTTGGCTTCCTCTTACAGAGCAGCATTGACGGCGGTTTTGAGTGACATCCACTTTCAAATGGATGTCACTCAAAACAACGCCACCTTCTTCTATTAGTACGAGCATTTAAAGGAAGCAGGGTATCTTGTTGAGGAAAGCTGACTATATTTATGGATAACAGAGGATGGGGATCGATGAAATTCATCATGAGTTCACTAATACAGACGCGAAATGTGTAGGCTCTTAATTTGAGCTTAAGTTGAGGCCTAGCGACAGAATTTAGTGTTTAAGGGGGCCGATCTGCGTCAGACCTAAGCGATTGCATGGATGACTTGATTATACTTGATGAAGGCAGTGAAGGGGATTATTGAATGCATTACCCCCCCCCCCCCCCCCCCCCCCCCGATAGGCAATAAATTGACTACGTATGAAAAACTAAAAAGACAGCGAAATGATGTGGAGGCAGAAATGATGTTCAGTTCAAATTAATAATAGAAATCGAGAATGAATTGCAAATGATAGAGATTTAATTGCGCGATAAAATATGAATGAGAGTTGTACAACCGCAAAACGTGTAGCAGCTGTATCTTATGTATAAATAGCTTTCTTATTAATGTACTTCAGGAGCCTCCATATTATTTAAGGCTAGAATGAAACGCAAGCTATAGCTTTTTTCTGAGGGTTAATCTGCAGTAAATTTCATGCAGGCCAAGGTATATTATTATGACAACTTTCACATAAGTTAGATACAAGACAATTTATTTATTAATGGCGCTGAATATACCTATTCAATAAATACAATAAATGAATAAATACAAGACAAGAAGTATTTTTCTTCGGAAAAAGTAGCTATTTAGTTTGCGTAGAGTGTACGGTTAATTAACAATATTAACGAATTTTCGAAATTCATTAAAATAAATAAAGAAGAAAAGTGGCCGTAAAATGGAACCTTTCGGAGCACCTCGAATAATAACGGCTGATCTGAAACTCGCATTTGCCAGTTTAACAGCCCCAAGTATATCAACAAGATTACTGTGTATTGAAAATAAACAAGGGTCAATTTCCGAAGATCGCTGTTCTTAGAAAACGGAGTCGTTGACCGTGTCTAATGCATAAAAATTCAACAAATGCAGCTCAAACGAAATACGCCTGATCCAATAATCCTTAATGAAATGAGTGAGTCGGTGAAAGGTCATGGCAAAGTTTTCGCTTATGTCGGTGAGGTATAGCCTCCATATTTAGTTCCTGACCACAAAAAATTCGCTTCGTCCGAATTTCAAAAAATCGGCGTCCAACTTATTATTACTATGACCAACGCATTGGCGTCTTCCACGCCACCTCAAAAATTTGATTTCGTTCAAATTTGAGCAGAATTGGTACACAATATAATTTTATTATCGCCAACTCAGTTGCGACTTCCATATTTAGGTAAGCCACCCCCAATATTTGTCATGCTTACGCCGTCTTCTCGCGTATAGTGTGCTACATGCACCCTTGGAATTTTTTCTTTGGATTTACGGTTTTTACGAGGCCTTGAGAGAGATTGGAGACATCATTTATAAGCAAGAAATATGTACAAAGTATTAACGACTTTCAAAGGACGAACATTCTGGCTGTGTCGCAGATCTCCTCCACGATTACTGGAGGAATTTCCCACTTCGCTTCAGAAACGACCATCCACGAAGATCAATGTGGTGGCGATAAGATAGGAAAATATCCCGCACTCTACCTGCACATAAAACAAAAAAGATAAACTAGAGATCCTCCAAATATGGTTTTGCAACTTTCCAATGCGTCAAAAGTGATTTTCGGGTTTTTCACACTCCTTCTTACCTTTACTCCCAGATTGCGTAGCCCCGCGTATCAAACGCTCAACCGTCAACTAAGAGCGACGGGATGGACACGAACCTTCCGAATATTAAACAGAGTAGACACCAGCTGCCAACCCAAGAGCATCTGACACCCCTGCCGCACTTACCAGCCCACGTGTTTGCTCATTTTCGGTACATCAGTGCACCTCGCCATAGAGAAATATAGTCTGGGTTTCTCGTAAGTAGGTGGCCAATTTCACAGCACATAATGAGAGGTATGAAAAAAGAAAACATTTGACCTTCACACAACAGTGCTGATGTTGCTGCATAAACCAAATGAAGAGACATTTGCGTGATCTAGATGTAAGGCGGTAACTGTGTTTAGCACAAATTCTGAAACCTACATGCAACTAATGGACATCCGACTATTGTATATATAACAAAATTAAACAGTATGAAACCCAGCCAGTTAACATATTTGAATACGACAAAGATGAGCGTGAAGGATAGAAGAAAGCAAGTTTGTAATATTAAATTTCAGAACAATCTAGGTACTTTCGTGCGTTAAGCTATATTTTGCCAGAATTCTGAATACATCTCACGCCCACTTACGTGCACATGTCATGCTTTGTATGCCATCCAGACAAGATTCATTTATTGATCTTTAATTTTTTAATGTAGATAAAGTATAAATAACGCTCATCGTAAGTTTTGCTTTACTAGCTGTTTTACTAGCCTTTCTTACATCAATGTGAAATGATTTTCTTGGTTAAAGTTCTACTCCGTAACTGCATATACTTTGTTTTCTCTTCGCTTCCTTTCTCAGTTCTCCGTACCCCGCTGCTGACTTGTAGGGCTGGTTGGACCGGTCAGGCGGCGTAAAATCAATGCTTTTTTCTCCCCATCTCAGTTTTATAAGTGCAAACTGAAATAAAATACTGGCCGACTGGTCTACCACCTGACTAATTGATTGATTGATTCATTGATTCATTGATTGAATGAATGAATGATTGGTCTATTGATTGATTGACTGATTGAGAGTTCAGGGAAGTACTGTCTGTGTAAACATTTAATATTGTTTGCAATGAGAGCCTGTAAGACCGTACAATTGTTCGTAGCCCCTAAAGCAGCTACGTCACTGCAGTGTCTGCTGCTAATACTAGACTCCTGAGAAGGAAGCAACAAAGCCTGCAAACCTGAAAACAGTGCCAGCAGCTGCGGTTTGTTCGCTGATATAAGCATGCAGGTACAAAGCGAGCAGCATAATGTCTAAACGCTGCCTAAAACGCTGCAAGAGTTCTATTCGGGACTCAGGTTATCGGAAAGATTTTGGGATAAAGACATTCCTCGGAGACAGCTTGCCGCATTTCCTGGAGGATGATGGTCACCGTCGCCTATATGCCGACAAACGCAAAGTACACACAGCAGCTCACTTTGTGACGTTCTCTTTTTATTTCATGAGAAGCAACAGTCGAGTACGGAAATGTGCATGCCCCATATTCGACCGATAAAAATATGTAAGCCCTTAATGCAAACACGGGGGCCAGTTGGTTGATCATTCTGTGGAATACTGCGCTACTTGATATACAGAGACAAATGGAAGACCACACTCGAATGAAGCGCAAATTTTGCGCTTCATTCGTGTGTCGTCTTCCATTTGTCTCTGTATATCAAGTAGCGCAGTATTCCACAGAATGTAAGCCCTCACACCTGAAGAAAGAACACTCCGATAGCAAGCTGCAGTGGTCGCTTTTATTGTCGCTTTAAAAGAGGCTTTCCTGGATCAAAAGACGCCGCTGCATTGCGGTCGGTTACCGCTAGTCTTCCCCTCCGATGCTTTCTCGCAGCCTGCAAAGCGTGAAGCCAGTATTTCGCAGATTCTGCCTGGCAGGCTGAAGCAATCACCATAAAACGGCACTAACTGGCAGCACGACCATGGAGTAATGTTTTCTCTGCTTTTACCGTCGCCAGCATTGATAGCTTTGCTGTTGCAGCTGTGGGCATTGCCTGCCCATGTACTTTGTTACTGCCCGCTGGTAAAACATTTTACATTCGTTGGTGAATTCAGGCAGAGGAGATAAGAGATAGAAGGAGACGGGTTAGAGATCGAAATACTTGGAAATTGACTGAAGACGTAAATAAACTGGCAGGAGGTATAGAAAATATCTAACTTCGCGATACGAACAAGATGCATTCAAGAGGTGACTATAGCCTTACTTCATTTCCGCCGAAACTTCGTCAATCATGCGGTTATAATGAGACGTTATGCATACATTAATAGCATTTGGAGCGCGAAAACAACGCGCAAGGTAAAATGCGATGTCGTGTCACAAACATGTAGTAGCAATTACTCGTTGCACATTTCACATCTATACGTTGTTGGCCACTTCCAGCTGCTTTTTTGTCTGTAATTTCACCGTCACCTTTTCGTCCGCGGTGGGGTATACTGCTGGGTGGCGTATAGGATGCACATAGTTAACATCTTCTGGAATCTTTCAGTGTCTTAAGGAATCTTGCGTAATACCTCAAACACCTACTGACTTGCGAAGAAAGGAATGCAGATATACTTGTTCTGCTTAAGCCAAAGGATGCAGAAATGTAGTTTACCGATATTTTGCGCTAAGTTTTAGTACTTTCGTTCACAGTACTTAAAGCATTGAGACGTTACAA
The DNA here is from genome assembly GCF_055883805.1 of Amblyomma maculatum. Classification (NCBI taxonomy): domain Eukaryota; kingdom Metazoa; phylum Arthropoda; class Arachnida; order Ixodida; family Ixodidae; genus Amblyomma; species Amblyomma maculatum. The sequence continues at coordinate 351,532,778 of NC_139344.1, read as the reverse complement.
AACGTTTTGCGTGCCAGACAACATTTTCGGCTGAATCTACATGCTGAGTATACATTACACAGCAAATGCCCTTAAAGGGTAATTGTGGCGAAAAAGAGAATCATTGACGTCATTAACTTGCATTTGTATTCACTTTTTGCGCTGCAAATCAGAATTGCTCTTTCAAAGCTCGGGTGCCACCCAAGAGGGTAATCAATGCATGTCTAACATTTTTTCAAAAATGATCAGCCGATTGATAGTCTATATACATGTAGCTCGGGAAGGAACAGCAGTTCACAAGTGCTAGCGAAGCACTAGAAGGGGTAGGCAAATATGTCTACTTAGGACAGGTAGTAACCACAGATCCAGAGAATAAGTAGAAGAATAAGGTTGGGGTGGAGCGCATTTGACAAATATTCGCAGATTATTACTAGCAGATTACATGGCATCGCTCAAAAGGAAAGTATACAACAGTTGCATTTTACCTGTACTAATCATGGGGCTGAAAGGGGGAGGCTAACGAAAATGGTTCTACTTAAATGGAGGACAACGCAGAGGGCTATGGAACGAAAAATGGTAGGTGAAACGTTAAGAGATAGGAAGCGCGCAGAGTGGGTCAGAGAAATAATTCGAGTTAATGACATTCTAGTGGAAATCAAGAAGAATATGGGCATGGACATGGCATGTGGTATGTAGAGAGAACAACCGATGGTCACTTATGGTATAACAAGGAAAGCGCGTACCAGGGGCCGCAGGAAATTAGGTGGGCGGATGAGGTTAACAAATTCGCACGCAGGAGTCAAGTGGATGCAGCTAGCACAGTATCGGGTTAATTGGAGGAATATGGGAGAGGCTTTAATTCTCATGATGATGATAACGATGATGATGATGCATGTTCCCGATCCCGCAGATGAGCACCTTAAGTTTAACCCTATAACCACTGAACATCTGTCTCTTCTTCTATACCCGTTGGCGGCCTCTGTGTGGTTCCCTCTTTTAATCATTAAAAGAAATATTATCGTACTGATTGCATGAACCCATATAATAGGGCGTCTTTGAAACGGTTGTAAAAGCGCAAGATACCCTCGGAATGCGACTTAGTCGTACACTGCTATGCGTATTACACCATCACCGCTGGGTCCAATAGCTGTTTCTGCGGCGCAAGAAAGAAGTTGGGCACATTTTCTTACGTTGACCTTGAGGTGATTCAGAAAGAAACTGTTCACGCTCGACGCTGCTGCCACAGCGATCGATTTTCGAAATGACATATTAGAAGGGGGGAGCGAGACAACACTAAAGCTCCGCCTTAAAAGTATGTCATGATAGCATTAATCAGCACTGGTCGCATTTGCATATCACTCCGCAATCATGGACATTGTTTTTATTTTCATTTTCCATCAAGCACACAAGCGCTGCCTTTAGAACAAACGTGCGAAACCGCAAAAAAAAAAAGGGGGGGGGGGGGGGGGGGGAGGTTGATGCGGTATTGCAGAGTGTCTGACTCGCGACATAAAGGTACAAGGATGATCTGCTCATGTGACCAATTACCCCAAATTTCTTTTCAACGTAATTTTTAATTCACATTTATATGTCACAGTGACTTTTCAGTGATATTGTGACCTTGTAGTCAAAATTTATTTGATGTTTGAATAAATAAAGTCAAAATCCTCTCAACGAATGCAAATTTTCTCGACACAATGCCAAAGTCGCCTGGTTTTCTTCCTAACAGCTATCGCATTAACAGTCACTATTGCGTTACAAAGCAGTTATAAAATGTGAACGAAAAGTGTATCGCATCAAAGATTCTTGCTAAAAAAATACAGGCATTCCAGCCAAGAATCTGTCTCCCTCTTTGAGTGGAACTCAAGTTGGCGCCCTTCCAATGTGGCGTGTGGCGATTTTATTTTCGTATATATACTTGCATGAAAAAACTGCTACAGTGATTGCGGTTCACCAAAGCGGAATTTTTATGAAATTTGCAGGTCTGGCTTCTAAAAGTAGGGTTGTTCAAGATGTCACGAGCAATCTCGACTTTCACTGGTTTAGAAACAAAAGATGCCACCACAATTGTCAGAATGCTTCCTCACTAATGTGACGTTTAAAATTTATAGTTGAGCTCAGAATCCAAATGCATTGGTGGAAGGAAGCTGTAAGGTGGACTCCAAGAGAACATTGCTCAAAGAAAAATGTCTGCTCCGTGGTTCGAACCTGCTTTCACTATCTCTCTGGAGCAGCCGCGCAACCAACTAATCTACATAGTGTGGGCAACTTGCTTGCAGAGCCATGGGCTTGTTTACAATTTAGAAGCTTATTAATTTGGCATTCGTCGTTCTGTCTCATTAAGTGATTTCAGTGGCCCACAGTTAAGCTGCTCTGATATAGTAACGTTTTAACCAAAAAGATTGGGAGCTCTCCCGTGGCTTCGTTCAGCACAGGCTTAACAGTAACATTCGCGTGGGAAGCGATCATATGAAAGTCAAGATATGGCTTCTTTAATTTTCGATTTGATCGTAAACGCCGGTGAAGGCATTGCGTCGTAATTATAATTTGTGCATACTCAATCATGAGTTTGAAAATTGGTTTGGCTTGGTTTGTAGGGTTCACCGTCCCAAAGCGACTAAGGCTATGAAAGACGCCGTAGTGGAGGCCTCCGGAAATTTCGACCACCTGGGGTTCTTTAACGTGCACTGACATCGCACAGCACACGGGCGCCTTGCTTTTCACCTACACGGAAAAGCGGCCGCCGAGGCCGGGATTCGATCCCGCATCCTTGGGAGCAGTAGTCAAGCGCCGTAACCACTGCTCCACCCCGGCGGGTCTCCTACATGCCACACCACGGATAATTATTCAGTAGCGAACTGACAACCATGAGGTTAAGTATCCAAAATAATGTTCGTTGGAGGCACTTGAATCTGCCATAAAGGTGGTAAGGCGAAAGCTTTTCATTCGACTCTTTGCACCCTTTTCTTCATTTTTCACTCATTTGCTTCATTTCTATCCTTTTCCTCCTTTTGTTCTCCCCCCCCCCCCCATTTTTGCACTGTTTTGACGTCTGCAGTTGAGTTTTCTAGCTCCAATTAATTAATTACTCCACATAAACGAAATTTTGTACATAATCGTTCTTTTACTCATCAATCAATTCATTTATCGACAAAGACCGTGTGACACACATCGCGGACGCACCAATTCTGTCCACACTCGTGAGCTAAAAGGCTTTCTCCTTAAAGTAGTATATGTCGACTCCGCAGTTTTTCCTTCCCCCCTGAACATCCAGAATATGGGCCACCCAATGTGAAACGACAGTAACAAAGCTTCAGGCGCATATTTACCCCGCGTATTTGTTTGTCTTCGGTTTAAGCGCGGCTTCACCCTTTCTTCGTGCAAGCATGACATTAGACTGCGCACTACGTTGGCACACGACGAGTTGCAGTGAATGGAGTATACGCACGACGGACGCGGCACGCGCAAGGAGCGCGTGGAATCCCAACGCTTTCGGAGTCAGGACCCATATTATGCGCGGCGACGAATGACAGCTGCTGAATGCAAATATCGGTGTGTATGCGAGGACCCACACGTAGCGCAGTCAGCGCCTTCAGAGGACGAGGCAGGAGCGCCCGCCAGCGTATAGGCTCGGGCTGTTGCAACAAGCAAGGAGACTTTCAAGTCACTGTTTCTGAAGCCCCTATGCAGGCTTTCTTTTTATTTTTTCCTGGCAGGGGATGCCGGGAGCCATAGACCTTGCCGTGTAGCTCATGCTGTGTAGAAAAAAAAAAAGAAAGAAACGCGGACAAGAACTTGGAGCTGGGCGCGAAAAAAGAAACGACAGATGCCAGGGAGGCACGAGCACCACCTGAATTCCTGGCGTGCGCCACGAACCTCCTGTCACTGAAGGGTCGTCGAAAGAAGAGACTAGGCCTCCACGCTCCCAGTTGCGGAACGATATACTCTCCAACTGTAAGGCGCTGAAATATTTTAACGACAGCGATACATTTCTTCGCCGCACGGGAGCATTTTAAAATATCGAGGAGTGAAGACGCTCCTCGTGTATGCGAGCGCATGCTTCCGGTCATCGAAGTCGAGTAATATCTACATTTTAAAATTTGTGTACTGTACAGTCTGGATTTCTTTATATTAGAAAACTGGGCGAAGTTGTGAAGATTTGGCTTAATGGATAGTGGAAAAGAACAAGGGTGAGGAAAGAAACAAACGCTCCAAGCGCTTCTTGCGTCTGTTTGTTTTGTCCTCCTGGCCCTTTTTCGTTTTTGTTTATGCTTGCTTTCTTTTTGTTTTGTATTTCTTACCTCTATAGTATTCAAATAGCCGGTGCAGTAAAACTCTATCCGCGACTTCTCAGCTCAGTTATTTTAGTTATTCGGAGTCAATCCGAGTACATTTGACCTGTTCCTCAATTCATATGGCCGAACTAAAATATAAACATTCTAAAACAGCGCAAAAGAACAGGGACGAGAGAACGAAACGTACAACACGAGCGCTGACTTACAACTCACGTTGTAAGTCAGCATATTAAGCGTTGTAAGTTATGTAAGAATGCATAAATACCAACTCGCCCAAGCTTCTATTTTGGTAAAATATAAACATTTCCTCGCGGTGTGCACAGACTGATAAATGAACGGAAAGCCGGAGAATAGAAACTTATGTAGCCAATTAATTAATGGTTTGGTTTGGTTTGGTTTATGGGGTTGAGCGTGCCAAACCGACTTAGGCTAAGAGAGACGCCGTAGTAGAGGGCTCCAGAAATTTCGACCTGGGGTTCTTTACGTCCACTAACATTGCGCAGCACACGAGCGTCTAGCTTTGCGACTCCATCGAAAAGCGGCCGCCGCAGCCGGGATTCGATCCAGCACCGTCCTAACCACTGCAGCACCGAGGCCGGGTGCAGCCAATAAATGCATTCCTGCAATAACACTGTATACGCTTTCTACAGCGACCAACCGTTCAGAACATGCAACCGGCCACTAACAATGTCACCCTTTATAGAGGAAGCATCAGTGTATCGGTTGAACTTGGTCTGCACAGCAACATTACTTTAGTATTATAAGCATCCGCTTTTCGCGTGGAAGGTGCAGTGTCCGAACCCCAGTGCGGCCAAGTATGCACAGGTACTACTATAAGTATAGAAGCTTTCTTCAGGAGAAGTGATCGGCTTCGTTCGGTCTCAATGGTATCAATGAATTTGGTCCTCTATATCCCATATTTCTTAAACAAAAGAACTTCGTACGAGGCCCGGTCTTACCAAAGCTTCCATCGCCCCATTTTAAACAGTCATCGCCACCTGCTAGATGTTAAGAGCTGTTTCTACCGAAGGACGACTCTTAGCTAGGCCATATCCAAACTTTTGGCGGTCACAACAGCCGAGAGCATAGAGCATCCAACATCTCCTCGTTCAAGATTTACTGAGTCGACATTGTTGAAGAAAAACCACCAAAGTTAAAGAGGAATAATATATATTTATTCCCGTCATCAGCTATTCAGAAGTAGGAAGTCTATAGGGATGCTAACTCAGATTGTTGTTGGTGGTCTCAAGTAGAGTGTTCCCATATTTCGTATGCACAGGGGCGGCCAACCAACTGACAAGTGCAGGAATGGCATTCGGACAGTCCCGGTGTTCAATGCTTGGAAAGGATAACCATTTTCGCGTGAAATAGCGCGGAAGCGGGTGTATACGTATTTCCTTGGCATTTCTTATGAAATCACTCTTTAAGCAGGCCTGTAAAATACTCGATTCGTTTCAGTGCATCAAGTGCACGTTCATTAAGTACCTGATGGAACGACACTTAAGGCGAATCAATAGGCGGCAGTTACCCGACTGTCTCTACCAGCCTCTGGCGAAATTAGCACTCGTGGCGAATCTTACGCTATTCTTGTCATCTGCAGTAAGAATAGGTCAGTAATATTTTTGGCGTATGCATGCCATGTAAAGTTCAGGAAAAACCCAGGTAACCAGAAGTACGGGGTTCCTGTGGCCCGCCTGCCTTCGTCGCGAAAGGCGTTAAGTACGAAGGGAGGACAGACAGTTTCCTTCGGTCCATGCATCTTTATGTACCGGATGCTGTCTTGTGAACAGAACGAGGACAGTCCACGAGATAAGTCTATTGGCGGCCTCTGAGGGCTTCTTTCAAGATTCTAGATGAAGGGTCGCAGTTCAGTGTCATATAATTGTTCTTACGAGAGGGTATAGGTGGAAATGGCACCATCTTGGACTCAGCTATATAGTCAGGAAGAAGAGCACGAGGCAGGCACCTCATCGTAACTATGCTTCTTTACTGACGTATACACGATGGTGGAATCAAATTCTTGCATTCAACGGCCTGATCTAGAATCGCCCTGAAGGATCTTTGACGTTCAATTGCCAGCCCAAGGAATGGCGATTACTCACTGCTCTGATTTTTTATTTTCAAGGAATGAATAAAGAAAATCCTTACTGTGCTGCTGGTTAGAATTCACTGTCTAAAACCCCATTTTATTGTCCTGCCTCTTTTCCGTTTCGATAAGTTTCGCTATCGTCTGAGGTAGCATCAATGTTTCCCTGATGAAAAACGTTTTTTTCCTTACCATTCTTTCAGATTTTGTTCTTTTTTTATTTGAAGTTAAATGGAAATGTGAAGCAGGTTGTGGTCGCTGATGCTGCGTAACAGGTTTATAATTGTTGTTTTGTATTCAGCGCTTTACTTAATGCCAGTGCAGTAGACACCTCGGCTTCGACGAACCATTTTAGCAATTCTGACCACAGATGCGCCCACCACACAATACAAAAATGTCCAGTCGCTACTGGTTACGGCGCTATCGTGAAGTTAGCTGATGAAGTGATGTTCTCGTTATACGCCCTCTCAAAAGGCGTCGTTACAAAGCATAGTTTTCACGGCAATCCACACACTGGCATCTCAACCTTATCACTGCATCAACCCAGAAAACCGACATCCCGTCAGCGGAAAAGCTCTGCTTGGCACATGTTGCGTAAACAGAGGCCACGCTGTTGTCAACCCCTCTGCCCTCTCCTCTTGCTTCTGTCAATGGCAGGGGGGGGGGGGGGGGGGGAAGAAGGGCGCGAGAAGTTGGCGATGGTGGAGGGCTCACTTCTGACTCCCGGTCGGTCGGAGATGGAACTCATTAGGACCCGAGCGGAACTGAAGTCTCGTTTGGGGCTTGTTGGCTGTCGACCGTTGCCAGCCGTCCTCTGGCGTCACCTACACTACCGACTTCGCCTTCCTTTCCCTCTTCGTCTGAGAGGCACCCCTCGGCCCGCAAGCAGATGCTCGTCACAGTCTGGCCGCGGCGCACGAGGCCATCTATAGCAAGCGTTTGGGGCTCGCCTACTCCACAAGGAGCCGCCTTTTTTTACGATCCCCAGTCCAGCGCTACCCTCCGCTAGCGTCGTTTCCTCAAGTACACTGCCGCCGCCTTTCAATGTGCCGCAGTACGTGGAGCAGGTCATTGCGAAAGCAAAATGTTTCCGCCGTGGCAGTGGGGAGCAGTTCTTTTGCGCCTCGCTTCACAACAGTTGTCGCAACCTTGAAATATACCTAGAACAGACCTGCGCGCCTTCAACGCATCCTACACCCAGACCCTCAATTTATCTACTGCCCCAGTTCAGTGACGAGTGGATATCGACAGAAGAGTGCTGTTCCCTGGGAACATCCTTGCGCGGTGAGGGGAAAGTGGGAAATGGGAAAGTGTTGAAAGTTAAAGCCGAATGTTCTTCGCTTTCTCCTATAAAGCAGCTGTGTAGCAGCCTTTCGGCGTTTCCCAGCTATGGTAAGATATATCAGTCTTCGTTTTACATGCCGTGCTGAAAATTAAGACGAAGGGGGTCGTTTTGTCAAGGGAAAGAAAGAAGCTGCTGAAAGGCTGCATGAAAGCGGAGTGCGATGGTAGTGTCTATGGTGGTCTACCAATGCAAGTATTGCTACCATAGAACTTAAGTCATTGTTGTTGTGGTTGCCCAAAGTCGCAATAAAAAATTTATAAGGACCGCGAAGAAGTGTTAAAGAAAAAAAAGAAGAAAAGCTCACGCAAGGAATTCGCATGACAAACGTCGACAGCTGTGAGCAATACACGGAACCAGTTTAGGGTCATATTTATATTTCCACAAGATGCATGCTCTTTAGGCATTTTTTAGCCTTTCTCTTTTCCGAGAAATTTAAACTTTTACAGAATATAATTTTGTGCCGATTGTTACACCGCTGTCACGTCAGATGAGTCTCTCGTCACCACACATGGTTAGTCTTTTCTATTTTGATATATTTAAAATAGTTAACTATTAGCTATAGACATGAACAAAGCTATAATACAGAAAACAAATCTGGTCGCGCATCCATATATACTCTTCCTATACATATATCAGTGCATAAAAATCTAGTAAAATACCAAGGCCCAAATCAACTTATTCTTACCCAGCAAAACTTTGACTTTCATATTTTTGTGATCTGTTATTTTGTTCTTTATAGTGTTTGCGATCCACAATTGGTGCATTATACATGCCACTCATTGCCAAAATCAAGAAGCAAAATGAGCAAGGTATTGTTAATTACATCTCAAATATCAACAAAAATAGCGCAGGGACAGAGCAAAGACAAGCAAGGACACACATGAGCGCTAGCGCTTGTGTTTAGTGCTCGCGTGTGTCCTTGCTTGTCATTGTTCTCCCATGCGCTATTTTTGCTGACATGTGTTACCAAAAAGCCCAAACTGACACCTTAATACATCTCACAGTTGCACTGTACGGTGCCTCTGATAAATTGTTTACATGGGGACTTGCGCATAAAATTAAACCTCAGTATAGACCGCCAAGACGTTTACAGGCTTCGCAATTCCTCAATCAGGTGAGTTCTGTTATGGTCTAAATATGTTTGAATAACTGTACTAAGCGATTTGAGAAGCGTGCTTCCGGCTCTTGTCACGTTTTTTTATATATATTTGTCGATATCGTTTAGCGAAATTTAGCCACCACGTAAACTGATTTTTCTGGCTAGTATGCATAGATGAAGCTTCTTTTCACCGGCACTGATGTTATGAAAATAAATGGGATATTTTTCTGATGATTTGCCGGACGATTGTGACTCCAAGAGATAGTATACTTCGCCGCCCTAAATTAGAGATGGATGCTGCTCGTAGAGTCATTATGTAGGTGTCAGCTTACTGACACCCTTTCATATGTGCAGATAGTTGGATTCGCCGTAATCAACCCTTCGAATAGCCTACCGTTCGTTGTTAAATGATCATCGCCTCTTACATTGTTGAAACGGTCGCTAAGTTCGCTCATTTGCACTCAGATCTTAGCTTTTGATGTTTGTTTTGACGTTCGTCCTTGTTTGCCGAGTATTGCCGGTGATAAATATTTCTTCCTTTACACGGAGGCCTTTGGTGAGAAGCTTGCTTTCCAAAGGCATGTATTCATGTTCATATATGCATTTTACGGTAACTAACCTGGCGTGAAAGTATACCCTATTGCCTTATACGCTACAGGAAGCTGAATTTTATTTTGAAAAATGCAGACCAAAAAGAATCGCGGTGTCATCTAGTATGGACATTATTTGGAAGTATAATCAAAAGAAGACAAGAATCGTTTAAGCATGTCCCACGCCAGGCTGTAGAAGAACATTTCTCAAACAAAACGCTGGAAATGCGCGTATTAGGTAGTTGTAATGTATGACAAGCTATTCACATGCGAAATTAAGAAGTGAGCTATAGAACCGGCTGTGAGCTTACACTAATGTTGCATCAAACCAAATAGTCCCCAGGCTGCACTCTTTCAGTTAAGCTATAGGGATGAGGGCAAATTTATGAACCTCTATAGTCACCGTCACGTCATTCAGCACGCTATGAAGCCCTGTTAATAAATAGAGGAATTTATTCCTTTCACACCGTGTATTTTACCGGTACCGAACGCCTCTGTCTCTTAAGGACGCCAAGATTCTGTTAAGATAGAGCTGAGGTGCAGAACATCTGTCTCTTCTTAAAGATGTGCAACTGTAGGTGCGCTGTAGAATGCAAGAAATTTAGGTCTATAAATAAACTGCACTACAACGCTGTAAGCGATAGAAGTACGCTGGACTCAGGTGAAGAACCTGCGTTTTGTGGGTTCTTTGAATTATGATTTAGGCTCAAAACTGGTAAATATCGTAAACAGCTATAGCTTATGTGGGCAGCGCGTGTTGCTCGATTTGTTATTTCATTATTGCTTGCATATTATTCTATAGCTTTGATTTTGTACGCTCTTCTGGACAACAGCGCTCGCTTGTATATTGAATAACTGTATTGAATGGTATGACAATGTTTCTAAGTATGCACTCTCAAGTTGAAGTATATTACGGCAGTAGACGCAGCATCGTTTCGCGAATAGGAGTTAAATAACTAATTTTTGCAGTCCTTTTTTTTTCTTGTTGTCGAAAGTCATGCAACACCTCATGCCATTTTCGCCCTCCAATTACTGTATTCCCAAAGTCTGGCTTCGTGCCCTTCCAGCATCTATTTTCGCTCCATCGCATGTTTCTCCAGCAAGCTTATTCGGGACTCCACCATCTCTGCCCGGTCTGCTTCCCACACAAGCCACGCGTCACATGTGGGAGGAAGCAAATCCGGCTCTCGCTCCAACACCAGCGACCGCCGCAGAAACACACGTTTCTTTCCGCCGCACGACGAGGGGACTGTCACAACGGAAACGGCTCGGCGCAGGCATCGGGTCCCGTTCTCAGCATCTTCGGCCGCCGCTCGTCGAATGCCGGGTGGCAGTTAGACGAGCTTCTCCTTGCTCGCTTGCAGTCGAGCTCCTCTTGACGCGTCCGCTGTCAGCCGCTGGCGGTGAGAAAACGGGGAAACGCCGGCCGGGCGTGTCGCTTTCCAATCTCACCCTCCGCGTTCCGTGTCAGCCCAGAGGGTCCGCCCGCCCAGACTTCGCGTTGACGTCTCCCGCGCTCTTTTCCTGAAAGACGCGCGTTCCTGGGCCAGCGCCAAAACATCACCGGGGTCGGGTTCTCTCGGCGTACACGTGTGCGCGTTATTTCGCCGATTATTCCGCTGTATATCGGATAAGCTGGGCAAAATTGTCCGGAGCGTAGTCGATGTCAACTCTGGCGGAGAAGGCGCGTATGACGGAAAAAGATATCTTATAATCATTTAGTAAGAAGGTACCGGTGATATTTTGCGGCACGCTTTTCCAACCAGAAAAAGACAGTTTGATTTTGGATCCACCTTAGTTCTCACGCATCCTAAAGGAGTCCAAGAAACCGCCACTTTCCTCTGGATAGTGTTTTTCTGGACATGAGTACTCGGTGCTCTTAGTAGCCTAAGCACTGATACATGTCCGTTTCAGCGGTGCGAGCTCTCTTTTAGTTATAGTAGTTATAGGGGGGGGGGGGGGGGGTTGTAGAAAAGAAAGGAGGGATGGCTAACAAAGTTTAAAGCTCCGTTTGTTAACACTTATTTGAGAACGTTCGTGAAATTAGAAAGGAAACGGGAGGGAAGGGGAAGAAAATTTAGGTCCGCCCTATCCGTGGGACTCGATCAAGGAGAAGGATTCGTTGAGGTCAATAAAGGCAACGCAAGTGCACAGTTCGCCTAGTGATCGCTATTCAATTCTACGTATGTACTTCAATCATCAATGTAGCAGCTTCACTGTCTTCTCTGCTGAAGAAATTTGAGAGGGCGCATTTTGAGTCTGGGCCTCTGTGGAAGGAACTGAGCTTAACGTTGGCAGTTTTGCTCCGAGAGACACCCCCTGAATGTCGTTGGTGCATAAAGGAAAATAGCTCTAAAAGAAGTCAAATCGGCTAAACTAGATTAACTGCCTGCTTATGCATATATGAAAGATCGCGGGCCATGCCTGTGTACGGGGATGCAATGTTCAGTTGTTGCATTTAGAACAGGACATTGTAGAGTTGCAGGGGGATGACCCTGTCTTAGTCAGTTTGTTTGGACTTTGAGAGAAAAAAAGAGGCAGGATCAGTCACACTTCACGATGGACACCTGATCAGCACCGTAATCAATAGGAAGATGTGGGAGTGAAAGAATAGTGAGAGAAAGAGGTGCCGTAGTGGAAATCTACCGAATCATTTGCACGGACAACTCACGTCTGGCGCCCTTGGGTTTCCTTTTTATATTTCAAGGTATCACCTGTCCTTTCTCTCTCTTAGCCCGTTATACTAAGTGGCACGGGCCGAGGCTCTTTATTTTTTTTTTTCCTTTTCTGCCTCAACATAACATATGTCCTTTCTCTCTATGGCTCCTTTCTGCACTTCTCGCTGTCACTTCCCTCTTTCACTTTTCTGCTAGCTGCAACTCGGATGCTCAAGGCATTATCTGGAAATTTTGCGATCAGCAAGATCTTTGATACCACTTCAGTTTTTTTCTATAGACCACTGCTAATTCAGCTTGTCTAGTTAAGGCTAAATGATCTCAGATCGGATTCATCACAATCCGCATTTTATTGAAAAGCGCTTAAGGCTGGCGCAGAAGTAATCTGATGCTACTCATCGAGATCAATTAGCTTCGTTACATGCATCGGTTGCCTTCAGGAATGTGCCTTGTATTAATAAATGCATTTGAAAGTCCTTCTCCACACTAGCTTACATTCTAAGAGTGTAAGCCAGATACAGCAGAAAAACAAGAAAAAACACCCGCTTCGCTTTTGGGGCAGATGAAGCCGGCGTTAAGATATTCTTAAAACATTATTTACTTGGAGTCTAAACTTGAATGTCAGGTCGTGCAGTTCACAATGTGAATATGTCAATGCAGCCAGCCACCGTACAGTAATCGCTCACGGGTTTTAAATTTACCCATATGTTGCATCAAGTCCCAAAATGACACTGGTAGAATTGGCACTACACGGCAGAAGCTTTATACTGGCAAGAGGCCGTTTGATGTCGTGATACCTTCTGGATCTTCATAGCTTGAGACAATGCGGTATCGCTGTGTGGTATACAGATTAAAGCATGCATGACGCCTCTTGTGACTTATATGAAAATAAGCTTGAAAAAAAAAATTGCGTTGTTTGGATCAAAAGAATGCTTAATGAGGCTGGTTGTATGGTGTGGCCTCGAACATTTAAAAGATTCCCAACGCGGAGCACTAAGGAGGGAGATTGCTAGAAATGTCGCGAAGGACGACCGTATCTGAACTGCCGTAAAGAGCTTTAGTAGCGTAAAAATACTTTTTTATCAAAGCTACAGTATAACCTGAACGGCGTGCGAGTGCTGTCATCTCTTATATTTAAGATATTTCCCTTTCGAAACTTCTCCTTACTTTAAGAGCTGGGGCACCCTGTGCCTTATTTTCGCTTACCGTTTTTACGCTGAAAGCCAAGAAACTTAATCGACCAGTGTTCTCTCACGAAGCGCTCAACGCTCCGTGGGTGTAAAGGCGCTTATTTTGACTGCGGAGTTTTTAACTATGCAAGAAGCCATCAGCATGCTGTTCCTTTCAGTTTCGCTGCAGCGTACATTCTGAGCCACTGGCGAATATATGGAGATTTGACCAACTCCTTACCAGCAGCTGTCTTCTAAATAAGTGCGCACTGTTAGGTTTAAAGACGCAAATATAACGATGAATATACGAGGAGTGAGTTTTCGAAATTCGAATCATATGGGTATATGATGAGAAGGTGGTACTGTTGGATAAGCAGCCCAGTTGTGAGAGTCAATGTATTTTTACAGACTAAGAAATACAATCTCTTCGCTGTTTGCTATAGCTAAGCACAGTTTCTTCACTATCATCACCCTCTTAGAGCTGTTACTTTGTTTAGCATAGTTTCATAAATGGTGACTAGGAAACTGATGTGAAACCGTATACATGTGCTCCACTAAAAAGTAACATGTTCCGGCTAGAGATTTAACTTGAGCCGCCGTGCAATTGCTGCCATCAACCCCCAGACCACGTGATACTGTCATCTTGCAGTGTCCACCCCGCCCATTCAACAACAGCATGCCAGTATACAGTTCGTAGAAGTTGACGTGTTTTTATCTGCAGGATATCTCATTTAACGAAGTTCCTTTTCTATATGAATGGCAACAGCTATAGCCTCTACAAGCATGTGGTGCATGTGTACGTTGATTTTTGGATAAATAAACATTGCACTGAAAGAAACAATACCGAGATAGAACTAATTTTTCATCACATAAGGTTGCCGCCTTTAATTACGGGTGAAAACTAGGTAATTTACTCGTCAAAATATCATTCGCAAAGAAAAACCTAATAGTGCTTTCTTAAAGAAACACCGAAAAAAAGTATTCCGAAATTCGAAAGATGAAGATCGAAACGTTTAAAGACCACTTTCTTTGAAGGTAGTGTAAGGCGTTCAATGTGTACACTTAGTGCACATATGGTGAGCACCATGAATTACATCCAGATTTTTTTCGTTATCTTTTGTTATGTGAGGAACCAAAATGTCAGCGCGCTTGCCATGTGGCCATGGCGCACTCTGTACATTGTTTGGTTCTCCTCTTAACGTCTCCCTTCTTAACGATTGGTATAAGAGCATTCTAACATGGTTCTGTAGCTCTACGGATCATGAACCTGTATATACAGTTACAGGCACATCACGTATCTTGGTATTATGGGCTGCACAGATTCTGGCTGAAGGTTAGTTAAGAACTTTAGATTGCGTACGCGGGGCATCCTAATTGGCCCTGAATTAGCATTCGCATGTTCCTGTTAAGTGTGGTGTGCGTGCACAGCATACTAGTGGCTTTCCGTGGCGACTCCGGGTCCGCACGAGCACACAGCGACCTAGCAGGCCAGCCGCAGACGCAAAGCCTCTTCCGTCCTCCTACCGTCTTTGTAGTTCTAGCGCTGTGGTTCTCGAGAGCAACTCAAATGCTTGCATCGAGCTACGGTAAGGCGAGTCCACGCGGCGGAGAGAGTTTAGCCCAGGAAAAAGAAAGTCCGGAAGCCCGACAAATGCTCGGGAAGCTCGCCGTGGGCGGCGTTCTCCGCGTCATGTCTAGCTGTGCGGTCCGCAAAGACTCAGAAGCGGCTTGAGAAAAAGCTACAGCGGCCCGCGTGCCGCGCCCGGTCGAGAAGACTGTTTCTGTCGACGGCACGCGACGGCGACGACTGTACGTCGGCGGCGGCGGTGGCTGCTGCGCGGCCCCGGAGCTTTGCGGCCGGCGTGCCTGGCATTCCGGGCGTCGCTGAGGTTTCGGAGTGCGGCCAAGTTCTCTCCTCGCGTTCCTGCTGCCTCTGCTGGTGCTTCTTGCCGGTTATGTGCAGTGTTGCTGAACTCCAAGCAGGAACGTGGAGCAGAATATACGCTAAACGCAATGAGTGACGGCAACGTGCGCGTGGATGATGTCCTGGTCAGGACATAGCAGCCAGCCTTCCTTTGCTTTCAGTCCTGTATCATTCGTCCCAGCGGCCATCGGGTGCAACCCACTTTGAAATTTTAGATTGTTTACTTGCCATCTAGCGGAAAAATGTTACAGATGGAGCGATTGTACATGAAGCATGTGTCCCTGCAGAGCTTGACTGTTCTACAATTCCTACTTTCGGCAGATAAGCAGCACCAATTCTGCATACATACACATGGCCAAACTAACAAATGTAATTGCGTTTTTTGTCAACTGCAAATAATGATGCCGTTCTCGTATGGTTGGTATAGTTATTAGTGTCCTACGTAGCTACTGGAGATACTCATGGTGCTTACTTGATGAAGTATACATCTAGGAATGTTGCTGAATTGAAGGGACGTGGTACTCTTGTTTCTTCGGCAAGCTTGCATATGATCAACCCCTATCTTGAGTAAGCACTGAAACCAAACGAATAAAGACAGGCATCGCAAGAGTATGCCAGTAGGGGAAAGTATAATGCACAAAATGTTCGAGGTTTCTTGTTCCACAGTTTACACAGACTGCAGGTACAAACTCGGGACGCTGTGCACGCAACTTCAGGGGCAGCATGCTCCGCACTTTCTTCACCCCATTTCTTCTCTCTCCTGCGTCTCCATCGCGCACTCTGTCGTCCCGTGAACAGTTTCGTCTCTCGTTTCGCTTCCCGACGTAGCTGGCGGCTGCGCGTATGCGGAATGCGCATTCCTCCAACCGCCAGGGTGTACGTACGCCTCTTGGCGGACGCCGACATCGCATGCCGTGGAGACAAAGATTTTCTTTCTGTCTTTCTCGGACAGGCAAGTATCCCGGTTCTGCAATCTCGCTGCCTGCAGTCCGAGATGTCCCCGTTGTGGCGAGCGTGTGTATATGCGATCTATAATTAGAAGACACTTTCGGAGGATAGCGATGCATAGATCGAAACTGACAAGGAAATTATTATCTTGGCCATGGACTTGCAAGTCCTGGAGCGATATGAGACTCGTTTCTCTATTTTTCTAAGCACCTAGATGACTACTTAGATTTAATCGCTTCCGAAAACTTGGTTCCGCGGCCGGGTTTCTTGCTGGGCTTTATTTAGCGCTCGAGTTGGCAGGTTCGCTAGCATGACCAGGCACGAAGCACGGTTGAGAACAGCAAATTCAGGCCGGCCCAAACGGAGCTCTCAGTTCTGAGACTGCACCGTTATCTTTAGCTCTAGCCTGCTTCATTGGGTTGGTGCAGTGCAGTCAGCGAGAAGTCAAGGAATTCCGTTGAAGGCATACATGTTCCTTTTGTATATTCGTTTTTTCGGTTTGAGCACGGCTATGAAAAGAAATGCGAAGTACATTCCGAGCCCGTGGGACATAATCATAATGGGCTTAAAGCAACTGAAAATAAAAGCAATGAGATTAGCTGTAAAAAGGAACTTTTGCAAGAAAATAGGAATAAGGGCTTTTTGAAAAACTGAGAGCACTGCAGAATCTGCACTGCAAAAATGCTAAAGCTTGAGCGCTGTCGTTGTTGATGTTGATGTTGTGCCCTGTTGTTGCGACACTAGAAGACTGGTCATTACGTTCGGCGGTAAGGCAACCAGGGAGTTCCTGAAGCGGAGGCGACGCGCACGAACTTTGCTCTTTTTTTTTTTTATCGCTGTCTCCCCAAGACGTCATCGAGCCGCCGCCCCCTCCCATTACGTGGCGCTGTTGCTCGATTGCGCAATGACGTCAGTGGTGGCGGTCACCATGGCAGCCACGCTGGCGTGACGTCACCACGGGTTCACCGGTTCTTTACACGTTTTTCGGCAAACTTTGTCTTAATTATCGTCTGCTGATTATTTTAATGTGAATTAATCACTTTAATCTATTCCAGTACTTTACACGGGTTGTTTGCGGGTTTTTTCCTCCCAATTTCGACGACTTTCTCACAACCCCAACGTCCCTACCGATTTGCACGTCCATACACTTTATGCACGTCCAAGACTATTTAAACGCCTGACTTTTTTCCTCTCATTGGTTAACTAATTACTCCGCATTCACCAAGTTGGCGCGAAGCGGCATTCTGTCATCCTCTACCCATACAATAATTATTTTACTCGTAACTCTTTTCTGAACGATACAAGGCTTGCAGTAATGTTTTGCATCCATGCTTTGCGCCCATTTTCTTCTGACGCGCCATTGCGAACAACGTCAAACAATGCTTTCAAATAATAAAGTAATAACAAAACGATTTGGGAACACTTAAGTTCCGCGTTTAGAGGTATGACGTAAAAGCGTTAATGGCTTCCATCTGCCGACTTACCTTGCGAATCCTAGTTTACGTACATGCAGTTTGCTACTCGCTTAATTACTATCTTTTAATTGGTATGTATATTATTTTGCAAACTAATTAGCATATAGTCGTAAACTGAGCTACCGCCGGTGGCTGGAGAGGCTTTCGTGTGCTGTGCGATGTCAGCACACCTCAAAGATCATCAGGTGGTCGAAATTACTCCGTAGTCCTCCACTACGACACCTTTTTCACTCTACCCACTTTCACTCCCACCTTCCTGCCTTCCCTTACGGCGCGCTCACGTAGACACACGGGTCCGCTCAGCGCCAGGCGCTCAGGTCTGATATACGATGAAGCCGAGGAGAAACTTGGGAGCGATCACAGTCCCCTCCGCTTCCGGTTGTTCACCGATGCTAAAGTCCACGTGTGAATCGCCAGTTGGCCGTGCCCGTGATCAACGCGAGCACACTGAACACAGTCGTTTAAGAGCACACACTGAAAGGGGTGTATGGTCCAGTGTGGTCCTTCTGCGGCGTTCTCAGGGCTGATGTTTAGGTGCTGAGTGCGGGGCCCTCGTCGTATCAAGTCGGAAGCCTCCGAGCCAGCGCCACATCGACAACCATCCTTCACCGCGTTTGACTGCCAGTATGACTTTTCCTTTTCTTGCCCTCTCTTGCTGCCTGTCATACATTGTACTGATTGGTTGAAATTGGTTTTGTGTTCCCACTCCTTGTCGCGTTCTTGGTTTTCATAAGCTTTTTATCCTACTGTTCGTTTAATTATTACCTTGTGTTGCCCTGATAGTAATAGAATAATTTTGTGCATTCACCGCACTTGTAGATTTCTCTCTTCTTCAACAACGCACTGACACACTTTTACCCTAAGTGGGCTGATCGGCCATAAAAGTTCTGCTGTCCAACGTTTATTGCGAGGTCAAGTGCTAGGGTGAAGCGGCCCCTGTGTCTCCAGGCTTTGCGACATGACAGCTGTTGGTTGGGCAGTTTTTGACATGTTTCAAATAAAGCCGCCCTGCCCTCGATTAGTACATTCTTACCATGTTTTAAAAACTTCTGTCTGGTTGGGCTGCATAGCAAAGGGATACGAATCCGTCCAAAACGGTCTAATGCAGTTTATCAGGCGAAAATATAAGTGAGTGCCCACATAACTGTGTAAAGCAACTACAATTACATAAAATTGTTCTCAAATATGGACACATCGGTGTTAGGTTCACTTAGGATTTGTCATGGTGTAAACACATCGATCTGGTCTCCAACTAATCTAGATAAAAGCTTGGATGTTTGTGCAGCATTTGCATGTTCCTCTAATAGATTAGTAATTAAGTTACACTCAAGACTGATCCACGCAGTCTTATATATATATATATATATATATATATATGCGCTTGTGAACAAGACGTTCTTGGCTGCAGAGGAAATAAATAGCGAAGATGATTAACACTTTATTTAATCTTTGTTGACATTTCGACCGGGGCCGGTCTTTCTTGAGAATGTCCGGACCCCGGTCGAAACGTCAACAAATATTAAATGAAGTGTTAATCATCTTCGCTATATATATATATATATATATGGAGAGAGAATATGACTGCGTCGTCTGGAATTCATTTTATTGTTCACCGAAATTCAAGATTTTTCGCTTTCGCCTCAGTAAGTGTTTTATCTGAGAGAGAGAGAGATATATTTTAATGGCAACAGGAGATGTCTGCCTGGTGGAAAGCCTAGCATGCTACTCCTGATGAGGGTTGAGGGATGAGGGTGACAGAGTGTGGGAGGGGAAGGGGAAATAAGTGAGAAAAAAAAAAGAGAATCTGTGTCGCACACTTTCACACGCACATAATCACACACAGATGAGTTTTAAAGGGTATTGATCAACCCTGTGTCCTTAAGAAAAGTTATCTTTCACTTATCTGAGTTCTTATCTTATCTGAGTTCACTCACTTCCATCATGCCGTTGCACTGAAAGGCTGATTTTGTTTTTGTTTCTTTTTGTTTTGTTTTTTTTTTGTTTTTTTTTTGCATACGTTAATTCATTCTCGCCGTTTGATTCACTCGGAAAATAATAAAATTGCTTTGAGTTCTTCATTAAAACGCCAAGAATTAGAAATCAGAACATTATAATCCTTGCAATGGTGTGTTTTTCCGCCCTGTGTAGAAATTGTGAACTCCTGGTTGCTATGCGATCAGCTGGAGCATTCTTTCTATCTGCTCCTGATATAGCCGTGTGAGAGGCATTGGCACACGGCAGTAGATAAACAAACCAACAAATGGAATTCTAATGTGCACCACGGTTATTCCCTCTAAGCTATTTAGCTCGCTTGTGGTATAAGTAACCTAGTTCAAAAAAGAAAAAGAAGAAGAAAGCAGTTAAAACTATCTTTATTTTCAAAACTGTCGCAAAGTGCGCCAACAGGGTTTATACGGCGCTCGTGACGATGCGAAGCCGTAAAAATCCCTCGACTTCCCGTCCCGGTCTCTGAAGGACGTCCGCGTGACGTAGGGATTTGCCTCGCGTGCGCTGAAACGCGTTCCACTTAGTCGCGCACATAAAGGTGAGTAGGGTACTACTCAGGGCTTACACTATTCCTTCTCTCCCACCTTCGTGACACTGACATCACATGACCGGGGGCGTCAATAAACAGCGTTTTATGTGTCCCCTAGACAGCGATGTCTGGCAACCGGACCTTGAGGTCAGGCGCCCCTGCACCACGAGTGGATAGAGCATGAACCCCCGCGGGTGTATTTTTTTCCGGTATGCAGCACCGACAACAGGAAAGCATCCACTACCCCTACAGTGAACAGTAGAAAAATGGCGTCGATCACTCCGGTTGCCTCTACAGAAAAAAGAAGACATCACTCCTTGGTTCGCCGTCAGTTTATTGGTGCATTCTTAAACGCATATCACTGGCTGCGCAGATTTTCGGATTCTTTTTTTACAGCCAGCTATGGATGTGGGGATTGTTATCGGGTCATCTTTCTCGAAGCAGGCTCTGCCTACGCCTACTATACTTAAAGCGATAGGTCTGTAGGAGATGCTCTTTGGGGGGAATATAGATACGCACAAGTGCCCTTGGTGTAGTATTTAACTGCAGAAAACGTTAGCAGTCAGCAATCAAGATATCAACTCCTGATAATAATCAACGTCTTACGAGCACCAAGTAAATCCGTGGGTTATGTCAAGTGCAACTGGGAATCTTCCTCCACCAGAAAATATATATATAAGTTTGAGCGTTTTGGCCCTCCGTGACTTCGAAATGTGTATCTCAAGTAATTAAGAAAACTTATCTTCGGGTACCTATATATATGAAAAAATATCAGGCAGTGTTAAAATTTCAGTTTTCTGGCCTTGTGTGATGTGCTTTCAATCAATATAGCTGGCCCAAAATAAGTTTGCTTAATTACTTAAACCAAACATTTCCCATTCTCGAACTCAGCCCGAGGCTTCATCAGATATGTTCTGTTTCCCATCTAGCTATTGTGTTTGCTGATGAAATGAAAGAGATTAACGTTTGGTTGCAATATGTGGGCGACGGAAGGCGCCCAGATGGTGCGCTCTGCATTTATTTCCATCAGAGATCGTTGTTTAGCGTATACCCTGACACTCCATCCACAAAAAAAATGCGACAGTCAAGGGTGGGATTTGATCCAGCGACGTCGCGCACTTAAATGCAGAGCATCTCAGTTTCTCTGTGGAGGGCGATCATCGAAATTCTCACCAATTTTGTGTACACTACAAATAAGGATCTCGCCTATTGTTTGCTGCCGTACTATTTTACTGAACCAAGAAAGGCCGCTCGGCCAATGACTCTCGCCGCTTATAGCTTCCCTCTCCTGGAATACACTCCGTTGCCCATACGGCACATTGTTAGCTTCACTTCCCCTTATACGCCACGCCATGCCTATTTGCTCCTTTTTAATGCGTTCTTTTTGTTTTTTAAGAATGAAAGAATGCTCGATTTTAAAGTTCGTTTAGTGCTTAAATGCTGTATCGAAAAATTTTGAAGTCATACTAAACCTTATTAGATTGCTCTTTACAAAGTGCAAGTTACCCTTCGAATCTCAAAGTTGCAGACTAGAGTCAATCGAAGAGAATGGGGGATCCTTGTGATCTATCTAGAACTGAAGCACTTTTGTTTTAGCGTTAATAACATAAGTTGCAAAAAAGTCATCGCGGGTCATTCTTTAAACTTTTCTCAAGAAGTTAACATTCTCTACTTCAGTAATTTGGCTTTCCGTCAGGTTATTCCTCCTCGTTCGCAATCCTTACTTTAACTCGTCTAGTCAGTCGAACGTTAAGTAAAAGCAAAGTTCATATTCTCAAATTTAAGAAAGCGCATGATTCTACGTATCACAATATGCTCTTTGAAAGCTATAGAACACTACGTCTTCCCTGTCGAGGCATTTGAAACTTTCTGAACTTATGTCGGCAGCAGAACACTAGTTATTATAAAAAGTGTCACAAAACCGCTCTAATAGGTCACAAGGAGGTCACTGCCTCCTTGCCATTTTCGCAAACTATTATTCATTCCCTGCGCATCATCGCCCAAATATTTTGCATATCACATAACCATCCCCAGTATTGCTTTGCGTCCCCCCCCCCTCCCCCGCCTCCACTCCGTTATCTAGCATGTCAATGTCAAGAGAAAATATTAGGTTGATGTGCTCTCCACTGCACGTTATAACTAGATGTTTTGAACGGCAGAAGAAATTAACTCCAAATGCCCAAACTTTTCGCGGATCCCTTGTGCGTACGTCGTGCAGATTAAAATAACCCTGTATGATTGCACGGGCAGGCTCCGGCAGGCTCAGCCTGCGTGTATACTTTCGACGAACGCGAACGATAGGCAAAGATAGATAACGATAAAGCCGGCATCTCATGCACGCGGGATGCGTGTGCTAGAGAGGCACGCAAAAGTTCGGCAAGGAGCAGTTCATGTGGCACGAACTCTCCGTGCTCCAAGCGTTTTCGCTCTCCCTTCTACATGACTACCTCGCTTTTCCTATCCTTGCTTTCCTTTTCTTCTTTCGAGCCTAGGAGTCAGATCTGTCAAAAGGCTTCCCTGCCCGTAGGCTTCGAGGAGCACCGGGAGGAGCAAGAGGTGCGTGAACGCCAGGAAGAGCGAGGCCGGGGCCGACACGAAGAGCGCGCAGCAAGCAGCACGTCTAGTCATCCATCAAGCTGTCCCTCGTTGCCCCCACGTTCTTCCGACGACGAACAGCGCAGGAGGAGCCAGCAACGCCGGCACCTTGCTCTTGGTTCTTTATCCCTCTGCACGCAGGACCTGTATGTGGGCCTTCGCTGCCTATGGCTGCTACATCGGAGCGCAAAGCTTCTGTGCGGATTTAATTTGGCGTGACTCGTTCGCAGAGTGGAGATGCGTTCATCTTTCAAATTAGCACTGAACAAAATATAAAAGTAAATCAGAGAGGATACATTTTCACTTGCTAAAACTGTAACGCTGTGCCGAAGAAGGATGCGCACACGGTGCATGGCTCCAGGCAGATTTCGACAACTTGAAGTTCTGAAATGTACCTCAAAGTACCAAGCGCAACACCGCCAACAATCATTCTAGTTTTTCATCTTCTATTCTAGCTTTCCATTCTTTGTCTCTTTTTGCCCTTGCTCATCGTTCTAACTGTAGCACCACTTCACGTTTGGCACGCGATTCGAGGAAAGCGCTGAAGATACTTTTGACACTAACTTCTAAAAACAGTGGCAATGAAAAAGCGAAGTGTCCTTTCTAGTGAAATATATATGGCGGCCATATTTTTAGCTCGCTTACTTTTCCTCCTGTTGTTAACTCGAAGACGCTTTCCTCTGTAGTGTAAGCAGGAAGGTATATAATCTTTGACATAACGGAATAGCGCACCGCTATACTCTGCCCCGCGATACACTGCTCCAGCCGAGAGGAAGAAGGCAATTTCAGGTGCATGAAATGGGAGTCGTCGAGTGACGTGTGGGTGCTCCATCAACATATGGTTGCGAAAAACGTGCGAGGTAGCCAATATACATATTGTGACTGACAGCGTTAGTGTTATAATCGCGTTTTGGAAATCCTCACTACTGATCTGGCTACAGCAGAAGGTAGAAATATCTAATGGAACTCAAATCACCGTAGTAGCTGTTGAAAGACAACTATTGTGTTCCTAAGAAAAGCACATCTTACATCGCACAGGAACCAGAACAGGGTGAAATGATTGGAGGCGACAACCAAAATAAACATTGGATATTTTTTAGAGATGATTTTTGATTGGAATGTATTGCCTGAGTACATAATGTCTCCTCATCCAAGACTGTCTATTACATGCCGTATAGACTGCTTTACATTTGATATGCATGTGTACCCGCCGGTGGCCTTGCGCGTCCCGTGTTAGTTTTCTTCTTGCTGGTTTCTTGGCTTCGCTCACAGGTTATAATTCAATGAAATTGGGTTGTCTGCATTGCAATATCCGTCACCATCTCGCTTCAGCAATTTTTTTTATTGAATTCTTGTCTTCTAGTGCACAACCACAATCTGTGTACCGACGACGAACACATGAGTTCATTGCCTTGGTTCTAGCAGAGCCCTCATTATTCGCCATTTCGTTCTCTTACAGATATGCGCGGTATTGCATCACAAACTCTGTGCGAGTTCACGCTTTGAAAAATGAACGCGCGTTCACTTCAGATAACAGAGTGATCGTCGGCCCCAGTCATTGCAATGCTACGTTTATTTATCCCTTTGTTGCCATTCTTTTCCCTTCTTTCTCGCCTAATGACTTTTCTTCGACTCGGGACTCGGGAGCGTTCGATCCTGTGAGCGTCCGCTCCGCACGGGCAGAGTGCCACTTGCGGATACGAAAGGCTCTATGTTCCTAAAAAAGACTCGTGTTCTTAAAGACAGACAAGCGTGACGAAAACCCACCGCAACGGTCGTTCAGCGGAGCCTACTATTTAAGGGACTGTCTGCTGCAACCAGGACTCCCTCCATTGCTCTGGCATCCAATCTATCGTCTACTTTAAAATAATTGCAGGTTTTTATTTCACGACCTTCAAAATAACGCATCCCTCGGTTGTAATATTCTTGAATGCTGCTGTTGCCCAAGTTTCGAGTGCATATATCTGTGGTCTGAGAACGGATATGGATAAATTTGTTTTTAAGGTGCCTTGCTGGGCTAAGTTTCTTCATGCAGCCCAAGTTGAGCTTTCTTGGACATAAATATTAACTGCGAAGAGCCTGTGTAATATTGTAAGACGCTCTTAAATGCCGAAGGGCCGTTCGAATCTTCCTGTGTGAAGAAAAATCGTACTTTTAACACTTATCCTTTGGTCGCATCGGGTAGTTGAGATGCCGTATAAAACCAGAAAATTACGTTATCGATGCACAGCAATAACTTTAATAGAAAAAACCTACGAGCTTCAAGAGGATAGCTATGCGGTGATGTTGGTTGTTACAACGAAATTTCACGCGCGGAAAGCTTGCGTTGATAAATATCTTCCCAGTGAAAAATTGGTTTGTCCAGAATTTTTGGGTATGCACGTGAAATAACTGAGAGAAGCAAAGAAAGGACCTGAAAGAGCTCCCATTCACGCACCTTTTGTGTCTAGTGTTCTGTTATCTGAACTAAAAGTTTTAGTGCTGCAGCACTACTACCCGCATTCTCGCAAAACC
The DNA here is from genome assembly GCF_055883805.1 of Amblyomma maculatum. NCBI lineage: Eukaryota > Metazoa > Arthropoda > Arachnida > Ixodida > Ixodidae > Amblyomma > Amblyomma maculatum. The sequence goes on along the minus strand of NC_139344.1, from coordinate 351,507,548 downwards.
CAGATTTCTGAAGCCGATTTGACCTTTGGCCTTTCCGAGGGACATCAGGTGTCCACAGAAACAAATGTGACAGATGCCGCCTTTCCTTTCCTGCAAACCAATTGTAGAACGCCGGTGAATTTTAATGCAGTGAATGGAACGCTAGTTGTGTTCGCGAAGGGGCGCGCTATGTACAGTGCGCAGCAGCAGCGCCCGGGCTTTCGCATTTTTCCACTGCAAATTCTGCATTGCTTTCGGAACTTCGAGTGCTGCAGCAAAGATACAATGTGTGGTCTGGAAGCATGGCTGCCTGATTATCACAGCAAAATAACGTTTAATAACTTAGGCACAGCAAATACAATCTTGTCAAAGCGCCTTACTGCTGCACGATATTCCGTGATTAACTGAGTTAAACCATCTGCATATATATTTTTTTAACGTGAATCCTATCGCTGTTCGTTTTCAATCATCGACTAGAAAGGTACGGCGCTGCCTCTGTCGATGAGACTGTGAAGCCGACGCGGATATGTGGTACATTCAGAGACAAAATTGCTTCTTAAAGGTCGGACCATGCCATCGGGAGTTCCCGAAACACACCATCGCCGTCATTGCTGTGTTGTGATGACTGCTCGAGATACGTTGTATAGACCAGGAAATATACTTAGAAGCACAGTGAACCAGGAGAAACACTTACCAATGATGACCGTGCGAAGGCGCATGAATGGGGAAGGCAGATATTTCAGAAAAATATGCTTTTTCATTTATATCGACGCAGTGTGAGACTGTGTGAGTCACAGCGCCACTCATGTCAATGAACTGAAAGAGGCCACAGTCAACACGGGTGATGCTCACAGAACTGAATATATTTCTTCGTTTATGTACAGTCTTCTTCGAAACACTGACCGGAGAAGGAAGCAGGGAGATTAAAATTATGCACAAAAGACTGGCATGCTCAGTTCGCGATCACGTTGGTAGTCTTTACTTCATAATATATGCGTGTGTTTTTGCACACGACTTAGATATAACGCGTTCGATATGCTCTGTATAATCTACACAACTCATAAATAATGCCAACACACCGGTCCACAGGGTCCAAGCTCGTGAGCGCGCCGACTAATTGGCACGCAGTCAGCCATGACCGTTGATCCAAGACGACGCGACAGCTACAAGCGGTGACTGGAATAAATTAACGCATGTAAGGAAGGGAGAGAAGGAAGGGTTTAATCGACTTTCGCACTCGCGGTGTCGCTTCCGAGGCGCCCTTGAGCACGCGGTTAGTGTGCAAGTCAACACGCACATGCACAGCGCCCGATGTGAAAGGTTCGCAAACCTGCCTGAATGACTTCAGTTCCAAAGATGTGTTTAAGGGTTATATTAGCGGGTGTTGATAGTAAATCCAATAGAGAGTTACAGCATAGCGTGATCAGCGATTCATTACCGAGACCTGGCCGCCACAGCGCGTTACTGCGCATGCCCAGATCACCTTGACGACACCAGATGGCGCCACATGTTGGACGCCGGCACGCAGTTTCGCGTTGGGCGCAGTCAGCGCGTGAGCACTGGCGCCGCGAGGTAGCAGGTTACGGTGGCGAATCGTATACCGCTCTATGCTGTAACTCTCTTTAACATTAGAAGCAGCAGAGGCCAATCGCAAGTCACAGCTGAAAACTGGGTCAAAACGAGTTTGCCTCCCCGAGATTAAAGAAATAATTAACCGGCAAATTCCAGACACGCGAGCCTCGAGGAAATCTTTGATCGCTGAGACCTCAAGTCGACCTCTCAGTTACCGTGATAGGCAGAGAGTTGGCGTGGGGCGTGGAGTGGCAGAGCTTACCGGATTGAATTTACTATTTACAATTTCCGCCCCCTACTACCGCTTTCGCAACGCAAAATTTTGATGCATAAAGACGAAGTGCAGAAATCACCGGGGTAGCACTATTCGTGGTAGCAGCGGACTAATAATGAAAGGAACGTCCTTACCATCACTCAAAATCCCCTTTATGTTTTACAAATACTTTAAATCAACTACGAAAAAGTGCCAAAATAGGGAAGGTCGGAATAAAAATGAGCGCTCTTTAAGCTGACACATACATGCTTTTGAAGTGAAAACACATTAATAGGTGGCTCAAAATTAAGCCTGTTATCTTAACTTCCACAAGGTTGATTTTTTCAGGTGAGCGGGGTGCTAACTATGCTTCGATGTGTACAATTAGCGATTTAATTATCAAAAGAGTTCAAAAATGAGGAGTTTATGGGAGTACAAACTATGTAAGGCAGATTTGCGAACGACAGCAACACACGCTCAGGGCATAGTCGGAATCGCAAGTGGTAGATGAGAGCTTATGGTTAATCATGACGACCCGGTATACTGTAGTACCGAGACAGTAGGTGTCGGGAATGCGCGCGCAAAAAAAAAAAAAAAAAAAGAGGAAAACGCAGACGCACTGAGTTTGTTGTTTTCTCCACGCCGTGTGAAGGACGAGATTGTTCACAGGAAGGGAGCGTCGACCACTGGTTCGATTAGTACCAGTCAGCACATATTTCCACGTTTCCTTGCACCGTCATATAGTCCACAGTTGACGGTTCTTTTCTGGCTGCACTTGGTTGTTTTTTTCGTCGCTGTTGGGAGTCCAGAAGGGAGGAATACATGAGAGGCCGGCCACTTCAGAACCAGTACAGGTCTTTGCCGGTCTCTTGGACTTGACTCTCAAGCCCTGCGTTCGGTTGGGGTAAAAGTAGAATAGTGCACAAGAATTAGTAATTGACAGAAAAAAAATATTTAGGCATAAAAATTATTGATAGTTCTTTTTTTTTTTTTTTTCGCGGGACATGTCCACTGTGAATCACCACGCTCGTTCAACTCGCAGTGGGGGCGCACTGGTTAAGGCGCTCGACTAAAGATGCCCAAGGATGCGGGATCGAATCCCGGCCGCGGCGGCCACTTTTCGATGGAGGCTGAAGCAACGCACCCGTCTGCTTTGCGATGTCAGTGCACGTTAAAGAACCCCAGGTGGACGAAATTTCCGAAGCCCACAACTACGGCGTCTCTCATAGCGTGAGTCGATTTGGGACGTTAAGCACCATAAGCTAAACTAAACCAAACCAAACACTCGTTCAGTACCAGACTCCTTGCATTCTAAATGTTATCAAAAGGTGAATATTGCCAGATTTGTTCTCCAACAGTATGATAATGACATTAGCAGCAAACGTCATTTATTGAAATACCATTTTTTTTTTTTTCATGATAAAGCGTAGTTAGTCGTGTAATCGAAAACACTGGTGCTGGTTGGTCATCGTCGAAATGCATCTATGGTGCCGGTTGATCCTGAGTTGAACTATACTTATAAAAGAGGGCTCGTGTCCGAGGTCTTTTTTTAGCCGTTTTCAAACAGGCTTAATTGGAAAATGAAAAATGAAATCTCCAGCATTTGATAGGTGGCGTGTTTGAACTGGCCGATGAAGTAGTAAGTGCTCAGTTAGAAACGCTACCATCAGAATGCCACGAGGACAAGCCACAACAGCGACAATGGCGTCTATAAAGGCCGTTTATTCATAGATATCGGTGGGCAAACAAAGAAGCGTTGTTGTACGGCTACCACCATCTATTTGAGCGTGCTTCCGTACAACTCTACCCCAGATGCATTCTTTTTTTACACTCTAATCTGTACTATTCATATGCAGTTAACTGTTTGCTTCAAGCCGCAATAAACAAAGAAATTACGAGGGACTTTAGCGACTAAAGTAGTGAAAGGCGAAAGCCTGAGTACCGCATTATGCTACGCAACTGGCATAAATTATTAATTAATTAGTCACCAAGCAGGTCAATAATCAGTTAACTAATTGTCAATAAACTAATGTTATCATTAGTTTGTCATCAATTAATAATTATATTATCATAAAAATTAATCAGCCATTGATCGTTGGTTGACGTATGGACATATAAGGCACGCATTCGCGCATACTGTGGTGATGCTCTGTGATTGGTCGAGACCTCTATGACGTCATCCCGCCTCGGCCTATCAGAGCCGCCGCAAAAGCGGGACACATTTTGTCCACGGCAGCATGAGCCCTTAAAGGCTTTCGCCTTAATGAAAGCAGTTTATATTAAAATGCTGAAAAAATATTAAAATGAAATCCTCGGATGTTGTATGGCAACATAGGTTGGTAAAGGCTGCAACTATTTGTAGGTGCAGCTTCTTTAGAGGGGTAATAAAAATCTCGGCTCTCTCCAAATTTGAAAATTTTACATGACCCATATATTTCAACTGACTACATTTTCAGGACAAGTGTTTGATAAACTGGCCATATGATCACGTTTTGATATTTTGCGAGGAGACAGTGTAGCATAGGTACTTCAATTGAACTGCGGTCTTCCAAGCGTAAGGAGCTTTTAATTAAAATATAATGCCCAATAATTTTGTCGTGCTCTCTGCACAAAGTTTTTCTTCCTCAAGTTTCAGAAACACCGGCAATAATGAAATAATTTTCCAGTTTATTAACACCTATGTCGAGAAATGTACACCTTTTAATCATGAGGCAACTGCATGATGTGCTCTTATGCGCTCATTAATACGAAAATGGCCTAAGATTTCGACCTTCTTAGCATGGCACTTCCTGCTATAAAAAACCGATGGGGCGCGTTTTCGAAAATTAAAGGCAAGAAACTGGAAGCCTGGCGAATGTAGATCGTTGTATATGTTGATTGTTATCGTGACATTAATACAAAACTCTTTCCAAGAAATTGTCTAATATTTCTTGTTGTAAAGAAGGAAATAAACTGTTGTCCTTCTGTAAATGTGGAGTTTAAGGTATTAAGAGACCGAGTAAAGGCTCTTGTTTTGTGTCTGTCGAGGTTAAATTTTCTTTTCATGCTCATAACCCAACAAACTAAACAAAGTGTTTTTGAGAAAAAGAAAAGCTGATTGCTTTTTTGCAGACGTGCTAGCCTTTTCAGCTTCACGGTGTCTAAAAGCAGCGTCTGCAGCTTCCTGCCGCAGTGTATTGACATCAAAACAGCAAAAAGCCATGCGTGGGGAAAGCCCCTCCTGCCTTTTGCGAATAGGTGTACGCTGCCCGGGAAACAGACCCGGGAGACAGTCGGTAAATTGAAAATGGCAGGAACAGCTCCACCGCGAAAGTCAGGGTCGCTTCGTCCCAGACGTTCCCCGCGCAACCACCCACTATATGTGAGTCATGTTTCCTTGGTCCACGCCGATCCGCTCTCTTTCGTGCGTGGCGAATTGCTCTGGTTTCCCCCGCTTCCGGCACCCTTCACAGCGGATCGCTATAACGCATGCCCTCTCCAGCGCCTACACCTCAGTTGCCTCATTTTCCCTCCGCAACTCAACATCCCTCCACCCTCCCAAAACCTGAAGAGCTCGCGTGCTCTTTCCGGCCAATCAGGAACGAGGAATGCGGCATTTCGTCCTGGCTCGCAAAACATTATTTACTTCCGCCAATGGCCGTGGGCCTGCCATCATTCCAACGCTGACTACCGACGCTATCCGCTTCGCCGGTACACCGTGCGTGAGTTTCCACGAGGGGGAGCTTTTCGCGCCCTGGCTAGTAAGCGCAGCGGTTTGATTAAACGCCGGTAGAGGGGGCAGAGTGCGGCTGCTTGAGCCGACCGTGGCGCTACCGTGCGGGATTTGCGCGAACCCGTTTTAATTGAGGCTTCGCCATAGTCCGGCACCCCTTTCCACTCCAGCCGTTTGCGGACCCGGGATTCGGCTGCTTGCAAAGGGGGCCGAATATACGAAGAGCAGGGGGGGGGGGGGGGGGGGGGGGGGACGCCTAACGGTTTCGCCAGCCTTGTTTCATAGCTATCACGAGGTGAATTAGCGAGCCAGGGTCTGCAAAGCATCCCGCTAAGTGCAGGCACTCTGCCTGTCTGCACGGCTTTCACGAGGTGACGGAAAGCGAAGAACGAGGGAGTGTTGCCAGACATTTATTTTCGCACCTCGGAATAGGAGCAAGGCTGTGTCCCTATAGTTGATTGCTGCATGTGATATTACAGGTGCGACCTTCACGGTGTGACGCTGCCTCGTGTTCACTGCTGCAAACCTCCGTTAGGCTAGCGACCATTGTGTGCAGTTGCGTTTAGTATATGCCAAGAAAAAAATCGGAATGAACGTGGTTCGAGAGAGACCATGTTCGTCGTATCTACAGCTTCGAAATGCTTTCCTTCTAGTGCGAGGAACGTCCTGCGTGAGTACAGCATGCTAGTATAATATATTGGCTTTGGATCTAATCAGAATGCTACTTCGCAAAATATTATATTGGCCTTAGAAATTCCGAGTATTTTACTAGCCTAACCTTGGACAAAGCCGCTTAATCCTTGTAGAAATGTTCCCATTCCTTCAACATTGATTTCACGTGAGGCTGAGACTTACACGGTGCTTCCTATAGGTCCAAGATGACTGAATTGCCTCCGTCATAACGAGGTGCATAACGAAGTAACAATCCGGATGCTGGTTTCAATAATAATAATAGACTATGTTGTGAACTTGCGGTCCCATTTCAAATTGCACTATTGTACTATTGCCTGGAGTAAAATAAATCAAACAAATTGGGCTGATGATTAAAACATATCTGTCCCCCAACGAACCCTAAGATCTAAAATCATCCCGTGACGGGATCATTCACAGTCCACAAACACACAAAACAGCTAGCTTCGCATTTGCAAACTGGAATGAAATATCTATTTACAGCTTCAGAAATGCATACATAAAATCACCAGTCGCAATGCTTAGACGCGCACGACGAATGCGCAAATATATGACATGTCATTGCATACTAATCAATGCAATAATGAATCATCGAAAAACCAGAAACCAATTATGGGCACTCGTGTTAAACATGTTAAAAGTTAGTCAACAGAGACATATAGTTACGGGTCTTTCAAATCTGTTAATGATTGCAAGAGAGAGCAAATAAGGAAGAGGAAAGCACAATAGTTCAAGGAGAATCAAGAGACAGTTTACGTTGTTCTATAGCTGCCTACTGCCTCCCTGCTACCGCTTTCTACAATGTCAATTAAAAATGCCTTACTACCCAAAATGTTCCACTGGTACGCAAACATTGGTCTTTGTTGACTCGAAGGGCGGCAGACGCATTGAATGTAGAAGAAAACAGGTAAATATATTCAAAATCGCAAATCCAGCCGTTTGTTCAACATATGAAAAATAGAGGCTCTTCTCGTATACACAGAGCACACTTCCCGATATCGACGTCATTAAACCCGCATTTCATAAAGTTTTCTAATCCCTTGATCAGCATAGCATTCCGTTTATAAAAATGCTGGCTTGCGTTTTATACACTGTGGCAACAATGCCATTTGGGCCCGAAGCAAGTGATGGGAAAGCTAGCCAAAGAGGATGGGGAGTTAGCTGGGCTGCGAAGAACTCACACCGCCACCATCACCACCACCACCACATTCGCCACCACCACTGCCACAACCAGCAACTAAGCAAGGAAGGATAAAGCAGGAGTTAATGGACTCCAAGGCAAGGAATCCGTGTGGCGCAACCGTGCACGGAATTGGTTCATTTTAGTTGGAAGGATACCAAGCGAGCGTAGGGCGTCCGTGTGAGTTCAGCAGCTTATGCGATTGAAGTAACCTACTCTTGTCGCCGTCTTGACGTCACCCGCCCTTGAACGACCGGTGGTGGCTGGTTCGTATTTTCGTATCGCTTTCGTTTTCACCGGTAAGCATGCATCGCCTGGAACTTGTACAACTCCAGCATGTAGCCACCGCTGTTGGGATCTGGAGACAGTGGTGCACAGTACGATGGAGATAAACGCATTTCGTCACTTACCGGTACATAAGTATTGGGCTCATACACCGCCATTTTAAGCAATTTCACATATAGGTGAGTGTTACGTACCCTTGCTACAAAGTGTTTTCGTTATTCATAAAATTTGCTTATTACGTATTGGTGCTGCAAAATAAACTAAAAAAAATTTAAAAGGATACTTTATGTTGTACAAAGTCTAGAAATGTATAGATCACTCTCCTGAGATACGCTAAGGCTACCTGGTAAAATCGATACGTTGATTTACATTCGTGAGTGTGCACGAGCAACCGTTATGTCAGCACTATAGAGGTTGAGACTTTTTATTGCATTTAGTACTCACTTAAACCAACGAGCTCGGCACAAGCGAAAACGACTTACCGGTAAAACATATCTTGAATACAAACAGCTTGAAGACATTTGGGGCCACTTATTTACCGTCTTCAAGGACATGACGCGACAATTTCAACGACTTCCATCAGCGGCTTTTCGGATCCTTAGTCCCTTGGCATGCACCCACTCATTATGGATATGTGAATCCCTCCTGCCATGATTAGGAATCATCTAATCTCGCACAAACTCATTTTCACAGTCGTAATCTGCCAATCTACCATAAGCTACACGATATAGATATGACATAAATATAAAGTCTCCCTTTAAACAAACCGTACCAATGCGCCAGCGTGGTCTAGGGGTATATGCCGAGTCTGGCGCGGGACAAACGGGTAGCGAGTTTCATTCCTATATCACCCTCGATCCTTTTCAGCACACCTCATTTGATTTTCAATATCGTCGCCTCAGATTTGATGGTGGTGTCAGCTTTAACAGTATCACTGCGCCGTTCGACCAAAACTGACACTGCTAATGGTACTGTATACCTTCATTAAGATGGTGTTTCATTCCTCGTGGTTGAATGACGTTCCCGAGACGTCTGCTCCTTTTTGTCGTTGTTGTTGTTGGGGGAGGGGGAGGGGAATCAGGGCTTTAGATATAACAATGAATGGATAATCTATTCAAAACGACCTCCAAATAATAAGTTTATAACAAGCCCCAGTCACAGGTCAAAAAGCATTACGGGTTGTCAGTTGCCTTAATTTTGTTCCTTGTGTTTAAATCTTTGCAGGCGGCCATACAGCCTTTTTCTTTAGGAGCAGGTTGTGTATAGTAACACTTATGGCTATACTTTAAGCAAAATTTCGCCGTCTATAGACGTTGCCGCTATCCGAAAGCGCGGGATCATAAGAAGGAGAGAGGCAGGGCCGCGCACCAGTCATTGCTGCAGCTGCAGCTGCGGCACCCATGGACCCATAGTGATGGTGAGCCGCCTGGTACCCCGAGGCGTCCACCACGTGATGACCAGCGGCGGCCGCCAGCTGATCGTGGTGGTAGCGGGCCGCGGGCGATGCCCACGCGTCCCCCTTGTCCAGCGCCGTGCACGTGGCACTCACGGGTCCCAGCCGCGAAGAGCGTGGCTGGAGCAGCAGCGAGCCGTACTGCTGGGCCGCCGCACCGAACCGATGCGCGCCCCCGGCCGAGTACGCCAGCTCGTGCATCGCCGACGACCTGCAAATGCGAGTGACAGGGGAATAGAGCCGAGATGAATATTTCAGCATCACTGGCCCATTGCGCTATACAAGCTTAGCTGCAGACCTGCAAGCATATAAACATTGCACTAATGAACTAGATCTGGCTTCTGTGGTGCTCCAGCCAAACCTGCAAGGAAATATCAGGAAGGTTTTCTTGGGAGCGCAAAAATGCATTCACTTTGAGGTCGGAATATTAGGATATATACCACGGTCAATATATAAATACTGATGAGAAAAAATTATACTGTTAAGTTCCGCTCTCCCTCTTTGAGAGTGGGTGTATTATGTGGATGCAGTTGAGTGCCAATTGGTCGCCTGAGGCCTGGCCTCTAAGTTGGGGCCTCTACCTCGACGTGCAGATGTTTGCGATTCTTCTGGCGTAGGAGTACTCGAAGATAATATAGTTGTAGTGTGTTCTTCTGGCAAAGAGGTACCTAAAGGTCGCACATCCCTTTTAAAAAGTTTACTCCCTTTTTCCTGTTCCGGCAAGAATATATTGCAAGTTGTGCACGTGGTGAGTTCAATTTACAGGCTTATCAGTGAAAACGCGTGAGAAGGCAACGGTTTTTTCAGTACCCATACCCTCAGCATATGAAAACCACTACGGCGCAACGAATTCGACACAAGAAAGGAAAGGACACCGCATGCACATGTGGCATCCTCTTCTTCCCTGCGTCGTCTTCGTTGCGTTGAATTGGTTTCCAAGTCATGAACCAACTCGACCAGCAAACCGTCCTTCTAAATTATCCTCAGCACATATTTATACTTCGCCCTCATCCGCCTCATACTAGATGAAGCTAAATGCCGATTGCGAACCAGCGGCTTACTCCTCAGCAGCAAAAAGCTAAATCCACTCAGAGGCTATATATATATATATATATATATATATATATATATATATATATATATATATATATATATATATATATATATATATATATATATATATATATATATATTCGGTGGCTGGCTCTCTCTCTCTCTCTCTCTCTCTATATATATATATATATATATATATATATATATATATATATATATATATATATATATATATATATTGTGTTTTGTCGCTTTTTTGTTTATTGTTTACCTCTGATTTCTAAATGATGTAATTAGTATATGCTGCTGCGATGTACATATTAACTGAACAAAAAAACCTCTCTAGGCTTGTTATAATGAGGTGAAGGCATACCTAAAAAAATGACTGGACACCTATGCATGCTTGCTCCACCCTTTTCCACCAGTAGCGTGATTTTCCTTCTAAGCTGAGCATCCAACCAGCCAAACAATCTCAATATTTGTCCTGTTTGTTTTCATGCAGCAGAAGTTTGTGCATTTTGCGGGCGCTGCCGCCTGCCAATCGCGAACCAAACGTAGGATCACAAATATGCTTGCAAATCTGTTCCGATCTTTAATTTTCATTCATTGTTTTGTGGCTTAGTCTTCGAAGTTGTTACTGACACCTGCACTTTAACGCGTTGACTACCATGGACCGAACTGCGACTACTCCTCGTTCTTTTTTTGTTGGATATTGGAAGCATTTCAAGCATATACAGTACGGAGTCGAACGTATACGGTTTGCGTCCCGCACATGCATAGTGTAAGATGGAGGCTGCAGAGGGGACAGCTCATTAATTTCAGCAACCATGTGTCCATTAAAATGCACTGACATCGCACAGCACACCGATGTCTTTGAATTTCGCCTAAAAAGATTCCGACATTACGTTACTTATCAATGCAAAATGTGAGCGCAGCTCGTCAGCTGTTTCAGCTTTTCTATAGATTGAGGTATGCGTTTCGGCTCTGACAGTGCACATATCGAGATCCGCCGCCACCGATCCGGCGCTCTATTTGCCGCCGCAGAGGGAGGGGGGGGGGAGGGGGGGAGGGCATTGGAAAAGGAGCGAAGAGAGCAATGAAGTTATCGGGAGGTCGCGAGGCAGCGCGTGGGCCTATAGGAACGTTGCGCGACGAACAGATAGCAGCGACAGGCGATGCCGCTGACGCCGCTACCGAGTCGAGTCAATAGAGAGTTTTAGAATAGGGGAGCTTGGGGCGTCGAAATGCGCATGCGCAGAACGTAAGGCGCGCTTGGGGTCTTGGGTTAACGCTAGGGGCGGCCCCTATTTTTCGGAAATAGCGTTCGCCCCAAGCCGCCGTTGGGTCGCTTGGGTTACGGCAACATGGCGGCGACCGGCCAAGCGGCGGCCGCTCGCCTCGGCACACATTCGTCGTCACCGCTTCATGGTGTCACGCGTTCATGGCAAACGAAAGGCCAACGAAGCTTATGCTATGTCTCATGATGCCCGCACCACCAAATTTTAGCAATAAAACGCCCTATATTTTCTGATTGCTTCCGGATTTACCGAGCTGCTAGGCCTAGCGAGTCGCCTCGTTCGGTTGCCATGGGGACCAGACGGCGGAAAGCGCGGAAGGTTCAAATGAGTTTTCCCGGCCTCGGCCTGGATTGACAATTGGCCGATTTCGTCTTGTATGACAAAAACAGTTTGTATAACTGGTAGTTTTAATATATTTTTGTGCAATAGTAGCACTTTTCGATTAACAAAATAGCGTTGTTGGCTCTTATATATTTAAATGCTTTTTCTTGGTTTAACGTTGTGGCGCTGCAATCGACGAACGCAAGCCCGGCTCCGCTGCGTCGGGAAAACCCCTATTCTAAATCTCGCCGCTCGGCTAGCACGTTGCGCCGCCGCACGCTATTTCCTTGGGGGCCCCAAGCCTTGGGTCCCCCTATTCTAAAACTCCCTAATGTGGCTCTGCGTTTCGGCAACCAGAGAACACCGTCGCCGCCACGCAGGAACAGAGGGGGGGGGGGGGGGGGTACACGCAGTGGCGGACGGTGACGGCAGGAGCGCGTGCAGCAATCGAATGAGAACACGCGTGGTCGCCGCCAAGGAGGAAGAGTAAACGCAGCGGCGAGCGGTGGCGGTAAACCTAGGTGGCGGCAGGAGCGCGCGCTGCCCCGGCTGCGGAGCTGGTTACGAGGGACAACGCCGACGCCGACATGAAGCGCAGGAACGGGCGCCAAAGAGCTGCGCTCTAAAAATAGTAGAAGACGCAGCAGCTGTGACCGGAATTTTATCCTACGACCTTGGGTTCAGCACCGAACGTCATAGCCTGTGCGTGTTCAAGCGTGCGTGTTGCCGCGATCGCGTTAAAGAACCCCAGCTGGTCGAAATTTCTAGAGCCCTCCACTAAAGCATCTCTCATAGCATGAGTCGCTTTGGGGCACAAAACACGATAAACCAAATCAAACCAAGATGATTGAACATACCTGTATGGTCCAGCTTGAGGTGCCGTGAGTGCGTAGTGCCAGGGATCGCTCTGCAGGCTGGCGTGAAGGGCAGCCGCGTTGGCAGCCGATGCGTGGTGGTGGGCGTGATGGGCGTGGTAGGCGTGAGGCTCGCTTCCTGCGTACAGGTCCACGGGGCTGGACACGCCGCCGCTGCTACCGCCACCCATGCCGTGGCTGGGCGAGCCACCCGATGACGACTGGTGACAGTTCCAGAAAGAGGCTGGGAAGTTGCGCTGAGACATAGGCGGTGCATCTGCGCATAGAGAAAATACAATGTTAACTTTCGGTTAACGAAAATACAGTGTTAGCTTTCGATATTGCAAACGTTCGTATGGGCGGATTCCATGTGGAGTATGAATGCCGTGATGGTGGGCCGCGGATCTTTCACAGTACATGTACCGTAGCCGGCGGCGGTAGCGGGCATAATTGTTTTTTTCTGTGTGATCCCACCTAAACCAGACCGGCGTCACTGGGACGCTGCTGCAAGCCACGCCTACGGACGTTTCTTTCAAGATCAGAAATCCAGAGATATCTATGCGCAGGAAAAAAACACTGCGCACTGGTCGCAGTCTGTATCACTGAGGAAAAAGGTCTGCTTGCAATGATATCATATACAAGCGCGGAAATGTGGCTGTACGCTGGAAAAATTTACGTACATCTCTGCTGTAGATTATTTTATTACACATTATGCTTCCACAGGCACTTTTAGTGGGTGTAGCGTCTCTCAAACATGTGATTTGAGAGAAGTTATTCATAAAGCTATCCTACATTCGGCTTACAGTTTTGCTCAGTCAGTTCAAATGCAGAATCGTTCAATAGATTTCTTCATGATAAATAAATTAATCATTTAAATCCATACGAGAGCCCCCATACGGCTTCAAATAAAATCTACGTAAAAATAAACAAGCTTTTCAGTGGAAGTAAATTTAGATATATGCACAGCCCCTGCAGGCAGTGGTTCCGGGTTCCAATTGCGAGACTTCGGAGAAAGATGTATTGCTCCGTTTTGCAAGCGGATGGTTACACCCACATCTGTGCTAAATAGTAATTTCTCTCCATATGAAATGTATACTCCACGTGTGGAATTTCGCTTTATTTCACTAAAACAATATGCTCGTTTCCTTCCCAGGGTTTCATTCGAATTCTCTACAACATCAATACAACAAAAACATAGTGATATGTCTTTTCTGATTTTTTGGGGAAGGAGAGAGGGGGTATTGGCACAGATTTATGTGTTGTTGCTTCTCCTTCCAATTTTCCTTTCATGCTTTGCCTTTTGCCGCATAAGAGACCAAGGGCCAATCAGTTTGAATAAATCAAATGTTTTTTTTTTCTGAGGCATCTCTGATTTTGTTTAGGCTGTTTTTCTCGACCTCAAAACAAGAATAAAGGTCAATTAATAATCTGGGCAGCGTGAAACCAGAACAAATTATGAGCGCAGGTGATTCTCATAATTCTTCATGCAGAACGTCTTATGTGTCTGGTTCTCCAATATATATTCCAATTAAGCATGGAAGTCATGGTTCAATTTATACAAAAGGACAAATAAAGAAGCACGTTGTGAGTAGCTATCAAGCCATTCAAAAATGGGGCTCTACCGAAGGGAGTTAAGTGCGTTGATGTTAGGCCCCCATAATTATTTTTAGAGCGCAGCCCTTTGGCGCCCAATTCTGCGTTTCGCGTCGTCGCCGTCGCCTTCAGCGTTGTCCCTCGTAACCAGCTCCGAAGCTGGGGTAGCGCGCGCTCCCCCCCCCCCCCTCCCTTTTCCTCTGTGGCGGCGACCATGTGTGTCCTCCGCTTGCTGCGCGCGATCCTGCCACCACCGTTCGCCGCGCGTGTACCTCCTCACCCCCTTCTTCCTGCGTGGCGGCGACGGTGTTCTCCGGTTGCCGAAACGCCGGCTCGCTATCAGTGGATCACAATTCATGCATCCCAAGGCGAAACGCAAAGCCGCGTTGTCTTGACTCGCTAGCGGCGTCAGCGGCATCAGTCAGTCGCTGCTCTCTCTTCGCCGCGCAACGTTCCTTTGGGCCCACGCGCTGCCTCCAGCAACCTCCGGATAACTTATTTGCTCTGTTTATTTCTCCGACCATAAAGCTTCTTTCATAGCAGTCAAGAACTGTTAGTGGAGTGTTTCTTGAAGGAATATGTGTGAGAAATAAAATAGTTGTCTGTAATTGTAGATACATGTCTTGCTCGAGATCTTTGCCTCTGTCTACCGAAAAAAAGGTGAAACAGCTGATAAGCTGCGCTCAAATTTTGCATTAAAAAGTAACGTATTTGTCCGAAAATTTTTTTCTTTCCCACAGCTGTACTGTTATCGCGCAGGTTTCCCGATAATAGTTGTTGCCTCATCGTGCGTCCGGTAGCCAATCGTGACCCGCACCCCAAACGAGGTGTCATCTTTCGGGAATGAAGGGGCCTCCTCGTGCTTCTTGTCTGTTTTTGACGCCTTGAGTTCACCAACCACAAGTTTCAATGATCACAACTCATCCGTGGTAAATGCAACAACTATACTAAGCACCAACAGAAACAGATGACCATCCGCATTAAACGTCACCTAACAATATAAAGGCAATTTAATTTCGCTGGCTAGCAGAGGCCCAGGCATTTACTTAAGATGCCTAATATGGCTTATTATAGACCCTAGATCCGTAGGAAGTGTAAGCACACAAAATCATTCGCAAAGTGGCTTACTCCAGTTGGACCCTATTATAACTTTCCTCAAATGCCAAAAAGACTCCGAAAAATAAACGTATCAAAGAGGACTTCTTAGGAATACCCTACGCATATTTATATAACATATATATCATCCTTACATGAGACATTGGTCTTATTTCAGCACCAGCTTTCTATAGTGTCTCAACAATGTGTGACGTGTTTTCATTGGTCATTTTTTTGTCAACGGCGTGAAAAGGTCTGTAAGTTTAAAAGAAACTATAGACTTTAATAAAGGAAGGAGAACCGAAATCATTCAGGAAACAAACCTTTATTGTTTGCATTCAAAGAGCATTATTTGCAAATACCGAACTCATTTTAGTGCAATTCATGACTGCAGTTTTTCCCAATACCTGAACTTTTGGAACGGGTTTGAGAAGAAAGTAACCAGGTATTGCACATGTTGTCGAAGATATTACTTAACTTTCGCACGTGATTTCAAAATAAATGGTGAAAATATTTTGCAGCAGCACGCATTTTCATGCTGCGCTCATCACGGTGATTTTTTTTTTTTTGTGTGCTTCAGAACTTTTAGCTTTTCAGACGTCGCTCTTCTCTTTTTGTTCCACGGTAGATGCTTAATATACTCATATTGTCATCACTCAGGTTATGCAACACCTTTTCGTGTATATCAGAAAAATGGGACGAGTTAACCGTCAGTAAATGACCAAAGATCGCGTTTTAGTAGTGGAATAATAATTTAGAAAAGAAGCTAAAAGATCCAGCAATAAAATGTGTCCTACGTGACGGAAGCACAATAAATTACTCGCTTCTTCAGCCCCCACCGAGCGCACAGAGTGCCTAACACCGCCAAGCATGAAGGCAAGGTTGGCGCACACTGAGGACAAGGAAACGAAAGAACACGTACACGACGCTCGCTTGCCATTAGTCAAATGTTCGAGAGCCGGCACTGTTAAGCACGGCGCCTGTACGACCCGCCGAAGCCCACAAAGGGAGCCCGTTGTTGGTGGCCCAAGTGTTGCAGCGGGACAAGACTGCGCAGAAACCGAGCACCGAGCGACAGGAGCATCTTCCTGGGCAGCGCTCGTAAACGCCCTCGGCCAAGCGGTCGTCTTGCCTCCGCTGTCCTCTCGGGCAGAAGGGCTATAAATCAGGGCTCGCCGGAGCGTTTCGAGAATGGCGAGCGCTTAAACCTCCTAGGAGAGAGTAAGCGAGCAAAGAGGCACCTTGGCTTCGGGCCCGAGCCCCGGGGTAAGTCTGTCTGAGTGCACGGTTCCAGGGACGTTGTATGGAAACAGCCCCCTTCCGAAATCACTTCGAAGGAAGGGTCCTCCGGCATATGGAGACGAGTATCAAGGTAGTTCATTTTTGTGGCCATCTATGTGGCTACGCTTTATAAACTGATTGCTGTGCACAGCATAATGCAGTGTCCGCTGGTCCCTTTTGCACAAGGGAGTTCCCTCGCCTTTCAGCGGAATAAGCTGCAGGTATATTTGCTTCTCAATGAGTGCCCACAAAGAAGAAGTGTATAAGCAAATATGCCTTGTTCTTTTTCAAAAACGACCCTGTAGTAGTGGTTCATATTAAATTTGTTTCCTTCTAGTTTCGATAAAGATTTCGTTCATATCCGACAACTAAAGCAAAGGTGGGTGAGAAACGCATCGAATTCTTTTCTTTAGTACGATAGGTGAAAAGTTAAGGTGTACGTTGGGAGATATGAAATGCCGCCAATTGTCTCGCGATAAGTCGTGCTCAGCCGGTGTGATAGTCATGTTCTATCGACATATACAAAACTAATTCATAGTGACCCGAACTCTGCTCAGCGAAGCTAAATACATCGATTTGAAGAAATAAGTGGCGAATTTTTGTATGGCTTTCCTTGCACTCTTTTCCCCCCTATATTTATCGATGTTCGATGACCAGCTTAGGCTTGTCAAGGCTTGATGGATTCATTCGGGATGAAATGCCACAGCAGGAGCGTGGGATAAATTATATTTAAAATTCAAAACTATGCAACAATATGTGCCCTTGTCATTTCACGCGCCTTGTACTCACATTGGTATCGCAGGACCAAACAACACATACAGGTTTTCTCTACAGCTGTAGGCAGTTCATTCTATTATCTGGTTTATCAACATAGCTGTATACGAACTGATTCTTTTTTGAGCGAGATATAATATATGCGTTGGTAACGATTTAAGTATTAAGCCTTTGTTTCCAGAGATCATGACATCTCAATCGTCGTACTTCTCATGGATTTCTTATTGAGTTTGGTATAAACTGAACAGAAAAAACTCAACAAATCCTTATTTTGAATACTGCTAACCCCGTCAATGCACTGTTCAAGGCTGTCTTATGCAGTTATGTCAAGAAATACGAGATGGAAACAAAGAGATATATAACTCTTGGAGAAAACAAAGAAAAATTTGACTGAAGAATATGAAAGATTAAATATAGATGTACACAAAATATTTATGTCAAAGATATAACTACAGAAATTTGAAAAAAAAAATGTTAGCGCCTCAGCGGAGACAATTTCTCACTATCATTTTTTAAATTATAATTTCTATCATTTGCTCTGCTTGGAAAGAAAGACTTGAACGCATCCTTTCTTGCATGGAAAGAGAGCAGAGTTACGGCATGGGGGCTTCTGTAGTATTTC
>NC_139344.1:351444533-351484533 GCF_055883805.1 Amblyomma maculatum | reverse complement strand
AGGGGAAATTGTCCACCCGATGATCATGACGAAACCTGGGTAATAGAGTTTTCACTCAGAAAATCGCCAGAAAGTAAAGCAATAAATGCAGCTGCAAGTATTCGAGACGTTCATTCAGTTCATCTCTTTACAGGGGCACTGAGGGCGAACAGAAGTTTGGCTGTAGCGATAGGCCGGGCATTGCGTTTTCAGCACAAATAGACTGTTCAAACCGGAAGCCGAGAGTTTAGGAGCTATAATCGCAAAAAGAAAAACAAATATCTAGTTTCTTCACCGCCAGCTTATTTTTCAAAAGAAAGGCATTCCTTACGTACCAAATTTCAGCCGCCTATCCGAAAGGTATCGCAATGCTACCATTTAGTTAAATACAATGGTAATTGCATGATTCTCTTCGCTAAGGGTGTCACTATAGTGTAAATCGATGGGCGGAAATACTCGGAAATAAACTTTTCTTGCCTATAAGTGCATCTTTAGTCACGGTACAAGATTAAATATAACGGAAAGAATCCAGACGCTCAAATACTGCTCAGGAAACCAGTTGAATTGGAACAGTCCTTACGACTCAGTATCATCTCTTCAAGGTAATGTGGCAGGTTGTCAGGGATCCGCCCCATATATGCTCATCTAGTTTTCCTAAAGGGTCAAATATGAAGGATGACATAAAGTTATTGTTGCGAAAGCAACACTATATACGACAGCCAAAGCGAGACCTCGGGTGGCCGCAGCTACGTCGTGAAGAGGCGTAGTACGAGAAGAAGAAGCAGCAGAGGAAGAGGACGAAGAAAAAGAGAAGGCAAAGAAGAAGACGACGAAGAAGAAGACGAATAAAAAGAAAAAGAATGCCAAGAAGAACAACAAGACGAAGAAGGAGAAGAAGAAGAGGAAGAAGAACGTTCGGTCACCCACTGCTAATGCTTTTGATTCACATTCAGTTCAGCAGCGTTGGACCCTTCTTATTTTATTGGTTTTCGGTTCAGATCCAATTTTACCCAGTTCTTGCTCCAATAAAATCCCTCAAAGTTGGGTTAAGCCCGGTCTTTACCCGAAAATGCACCTGCTTAAGAATCTATCACTTCGTCAAAAGTAATAAAACTGCCTTAAGCACTTCTTGAAATGGCTGGAGATGAACAATAGAAGGATAACAATGACACAGAATCGCGACAAAAAGACTAAAATCCTAAGCCGGCGAACATATATTATAAGGATATGATGAACATATATCGCCCGGTCAAATGCAAGTTGTACTGATGAATGATACGGAACATGTCCACCTGACTTCGGACATATATAAGCCCTCGTTAATAACAGTTTCGACTTCAATTTCCACATTGATGTCCTCGCCTCCGTACTACTCCTGTTATATGTATACATCTAAAAGGTATGCAAGCATTTTGAAACAAACATATAAATAAAGATTGTATTTCAGCCTCCTCTAATGAAAGGGAGCGTATTGCTTGATACTTGAGGCTTTACTTATAAACCATATGTTGTAATAAAACTGGAGGAGACCCCTCGTAGAACAATTTTGAGGCCCTCGGAACTTCATCTATAGAGAATTATTTGGGACGGAGAACATATTACATATTCGGATTGGCGACAATATATATTAGTCGTTCTTAGAACATCAGTGATAATCCGAAAATGTTCCCTTCTGCTTCATTTACGTCACTTCCATATACTCTCTTAAACCTCGGATGAAAAATGCTTACTCCCAACATTTAACTATCACATCTATATTTCCCTTACTTCTTGGTTTCAACGGGGTGAAAATATTGAATTACAGATTCCCATCGCTCTCTCGCTTCACAGAGCAAGACATAAGCGCTGGACGTGATTATCAGTGGCGCAATGACACGGCTGAATTATTGTAGTCAGCGCTATTTATACGCATGCTAAAGAGGTCGTGCTTCAATTAAAGCTATTGTGAATTTAAAATGGCTACTGTTGTTCAAGAAATATTAGCGAGGAGTACGAATATGATAATGGCAGGTTTCACACAGACGCTGCGTTAGAGAACTTGGAGAATATATAATGTGGGCAGTGAAATAACCCCAAAAAAATTAAAAAGAAATAATACATTTGTTGAATTTCGTTTTCGATCCAAGCTGCAATTACTATGTTATTTATGAAATGATATGCAAAAAATGAAAACGGCACATTGCGGTAACCAGTGCTCATAGTATTACGTCCTCTTGCTGCCAAAAATGGCCAGGAAAGAAACAGAATTGCGAAAACTTTTCGGAATGATTCAAAATGTATACGAAATGAAATGGAGCCTTACTTCTACAGCGCTCATTTAGAAAAAAAATGAAACTAAGAAGCAAATGACAGCAAGCTTGTTATATGCCACCCGTTCCAAGACTTACCAAACCTTGATAAGCGGCTCTATTTTGAGTTCGTGAAACTGAAGAATATAGCCCCGTTTTTGTCTGAGCCTCTCTGTGGTAAACAGTGGACTTGTGGTGCTCGTTGAAGGCATTAGATAATTTGTGTTGAAAACAGAAGCGGGACAACATTAATAATGTATAAGGATCTTTTTTCTTAGTTTTATTGGCTTTTGAGCCCTTCTACTCGGCAATTTAAGGTTGCCCTGTTCGCTGACTCCATTGCGCTTAAAGTCAACGGGGAACAATGCGATTTCATCATATAGGCTACTGGAATTATAATTATTTCACCTGATTTACAGTTAAAAAACCATAATTCGCGTTTTTGCCTCAGGCTGGTTCATAGCTAGCACGACTCAAGGTTTTGACATGTGTGCTTCCTTGGCACTACGGAAGGGATGAAAAATAGATGACGCTTTTTGTGGGGAAGTAATTGTTCCTAGTACATTACCAGCGGACTTGAGAACTACAGTTATGTTTACCCAACACCAAACTCGAATGAGCTAGAATAGCTCACTTTCTAGTTGTATATAACTCCCTTTAACCAAGCTAGAGGAAAACCTTGTCTCTTTTGCCGGTGGAGCGAGGTAAAGATGGCGCTAGAGAATGACAACACAGGGTGGCGAGAGAGGGCGCCCGTAAAAAAAACGAGGGGGGATGGGGTTGATGACGCAATAGTTCGTCTCCCGCCAACAACGCGAGGCACGCGCATGCCTGGAGCGCCTGCTTTTTATTCCCCGCTCTCTTCCCGGCACGGAATGCTCGTTTCGCGTTCTCCATGAGTAAGCCGCCGGCATTCCCGTCAGCGCGCAGCGGCTGCCCGCACTTCCAACGACACACGAACGCCACGGAACGACAACGAGGGACAGAACGGCAGAAGAGAATATAAAATGGCGGAAGTGTGCAAAGCGGAGGGAATTTCGTTTGCTGGTAACTAGGTGAAAGAGGGTGTGAAACCCAGAAGGGGAAGAGTAAGAACACGTCGCCTCGGCACGCGCGAAAGTCGACGGGCTGTCGACACCTTCTTAGGTGCACTAAAGGACTGCCCTGAAGACGTCGTTACAGTGAAGTATTTTTACTTGCATACCGAACTCCTGGTCTTATGACTAGAAGCGAACAACAAGGAAGAAAGCTGCGAATTTCAGACATCGACTTCGACGCTTCATGTCAATTCACAATTCAGTTTCCCTAAAGGCCCTCCATTTAGGGGTTCAGTAGAGATCAGAAGCGCGTTTGATGCTAGGAATACATCCACGCAGCTTTTCTGACTATGGGTGGCGTCTGACTGCAGCTTCATATTATGAGTAAAATTATGAAGCCACCCAAACTGCTCCTCCATTTTTTTTATAAGCTTGGACGTGTGTCGTTAGCTTTCCTTTTTACAGCGTTATGGTGCTAGTGAATGACGCTCCACAGCTTAAGAAGAACACGTCATATATGGTCTGCAGGTTAACACCAGGCCTATAAATGTTGAATAAGTTTAAATAACGATTGCGAGAGTGATGACCAATTGAAAACGAATAAATAGCCGGTCTTCATGATAGTATATGAGTACACAATGTATCCGTCACTGCTCCGATCTCAGTCACTTGCAAGACATTCAGAGCCATCAGCTAGAGCAGAAGCATATCGCGAGGTGTTTTACCCTCGCAGATGTTCCCACAGCTGGGTTCTTCTAGTATCATGTGGGCTTATTTCAAGAATAAAATAATTCTTTTAAATACCAACGCATTTCATTTCCCATGCCAACATGAGCAGTAGTAGTAGTAGTAGTAGTAGTAGTAGTAGTAGTAGTAGTAGTAGTAGTAGTAGTAGTAGTAGTAGTAGTAGTAGTAGTAGTAGTAGTATTTGTAGCAGTAGGAAAGAATGCTTCCAGCTTCTGCGATTAGTAACTAATATCTTCAGCACTCGATCTGCGACCAGCGGAAGTAAAAGGAGCAGGGTTTGGTAAAGTACAGGAAAGAGCGGTGGCGAGAAAGGACAGGGGCCATTATTGGAGTCTTTAAAAGCAAAGACTGCAAAATGAATACATTCCACAGCTGACACGCAAAAATACAAGGGACCAAGAAACAAGCAGGACACACACAGCGCCGTGTGTGTCCTTCCGCTTCTCAGTCTCTTGTCTGTTCGCGCTGCAGCTACGAATCATTAACCAAGAAGTCCAAGTTTCGACGAATACATTTGAATAACTTCCTCAATGCTCTTTCAGCGATGATATACAGATCTCGAATGCCAAAGAATAAAGGCATCTTTTACTGCTGAGTCATTACTTAAAACGCCAGCTCTTGCCTCTTGTGGCATGTGTTCGAATCCTGACATCGGACTCCACTCCTGTACATCTATTACTGTGGCAAACAGCCAGCCAGTGACCGGGACTCTGCCAGCGGCGTTGTTGCGAATGCTGCACCCGTTCCATCAAGCGAGAGATTATTGTCAAGATCTTAGTTTTTACCTCCCCTAAAGAATGAAACATATCGTAGACAAAAGAAACACAGCAAGATATAGGCTTATCAGGCCAAATGAGCGCCAGATGGAAAAAGCACATTTCTGTATGCCTATTTTGTGGCAAGGGCAACACAACAGTGACTGTTTTTCCACGAGCGTTGATTGCGTGTTCCGTCATGCGAGGCTCTGAACATAGATATGTTTCGCTGTCCAAGCGAAGCGTGATAAGTATGCTCGAGGGTATCCTTCAAATCTTACTGCAAACGCATGGTTCTCCACTCGAAAATTCTCAATCATTCGGTGATTTTTATTTTTCTGCGATAAAGAACAGTGTATATCAAACGACAAAAAAAAAAACAAACACACAGACACAGAAAGCGATAGTCCTGGGCCACACGCCGATAGACCAGCAGCGATAGACCAGCAGAACTCCGTGAAATGGCGGAATTAAGAGCTGTCGACGTTGGCAGGATGGCAATGAAAATGGGTGCCATACCAACATGCAAGCTTGTTATATCTGTTATATCTGTACGTTCTCCGCGTGCGTCCAAGATTTAGCGAAAAACGGCCCGTCGGACATCGGTCAGCACTAGAGTGTCTGGTGAGCCCCGCCGTACTTTCCCCTGACCACGAGCACCGCCAAAGGACGTAGAGCGAGCATTCAATAGGCCGCCGATCGCGATCAACAACGGCGACAGTATAATACTTCGGCGGCGTAGTGAGAGGGAGCTCGAGAGGGGGCGCCGAAAACGCAACAAAGCGAGTCGGCGATGCAAGAAGGAGCTCCTGGCGTGACAAACGGTGGCCGACGAGCGCGGAAACGGATTAGGATGCCTCTCCGCCGCGAAGGAGCAGGCTTCGCCCTGCGTCTCCACACTCTTCGGCAGATCGCCATCTGCAAAGGACGAATTAACGAGTCGCAGGGGGAGGGAGAAAGGGCGGCACACAGCGTGAGCGTCGTCACACACCGCAGACTATCCTGCGCCCCTCTTCTTCTTTGCTAGCCATGCACGGCGGCTTGTCTTTGCTCAGAGACCGCCGCCAGCAACGTGTTCGTGCTGAAGCCACTTCCAAGCCCCCCTTCGTCTCTACGGTCTCAACTTAATGCTGCCGGCTTTTCTTTCCCTGGTTGCGCGCGACTCCATCCTCCAACGTTGGCTTCTTTTCTTTTTTTCAAATATCTTTCCCCTCGCTGGACTTCTGGCCTACGCCGCGCGCTTCACGCGCGATGAGCAAAGCCGCCCGAGCCTTTCTTGTGTTTCTTGGTCTTCCCAGTAAGATGGTCGCGGTCGATTTCTACCAGAGAGCGGTGGGCCCTTGTTTTCGGAGGCGTATATAGAATGACGCCTGGAGGGGAAGAGTGAAGAACTGCTCAGTGTTCACAAGGCCGTGCCCGACTTTGCGCACGGGTACAGGAGGGAAGCGCTAAAGATAGAGAAACAAATTTGCCACCGGACAAAAAGAAAATAGAAAGTAGGGGGGAAAATTGAAAGAAAGATAGGGCTGTTTTGTTGACTAGCCCGTTTTCATCTCTATTCCTAGCTTCTCTTTTTATTTGTTCTTTAAGTATCGTCTTAGACTCGCTCCCTCTCTCTCTCTCTCTGTCACTCTCGCAGTAGGTTACATTCGACCGCGTTGCCCTTCACTTCTTTTTAAATTCTGCTCAAGATACACAGATGACAAAACACGAAAACCTTGAAGCATGAACATCATTCAAAATCATGTGAGAATGAAATGTATAGCACGCTGAATCAACAATGTTTTTGTGCACCTGAAACTGGGTCACTGCAGCTTTGGTGGAGTCACTGGACAATATATACTTCTAGGCAATGCGCATGCGTGCGGCGCAGGGGGAATGCGGGAGGGAAATGTTTGTTTTGTGTGAAAGCTGTGTCACCTTTTGAAAAGTGGTATATGGTTTCGGTTAGACATGTATATTGGGGTCAATCTGCAAACCTCGTTTTAACAACAGAACAGCTCTGCAGGGAAAACTGAAATCTGTGAGCCGTTTCATTTATTGTCAAGTGTACTTTTATCGTGCATGTTATGTTATAGTTGAATAAGCAGTCTGAAGATCATCAACATAAACTAGATAGGCAATAGATTCGAGGAATATTTTGTACACCGAATACACATTCAGAAAAAGTGAAGTGCTTAGGATTTATCAACACCTGTAACCCACAAATGAATATCACAAAACTCCTATACAATATATTTACCATTTAACGCATTCGTAGATGGCCACAAGCGCTTGCGTGCATTTAACTGCATTGAGTTGGGAGCTTCCATGCTTCAAGTACAATCCGGTATGGGGGTATTTGCAGCTCTTTGGAGCAAATGAAAGTTTCAAATTCAAGCCATATTTGGGCCCACTCAAAGTATATTTGCAGAGTACAAAAAAAATCCTATAAATATGGACATGGAAGATGGAATGAATATTGCATGTTCGTTGTAGCTCTCGGCGTTTCGTTCCTAACTAGTCAACAGCTCATAAAACCCAAATGTAACGTGTTAACAACAGATTGTCAACCTTCTTTTTCTGCTGTTGCATCTTTCTTTTCATCATGTCAAATACGATAATTTTTACGCACAACAAATAATATCAAAGCAGATTAGACATTTTGCCGGGTGGAAAAATCAAGATGTATCGAGTTACGGAAGTGGCATTGTTTATATATATGCACAATTTCAAAACATGATCCTTTCACTTGACTTGCCAACTATGACATCGTTCAAGACCAAATTTTGCTAGTCGCTGATCCATGCTCTCCATTTAATCAGTTCAGTTCAGGCGTTCAGTCGTGTCCGACTCTTCGTGACCCTATGGACCATGTCACGCCACGCTTTCCGGTCTCTCACTATCTTCCGAACATCACATAACTTCACCTGCAGTGCCTCGAAGGTGCCATCTAACCATCGCGTTCGCTGCCTACCTCTTCTCCGGCAACCCTCAACCTTTCCCAACATCAAATCTTTCTCCAGCGACTCCTCTCTTCTGATCAGATGACCAAAGTAGCTGAGCTTTAACTTTAAAATTTGACCCTCCAATGAGCAGTCAGGGTTTATGGTCGACAATATCGACTGATTTGATCTTCTGGCCGTCCAAGGAACTCTCAAGAGTCTCCGCCAGCACCACAATTCAAATGCGTCAATTCTTCGGCGGTCAGCCTTCTCCATTTAATAATAAACCATAATCTGTAGTGAACCATGTGATGCATGTTAACATCAGATTCGACTGGCAAGCTCATCTGAAATTTTTCATCGTAACCCTCTACTTAGAAACAATCACTTTAGTACAATTCTTATCCACTCAATTCAAATTCACTAATGAAGGAAAGATTAAACGGATTAAGGAAATGTTACATTTTGAAAAAATGGAATTCAATAGCTCCAGAATTTCGTATGTCTAGATTTTCATCATGTCCTAGCCTCTACTATCTATCTAAATAACATAGTTCTTGAATCTGTCGCAATTCCTACCGCCACAAAATATAACTCCGTTCGGTTTGTCTTGCATAACTATCGCAACTAACTATCATAACTACTGCATAAGTGATGAAACACATTTTAAACCTTGCTTCATTGGTTTCCAGTAGAAAATTTTCTACCATTTTTTTTTCGTTAAAATACCCCTGTCTGTACATCGCTTCACGACTTAACCACTCTCAGAACGTTGGGACCTTACCGTGCAGAACAAAAACATGCAGCGAGCCGTTCATTCTTTGTAACTCAGACTGGAATCCTATAGAACAACTGGCTAGCATTAAACGCATCCATCCTTTCCGAACGTCATAGCTAACATTATATTTGGAGTTTATTGACTTGAATGCGCCATTTTGCTGTTGTTTCTTTTGTGTAACCATCAATTAAGAAGAAAGTCAAGAAGAAGTCAAAATCAAGAAGAAATGGGTATGGGCAGGACATGTAGTGCGAAGAGAGGATAACCGATGGTCGCTTAGGGTAACAAACTGGATTTCAAGGGCAGGCAAGCGTAGCAGGGGGCGGCAGAATGTTAGGTGGGCGGATGAGGTTAAGAAGTTTGCAGGGGTCAAGTGGATGCAGATAGCACAGGACCGGGTTAATTGCAATAATATGGGAGAGGACTTTGCCCTGCAGTGGGTATATTCAGGCTGATGATGATACCAACCTAAATACCTAACTAAACATTTTTGCGCCTTTTTGGGTGCAAAAAGGGTGCCCGAGTGTCCCCTGGTACGGAGGTTAACAATCAGGGGTTTCCGGTTTGTTACCCTGCGTTGCACAGAAAACCAAAGAGGGGAGTATAAAAATGAAAAAGCGAAAGAGAGAATTGCGGTCTGAAAGCCAAGAACCGCTGCAGCAGTGTCCTGAGCACTGTTACCGCTGCCGCGCGTTGCGCCCTCAACAGAACACAGCATCCGCGGACGCCAAACAAATTACATTTGCACAACAAAGAATGTTCGACGGTGAAGCAGTGCTGCTATATATTCATAGGGCATTAGCTCGGGGACATCATTACACCTTTTAAGGTGTAAAAAGGTTTAGAATGTGAGGGTAAAATAATGCCATACACTTGAATTGTGCTGTTGTTTGATGCACATAAATTTGCAAATGATAAAGTTGTCATCTAAACTGATTTAATAGTTTTTCCTTCCAGAAACTGGCTGGCTCAGGTAATCATCATCATCAGCCTGACTATACCCACTGCAGGGCGAGGGCCTCTCCCATATTTCTCCAATTAACCCGGTTCTGTGCTAGCAGCATCCACTTGACCCCTGCGACCCCTGCGACCCCTGCAGGTACCTATATACTATATATAATGAAGTTATATTTGCCTTAGGAGTATGCAATATTCTGTCATATTTCTTTAGCACATTCTCCCATGGCTTCTGCGGACGATCACACTAGCCCGACAACAACTCTTGTTATGCAATATTAGTTGTGGGCAATCAGGCCTGCTTTTAGCGAAAACTACCATTTTGCACATTGCCTTCAACCGCACTTCTGGCGCCACAAGTGTCGCGGCTTTATATCGAGCCGCACCGCTAATCTTTACAGCGGGAACGGTCATAAATGTATCGAACATATAATTTTAATTATACTTATATATTTAACATATTTTAGGTGCACTTTACCGATCCTAATGAGCTATGGGCCCAACAAGTTGCTCCAACTGTCAATCTGCAGCCGCGCTAAGTGCAAATGTCCTGACTTTTTTCTTTTTCATTTCTTCGTTGATGAGTGTTCTGAGTCCAGGTGCTTAATTTTCGTTGAAACTTCCAAACTTCGCGATTGCCTCATTATTTACTTAACGGAGAAGTTAACGAAGTACGCGGTAAAGCCACGCTAGACATCACCATATCCTGCCCTGTCGCACACAGTGTGTAAACAGGGATTGCTTCGCACTTTCTTTATCTGCCGCAGGGCCACCCTTAGGTCATGTGACAACGGGGACCGGGAGTGGATGATGGAAAGGGGGGCAATTAAGCAACCGAGTGTCTGCGCTCGCGCGAGGAGGAGGAAGGAGACGTCGGGCGGTGCGCGCGCACTGCTCGCGGCCCAATCAATAACTCGACGATGGAAGACGCCAAGCGCGAAAACAGACGCGTCTGCCCTCTCCCTGCTTGGCCCGCAGACGCCGCCGTCTCTCGACAGAAGCAGTTGTCGCGAGCCAGCTACGCAAACAACGGCGACAGTCGACGGCGCACCAGCACGCTGCACTTGCGAAGCGTGCGAAGAGCCACCCCCCTCCTAAACGCGCATATAGACTCTCGTCTGCGTATGTATGGCGAGAGTATACGACGCGCTAAAAGAGGTTCCAGCTCCGAAGAAAACGCTGCTCAGGAACGCAGCGTGCGACGATATATGGGAGTTGCCGCGAAACCGTCCGCGAGCGCGCGCGCGCTCTTGCAGCAGACTGCGCCACACGTGCTCCAACTCCGGCGTAGCGCGCCCTATCACGAGTTCCATTCAGCGCTTTGTATCCCTCCCTCTCCGTGGTGTGTGAAATGAAAATAGGGGAGCATATAAGCAAAAGAGCTCTGCTCAAAGCAGAAGCGCGGTGCCCTAAATACTTTCACATCTGTGGTTAGCACGCGTGTATGTGTACGCTGGAAGAATAAAGAGGTCGCTGAAAAAAACAAAATGCAGGTTCTGAAGAAAGCAAAGGCGCAATAACTGTGTTGGAAAATTAACAGCGCACACACGACAGGGACAAGGAAGAAAACACCACAAGCGCTGACTCGCATCTACGCGTTTATTCACGAAACGCCGAAAATATATACTCAAAGGCGAAAAATACAAAAACCCCTAGCAATCACGCAGGCGCGTCCAGATATAAAAATTCCCGCTCGTGCAGGACTACACATGGGTCACTAACACATGTAGGTTGGTTGGTTGGTTGGTTTGTGGGGTTTAACGTCCCAAAGCAACTCAGGCTATGAGAGACGCCGTAGTGGAGGACTCCGGAAATTTCGACCACCTGGGGTTCTTTAACGTGCACTGTCATCGCACAGCAGACGGGCGCCTTGCTTTTTGCCTCCATCGAAAAGCTGCCGCCGAGGCCGCTTTTCGATGGAGGCGAAAAGCAAGGCGCCCGTGTGCTGTGCTGATTTTTACAGATATGATAGGCCTCTGACACCTCTCTTGTCGCTTGATCAAGATGCCTAAAGAAAACAGTATAGTTTTATCGAGCAAAGGCTTACAGCCCCTGCATTCCTTGCAGTGCTTGGCAAGATTTGAAGAAGGCCTTTTTTCGACGACAAGTTGTGCTCTTGTATGCGAACATTCAGGCAACAGCCAGTTTGACCGATATAAGTGCGCCCACAAGACAACGTAATAAGGTACACTACTGCTTTTTCGCATTTGATGTACCGGTTTACATGGTTCACATTGCACACCTTCCGCAGGGGGCTGTAAACTTCTGCTCGATAAAACTACTGTCTGTTTAGGCATCCTAATCAAGTGACAAGAGAGGTGTCAGTGGCCTATCACATCTTTAAAAATGGCCCATCTGTTGTCCTGCAGGAGCGGGGACTTTCATGACGGGCCTGCGTGATTGCTGGAGTTTTTGTGTATTTTTTCGCCTTTCATATTTTCTGCGTTTCGTGAATAAACACTTAGTTGCGAGTCAGCGCTTGTTGTGCTTTGTGTTTTCTTCCTTGTCCCTGTCGTGCGCGCGCTGTTAATTTTCCAAGATGCTTTACCAACTAGCTCAAATGTCAGTTTTACTACAGGGCAATAACTGCCTCCACAGGGAGGCCTCAGCAGGGCTGTGAGGGCACGATGAGAGGAACGAACGAACGAAGAAAGAGCGAAGGTTTGGTTTGTGTGGTCTAACGTCCCAAAGCAACTCAGGCTATGAGAGACAAGGAAGCGTAGCCTACGGTTACCGAGATATTTCGACTAGTTAGTGTTCTTTATTAAGGCCCACTGATATTGTCCACTGACATTGGTCTTGCACGTCATATCCGTCAAAACGCAACATTTCTTTTGTACACCCTTCTGTATGGGAGAGAAGGGGAGGATATGTGAAAGAAAGAACTGTGAAAAGGGAGTTTATTCATGTTCAATGGTTTGGTTTGTTTTGTGGGGTTTAACGTCCCAAAGCGACTCAGGCTATGAGAGACGCCGTAGTGGAGGAGTCCGGAAATTTCGACCACCTGGGGTTCTTTAACGTGCACTGACATCGCACAATACACGGGCACCGTGCTTTTCGCCTCCATCGAAAAGTGGCCGCCGAGGCCGGGATTCGATCCCGCGTCCTTGGGAACAGTATCGAGCGCCGTGATCACTGCGCCACCCCGGCGGGGCATACATGGTCAATGTCTTATTTATTACGCCGGAGAAAGGAGACGAATGAATTGAAAGTTCGAAAAAGTTGCCGATGTGGAAAACTCAGGATTAATTTTTAACACCTTGGGTTTCATTACCGAGCGTCTTTATCTACATCATGCTATGTTCTTCCAATATGTTTCGGCATCGGAAGAAGCGGACGAGTCGAAGCAGCGCAACGCTCAGCCTATACACGCTTTTACAAAGGGGTGAAGGCTGCTGCGAATTTGGGGAGCTGGGCTGCTATCGTATGCACAGGAACGTGTTGACGGCTTCCTTAACAGCCCAGTCAAACCGGTTTCTCCAAGGGTCGTAAAATGGTCTATAGGAGCGACAGGTTTAACACGAATCTTAAAGCTCTTGTCGAACTGCGATGCATGCGTGAATCCTAAACTCCTTCCGAAGCACTGCACATGTGTCCACTACTCCCAGCCGGCACACGAGGTATATAGCACGAGACACACAGGCACCGAGGGATCCCACCACGGGGAAAGAGCGCGTAAATGCAGGTCCCGCAAGGCTTCGCTAATACACGTGCGCATTCGAGACGCAGCAGGCAGACGTTCCCGCGAGCGGAGCGTGGATGCCCGTTACGCTCGGCTGTGCGAGAAAGTCCCGGGGCGGGCTGCCTCTGCTGCAGGGCGACACGGACCGCGCGGCGCTCCATCATCGTCATCAGGTGCGCCGTGAGTCCGAAATAAAACGAAGACGACGGCGACTGGAGCACGCCACTTGCCACGGCGCCCGTTGACAAATGGACCGAGAGCGAGAGCGCGAGGGGACGCTTCCCCCGGCTGCCGGCGGCCATCTTTCTTCCACGCCGCGGCGGCAGCTTGGCAGCGAGCTAACACTGCAGCGCCGCGCGACCCAGGCGCCTTCGGTAAGAGCTGACGCGTGGCAACGGGACATCGCTGAGATTGCGGGCCCTCGGTCGCCTATAAGCTGGACCAGGCTTCACGCTCGGCACTTACTGACGTAGCTGGAGAATCCAAGCGCCTTGATTCTTCTTTAGAACGCCCATTGAAACGTCATCGGCCATTTGCATATTTCGTTCTTTTAATTAGAGGCCGCTCGAATAGAATAGATTTAGCGTTTCTGTGAGCAAGTAGTTTCGCAAAGTATGAGTTGAAGTGCCATGTAAAGTATACAGTACTCAAAACAACATGCACGATGTGTTTCACTGCTGCTTGCGCACATGGATTTGCACATGGAGATTTGCGCTCGAGCACGGGACTTGCACACATGGTCTTGCGCACGCAAGACCCCGAGCACGCACTGCGAATCTATAGCGCGTTGCGCAATGAAGTTCAAATTTCGCGTAGGAATGACACTGTGGTTAGTAATATTTTACGATAAATTTGCTTGGGGTACTTGCCTGATCAGAAGTCTATTATTAGCATCATTTGCGGCGACGGAGAAAAACAAGACGCTGGCCCATTGGTGGATCTGGTGACGCCATCTCGCGGTCCAAGCTCAACTTTAAAAGGAATTATTGCGATACGGAATCAAAACACTCAAATTGAATGAAAAATTTTCCAGACTAAGTATTGGTGATTGTTATTGAAAAGGCATTTAATAAAGTTCTTCAAACCTTCCGGAATAAAACATCGCCCGTGTACCTTCCGTTGTCGAATCTGTACGGCAAAGTTGCTGCAAACAAGACAAGACGGCGCTACCAGTGCCATAGCGGGAGAGTGGTTTGTTAGGCTTTAGAGTCGCCGCAGACGATGCAGATATTCAGTTATGATCGAATGAGCCAAGTGTAGCAAACAAATCTCGTATGATAAAATACTGCCGACCAATGCCATTTCTGCGCAAAATCTAGGGTAAGAATTCAACCGTTTAGATGGGAGAAGCAACCAACAGGATGCGTATAACTGGGCAACGCGCTGCACACTCTAGGGGCTTAACATGGTAAAACATACTTGGGAAACTAGCCGGGCTCCATAATGAATCGATAACGCTGAAAATCAGGTACGCATCGCAAATTGTAGTTTAAGAGATATTAGTAATATGCAGCTGACCGCTGTTAACGAATGGTTGTATTTCAGTGCACGCTTTTACTAACGCTGGCGTGCACAAAAGCGTGCAGTGACACAGAAGTAGCTCTTGCCAACACACACATGCACGCAGCGCAAAATGACCGCTCAGCATACTTCACATGCAATGGTTGGTCCACTCGAAAATAAACAGCAAAGATAATGTGTGAAGCTTGAACCGGTGTTTTAATGTGCATATTAAAACGACCATGAGCTACAATTAGACTTTTTGCGCACTCTTCAGTGTCGATTTCTGCCATCTTCAGCGTGAAACTCGAAGCGACGTGGAGAACTCTGTAGAAGGCATGCTGGCACTCATTTAATGCAGAGAGAGCCTATACCTTTGGCAAAAGAGAAGCAGTGGCAGGTAACGTTGCTGCTGTATTATGGGCCTTAATATCCTAATGACGAGGGTAGTGACAGTTTCTCTTCTATAAGGAAAGCAGGCACAGCCGAAGACCATGCCGACGCCGCAACGTTAGACGCACCAGCTAGACCGACCGGAAGCTGCGACCGTGGTGACGTGCCAACCGCCAAGTAGTTTCGTATGTCACGTACTTGTTACAGGAGATGTCTGTACGCAAGCAGGGTAACGCACCGACCATGACGACGAGATGTCAGACCTGATACGTTACTCATTAAATGACGAGTTTCACGGAATTGTCTTCTGCCTCTAATTAATGCGTGATAGCATAATACATTATATGCTCAATATGGCATATGCCCTTGCGTGTTTTCCGACTTTCTTAACACTTGGTATTGGATAACATTCCTTTTTTGTTTCCTGAATTCGTAACAATTTCTCGCCTGCCTTTAACGTAGTCTTTCCCCTTAATACAGTGTTTCCATTTAGGAAGCTGAGAGGAAGATAAATAAAGAGAAATAACTTCACAACTCATGTCTGGGATTAGGTGTCAATTATTGATAATAGGGCTGTTACTACATTTATGCAACCTCACTGCGTTTTGTGGTTGAGAGCAATTTTATTTTGAGGTAGACAAAACACGGGACAAATCCACGCGCAGACCTTATAGTTCCCTCCGCACGCAGTCATGCTTTACAACACAGCGATCGTCGTTGTTAAAAATTTTATACAGACCTCTTCTACCGAAACAAATTTTAGTACATGGACGGAAGAACAGGTAAAATCGTCATAAGCACAGGATTAAGCCATAAAAATATCAAAGACGTACCACAGAATGCGTCACTGCACAGCCTCTAACCTCGAGAGGTGAGCATATAAGAGAGCATATTGGTGCATCCAGGAACGGTCGAGACGCGGCGCGTTACGCAAGGAAAGGAGGTAAGGGAAAGAAGGGGAGGCGTTTCGGGAAGGACGCAGTTGTCGCAGCGGATGAGCCAGAGAGTGAGAGAGGCTATAGGATGTGCTCGTCGTTCGCGTCGAAGCAGATCGATGGGGACGCTCGAGATGGGGAGGAGTCCAAGAAGGACCGAGGGGATCAGACCGCCGCAGAGTCCGCGTCCGTGGACGCCTCTGCATGGTCGTTCTTTCCTTTATTCCCTTTTTCATTCCCACTCTCCCTCTTACGGCGGCTGCCCGGGGAGCACCTAAAAGCCCATGACGCCGTTAAACTATACGCCCCTCCCTTCCTGTTTCCCTCCTTTTATCCATGGCTGCGCAACGGCAGAAAAGAAAGAAAAGGCAGCCATACAAACCTATGTATATATATAAATGTATATAGCAGCAAATATAAATGCATAAAGCGCAGACCAGGCGTGCCGCTCGGGCTGTTTTCGCGGCCGCGGCGCTATTGATTTTTCATCGATCCGGTGAGCTTCTTCCTTGCTTCCCGCCTCGTAGGGAAAAGCTCAGCGACAACGCCTGTGCGCACTCCAGTTGGGCGTTGTACGTCTTTCCTTCAGCAAAATGCTCCGTTCCGTTACTTCGCTGACTAAATCAGCTTTTCTAATTCGCTGGTGTACGCTCGCTTGTAATTTTCGTTGACTGGTAGTGGTCACGGTAGCCTCCCTTCGCGTCTAGCGGCGAAAATTTTCCCAACTAGCATGTGTGTCTGTGTGCTTGTCTAGGAGAGGGCAAAGGGAGGTGGTGCTTGTATAGCGTTCGCTCCCCTCTCCACCATCCACAGGCCAGCCTTCCTCTTTTCCCTGGTCTGCCTCCCGGTCTCCCTCTTGATCCCGCCTCCGGGACCGAGCACCCGTTCGATTCCTATAGCTGACGTATCAGTGGACCAAGGATGCGAGCGACACCGGTCAGCGGACCCAGCCTCCGCGATGGCTGCAATCGGCGAGGGATCGATAGTGACATTGGACGATGCCGGCTTCTCTGCACTCGCGTGTGACGTGAAAACACTAGCAGTGAACACCGAACCATGAGCACAAGATGCACGAAAAGGGGAAATCATTTGAGAAGAAATTATTTTTGAATATTCTGCAATTTCACTTGAAGGGCGGAGTTTGGAAAGTCGTGGCAACGAACTTTATTTGAAACGGTTGTTTTATGGAGACGCTGTTATGGGCTTTTGGGATTTTTATTGTGCGTTTATTTATTACGACGATTTTGGATTTTAGAGTATAAGCCCTAAAGTTCTATAGATTCCTTATTCAGCTTTAGATGGAACACTTCGACACTTGCTATCGAGAGTCCATCTGCATCCATTATCCGTCTTCAGTTAAACCACGCAGAAACAATGCAACAATCAAGGAGGGTGACATAGAAACTCTCTCTGATAGTTTGTCGTAATGAGTACGGTAAGATGGACCATGCATCGTTTTCAGTCTGTTTTTTTTTTCTCCGGAAGTTAATTGCAACAACAAAACATAGAAGGAAGAACACATTAATTCCTCCAACCATAGCACATGCACTGGTCCTAATAAAACAAGTTCGCACACATGCTGCAAGAGAGATTATCGGAAGCAAATCAATTTTTTCCGAAACTTCTATTTAAGGAGCTCTTCTGTGCGGTAAAGCTGCACATGGAGCTTGTTCGCATTTCTGGGTTATAAGGCGCTGCATAGTCCTGAATGAGTCCTCTTTCGAGTCAAAGCGGTAACTTGGAAAAGTTGGTACAACAGTTCAAAGAAAGGAAAACCAGCGCAGGACACGGAACGAAAGGTAGAAAAAGACACACAACGCGCTGACTAACAACTTCATGTTTACTTCGCCAGGAGCGAAACATATACTCAGAAAAGGAAGGAAAATCAAAGCAAAACATAGCATGTCCGAGAATTCGATACATGAAATGCAATCATCAATTAAGTCAAAAGATAGCTGACTATCTATTCACCTAATGATTGCATTCGCTGCTGCCTTAGCATGAGTTGTTAACCATCGCGTTCTGCGTCGTTTTCTGCCTTTCGTCCCGTGTTCTGCGCTGGTTTACCTTTTCTTTAAAGGAGTCTTTTTTTTTTATTTGTTTACACAATAATGTTGACCTAGCTAAATTTCAGTCCAAGCAGATGACAAACTGAGTACATCTATCACAAGAATTCTTTTTTTTTTTTTTGAGTAACGTGCACGTGAAGGCATGACAAAAGCAGGTCTGACAGAAATACTCATTTTTTTGCACAAAAGGAATACAGACAAACAAAACCAATAACAGCAAAAGAAGATCAAAAATAATTTAAAGAACTCTAACAATGCCTTTTTCTACTTATACTGATTGATTATACTGATTTATTCATTGACACAAAACCCACGCTTGATTTGGTCCACAGTATTATCTCCGCCAAAGTATTGCCTTAAACACACCTGCCTTGAAAATTGCAAACACTGTGCCCTAATAATTCCTCCTTTGCAGAGTCTCTTATGTTTACGGCCATATATATTGGTACATTAACATAAGGTAAAACAGTGACACCTTGACTGGATCAAGAAACAGTGAAGGCAGACTGAATTCCTCGCCACATTTTCGAGAGAATGACGCTCTCACTAAACTTACTGATTGGTGAAAGTAACTGTCCTGAGCGCAGAGAGAGAGAGAGAACAACTTTTATTTAAAATGCCTGCAGAATCGGTTAGGCTCCCTCCAAGCAGGGAGGACAAGCTTTTACCATGACGCGGCCACTACGTCAGTCTCGTGCGTTGTGCTCCTTGAAGTCTTGTTACGTGCCTCGGTACTTCCGCGGGTTCGAGAGGGCCGCCGCCCCCTTCTTGGGGGTGCTGCCCCCCCCCCCCCCCCCCTCTCCTCGGTTTCGCTCGGTCGCTGCCTCTCTAGAGCTGCCGAGACCTGCTGGACGGCCTTGAGTTGTGTCTCTTGATCACAGCTCCTCGTTGCAGCCTCTAGCTGCGGCGGGATCGTCGTCTTCTCGCTGGCTTCGCGCGGAGCGCAGCCACTAAAAAACTATATAGGCTGATTTGTCGGACAAACATTTGAGAACTTGCAGATATGGAAGACCGTTGCTTTACCTGCAACAGAAGTCTCAGTCTTACTGAGACATTCACTTGCTGCGCTTATTAGCTGTAATTGATCGAAACATGTTTGAATTGCTGTTGCTGTTGTTGTTGCGACTGTAGGAAGAAGGAAAAAAAAAAAAAAAAACGTATGGCCCTGCTACTGGCTCTGCAGCTGAGCCGCCTCCGCTACCTCTTGCGGACAGAGGAGAAAATAAATAAAGGAAAAAGAAGGATGAGGAGAAAGAAAGACGCACGTCGCAACAGTTTTCGTCCGCCACCGAAGCGGTGGCGGGTGCGATGACGGCCTACAACAGGTACAGCCGCCGGTGGCAGGCGAGCTCCGGGCCTGCCATTCCCAGCCTCGTATGGCCAGGAGCAGCCCCCCCCCCCCCCCCCCCTCCGTTGGCGTGTAGAGCTTGAATCGAAGTTGGTTAACGATGCTGACGTTAGGCCTATGAGAGAGGCCGTAGTGGAGGACTGCGGAAATTTCGACCACCTGGGGTTCTTTAGCGTGCGCTGACATCGGTGTGTGTGAAAAAGTATTGAGGAAGCTATCGAAACTTCGTGGCAACTATTAATTAGCAACTTATATTTAAACTTAACCTCTTGGATTCCTTTTGAATAACTTTGAATATGCACTATTGGATTGGTCCGACGAATCAATAAAGTGTTACAGCAATGGCCTATTCAAAACTTCGGAATATTTTCACGCCCCTTATATAACGCCTGGCCGAGCGTCTGTACCACGCGTATACGTACAGTATACAGCAGAGTGGCTGTGCTGTACACAGATTTTCTTTACTGCGTCTATAAATAGATCGCACATATAGTCTGCTGATTTCCCGCATTTGTCTACTGCTGAAGTTCGCGGGCGAGGCGATGCACTACCTCATTGCCTGGGATTCCAGCGTGACCAGGAATCCACCTCAGTATTACAGTGTGGGGACGTAGTTTGGTAAGAGCTCTGTGTAGATCATCGTGTAGTTCTTCAGGAATGCGACCCGTGTGAATGGCGCGTATAGCTTGTATTGAATCAGTGTATATGGTATATCCTGAAGGGTTAGGGGGTGCTTGTGCGAGTTCTTGAATACTGGTAACTATTGGTAGGGTCTCGAGAGTCGCTGTAGGAGGAGGATCTATGTAAGGACCGAGGGTATGCGTCACTACATCGCTACAGCTCTGAATTGAGTAAGCAGCCGCTCCGACGTTAGTTCGTGATGCATCTGTGTAGATGATCGTGGAATCTGTCGGGTGAACATGGTTGGAAACGCGAGCGGAACGTCTGCCTGTGTTAGTGTCGGGTGCAACGTTTTTTGGAATGGGGATTATTCTAAGGTTATCCGGGAGTGAAGAAGGAAGGGTAGTTATAGGGAGGTCTATAGGTTTGAGTGCAACCTGCTGTAGTATCCAATGTCCTTGTTTGGTGCTAGAAAGACGTGCCATTTGCCGGTCGCGATGTTGTTGTATGAGGTCTCCCAGGGGCAAGAACAGCCCCGTAGAGTATAGGCGCTCCGTGGACGTATGTACAGGGACGTTAAGGGCGGCCTTGTACAATATGTGAAGCGCAACCTCAATCTGATGTCTTTGGCGACAAGTTAGTGTAAGGTAAGGAATCGTATATAAAATTTTGCTAAGTGCTAATGCGTGGACAAGCTGCCTGACTTGACCCTCGCGTAGCCCGGCGTGCTTATTGACTATGCGGCGAACTAGATGCGTAAGCTGATTGCAAACTTTAACGGTTGTAGATACATTGGCCTGATTGGTTGACTCATGGATATGAAGTCCGAGGA
This sequence comes from Amblyomma maculatum, assembly GCF_055883805.1. Taxonomy (NCBI): domain Eukaryota; kingdom Metazoa; phylum Arthropoda; class Arachnida; order Ixodida; family Ixodidae; genus Amblyomma; species Amblyomma maculatum. The sequence goes on along the minus strand of NC_139344.1, from coordinate 351,463,688 downwards.
TCCGGCAGGATGATACACGAGGGATGGGGTGACTTGCCATTGTGAGATTGATCAGCTGGTTATGTTGGCGTTGATAGCGAGTTTTTGCAATCAGCAGCAATTCGGATTTTTCAGGTGCGGGAGATAGCCCTACTTTATCAAGGTAACTAACGACTGCATCGATACCTTGCTGTAGGGTCTCCTCTACTGCTCCAGGAGACCCAGAAGTGCACCAAGGAGTAAGGTCGTCTGCATAGAATGTGTGTTTTAGGTTTGGGATAGACGCTAAAGTACGAGATAGGGGAGCCATTGCAAGGTTAAAAAGGGTGGGTGACAGAATAGCGCCCTGAGGAGTACCACGTGTGAGGGGTGGGACACTACTCTTCACTACAAAAAAGAAATCAACGTTCACTACGACAACATTAGAAAAACACTCCGTACACTTCCTCTTCCTGATAAATCTCTCACTACCACGCAAATCCGCATTCTTAGACGCATACAACTAAATACACTGCTTACTCCTGCCCGATCTTTTCTATACAGAATCATACATTCCCCTGCATGCCCAAATTGCCCAGAACGCTATGCAAACTTGGAGCATTGCATCTTTTCATGCCCTGTCGCCCTCCAATCTCCTCACTTTCCACACCCTCCTCCCCCAACGTGGCGGGCTTGGTTAGCCTCTGACCAGCTGCAAGATCAGTTGGCCTTGGTGACCCTGGCCCAGGACATTCTTAACGCTTAATGCAATGCGTTAAATAAAGTTGTTTCCTCCTCCTGTCTACTGCTTGCGCGCTTTAACTTGACAGGGACATTTCGGAGAAGTTCTGAAATGTATACGCGTCATTTGGAGGAATCAGCTGAAAACAATACATCGTGCTCGATTTCTCTAACCTTCGCAAAGCAAGAAAAGACATCTCCGATTGCGTGACCTTGTTTACATTGTTAACAGCACTCACCCTGAACAAACCGGCAGATGTAGGTCTTGCAGGGCTGGTGTCCACGAAATTTTGTACATCTGCAACTGCAGCATGCATAAAATTCTGCATGGGCTGAAGGTCCTTAGCAATGTACACCACAGCTCAAAGAGTATGTGGCTTGAGCACGCTGATAGATCTTAATTTATCGTTTCATGTATCCGCGCAATTACGCTCAGTAATATGGATCAGAAAACGAACAATTTCTGATTGCATTTGATACTGTGTCCATCGTTTTTCACTATGACAGGTTCAAGAAACTGCACTGCTGCATACCGACTGAAGTCCAATGGTACATAGCGCACGACACGTCTTTATGAAGTATGACAATTTAGCTAATACATTTCGCATAAGCCGCATAACCAAACGTTTGACATCAACTATTGTGGCAGCAGTGGACGTCACATAGGTATACAAGAGGCCACAAACGGCCGGCAAAAGTAGCGAGAACACGTGAAATAAAGAAGGCTGGCAAAACGAACATTGCAGGCAGCCACAGAGTCGGCACTGCCCAAAAGCTCGCTCACAGAAGTCAACAGCGTGGAGCCCTACACGCTGGCGTCACAGCCGTCGCGAATGGTTGACAACCGCTAGAGAAAGCATGGCACATGCGAGGAGGATGGCGCCGCATGTGTTTTCCGCTCGCTTTAATGACCGCACTCGGGCGGTTCTCTTATCTCAAAGAGGACTCCTGAGGAACCCCGATGCTCCCATTTACGATGCTCCCCATGCTCACTCATTCCCTCTCGGATGGGTGTCCTCCTCCTCCTCCAACCGAGTACTCTCTCGAAAGCTCCCCCTAGATTGCTCCGTCGTGGGCTCAAAATAAAGGCCCAGGAGGCCAAAAAGATCCGCCGTGTTGGCCGCTTCGTTGGCCGCGCGTCCGCGGTGCACGGTTCGTCAGCGAGAGAACGACTGCGCTGCGCTCGCTTCGCGGGAAAAAGGTCCGCGGCTGACAAATGACATGGCGACGCGGCCGCTTTGCAGCGGTGCGCCCTTTGATTGCGCCAGGGGGCTCTCTGAATGCGAGCCTGAGTGCGCACTGCTTCTAATAGGGTATGTCGTTACGGTCTCACTTCGTCAAGGACTGCGCAGACGCTGTGCACCTGCAGGGGTCCCGTTCTGCGGCTACCGTCGTTAAGGGGGACGCCGCGTCTCTCCTGCGTTACGTGCCTTTCCATATGCTATATACTGCGAACCGCGCGATTGTATGCGTTGATAAAAACTAGCATTGTTAGCGGTGTAGTGTCATCGGCGAACAAACGCGTGTCCAGATCGTCAAAGAGGATCTTTCTAGGGGCGAAGCTTACTAAAGCAAAGCAAAGCTTCGTCAGTGCTAATATGAGGGCAGAGTTTTGGAGCATCATCTATGGAAATGAAACCGTTTACTTACATTAACCTAACACCCAATACAAGTGTTCAATCGGACGACGACGGGGCCCTCCTTTGTGCGTGTGTGAGTCTTTGTCTTTATGCACATGTTCACTGTAAGCATTCAGTAAACGCAGGTATAGACGATGGCTGTCATGATTCCATCGCTTCTAATAGCTCATAATCAACTTCTCGCGGCCTCTCTTCAAGAGCAAATGAAGAACAGAGGGTAATTATAAACCGTCGTGGAATCAAATTGGATAAGAAATAATGAACAAGACGACGCTCTTCGGGAAAGGAAACAACCATTTAGCATATCGCAACAGGCCTCATTTAGACGAGCGGTACGTCTAATGCTATCGGAGACATGCACCCATGGACGCTTTCGGGGGCAGAGATGCTAATCAGAAGCGAGGAGGGAGTGGAGCTCCGGGTCGTGAAGCATGTGTTGTCTCCCATATCTTCTAAACCACCAGTCACCACGGTCGTGGGCTTCGTAGGAAAGTGGATCAAGATGAGGCCTGATGAGCCCTAGCGTTTGTCGACTAATTGCTCCTGACAGACGACGCTTATCTCACGGCGTACCGGGCTGACGAAAGGAGCCCTACTCCGGGAACGGCAAGCCGCCCTGCCGAATCGAGAGGAGCCTGCTTCTATATTTCTTTTCGAAGACCGACTCCTTCCTGTTATCAGCGAGGCACCATCTGAACTACTCCCACTTCGACTCTAACAACATCTACTCTAACGTAACCTGCACCCAAGACACCTACGGCCCAGTTTTTCTTTTCTTTTTTGTATAAAAACACACACAGCGTTATCTTCTGGAATGCTGTCGTTCCGGATAACACTTCCGGTTAGGTTTGCAATTTTTACAAGGCCATTTAATCTTGATTGGGCGATTCATTGAGCAGGGAAAATTTTATACGACTTTTTAATACAAGCTTGGCCCAAGCCCCACAAAATTAATATAAGCACTGAACTTGACATACTTTTGAAACGCGCCCACTATACACACGTGATACGCACACAGGGGATAGAAAATGACATAAAGTTCAGTTCGTTTTATTGCCGTGTTTGAGCCCGTATATGCACACCTGTCCTGCACACCGGTTTTCCAAATTCTACTCAATAGCCATCGAAACACGAAGTACACGCTACCAGACTCGCTCAACTGGGCAGTCATGGGAGAGCATATAGATACTTATGTGTACAGTTGGTACACGCGATGTCTGTAAGGGAACACAGGGGTAAAGAGCAACAAAAAGGAAACGAAAACAGCCTCCCCCATACGCTAACCAAGCAGGGTCCACGACACGAGGGCCATCAGTAACACGCATTACCGCGTTTCTTTACCGCGACCGGCCCCGCTGAGGTTGACCGCATCTTTCTTTTTTTTTTTTTGCACAAGTTGCCACGAAGAACATTTGCGGTGGGAGAAAAAAGCGGCCTTTGGAAGGACGCGAAGTGAAACCCTTCAAACAAGAAAACCTCCGAGGAGCAACCATAAATCACCGAGAACATTCGGCGCTGAGGACCATGTGATCTAGCTTTTCTTTTTCTCTGCTTAATGCCAGAAACAATGCTCCGGGCCATACCAAGTAAGCTGCAAACTCTTTTCGCGAGCAAGAAGCAGCTTTTAATTGTTCCGCATTAAGTGCGCCGAGGCAGAGGGCCGAGAACTAAGATAAAAAGAGACAAAAGAACAAACGCGAGAAAAACAAAACTATATAAAACGAACGGAGTGTGAGGGCGAATTAAGTGTCCACCAGTTGGTGCTCTTTGAGAACCAGCCCGCCCTAGAGCCGGGCTTGTGCCTCGGCCTCTCCTCGAGGGGGTGATGAGATGGTTAACTGCGCGATGTGAATTTAGTCCCCGCGGAGGATGAACTCTGTCGTTCTGCGGAGCGTTCTCCTCTCTTTGTATTCACCGTGACCCACGAATTGTCCTTCGCCTTAGAAATGCGCGTAGCAAGCTCAATGTGACACGACAGCGCGAAGAAAGAGAAATAAAAGGGGAGAAAAAGTCGCCACTCAGCACAACAAAACGAAGGTTTTCTTTTTCGAAATACGAGGTCGGAGGTGTTAGAAAAAAAGAAATGAAAAAGAGGAGCACCTAAATGAGAGAAGTGGCAATGACGCGCTCGCTCTCTCGAGACTCGGAGATTAACGAGCTGGCAAGGAATGTCGACCACTCGAGAAACGCCACAAAAGAAGGTGCCGGCCCCTCGCACAGCTAAGCGCGGCGCCGCCATTACCGCTTACTCCGCGCTAAAAGGGACCCGCGGAGTGAGCAAATAACCGCGGCCCAAAGCGAAAAGAGAAAAGGAATTCCAAAGAGGTGTCTTCAGCGTGCCTCAAAGTCTTTCGGCAGAAACTTTCAACTTGCTCTTTCACTTGGTGCGCCCTTTGTCTTTTAGTTTTCGTCTAGCGTGACAGCGATGCTGACGACGGGTGACTTTCTCGCGCGCCGTCTATGCATTGCTCTCTATTTGTCGGCACGCGCTCCGGTTGGTGTTCCTAGACCACTACATCTCGTCGACATTCTTGGAAGCTCGAGGTGTCATCAGAAGATAACGACGGCGCTGACATCGCGGCTTTCCATCTACAGTTATGAAAGCTATCAGTTTTCTTTTGGGGAACGAGTACATAGTCATTGCCTCGTCAGGGATGGAAGCATGCATAGTCCAGACCTTGGTGGCTTGATGCTGCCCCGTTTGCGAGTCAAATAGATGTTTGCCCTGCCGCGATAGCGTAGTGGTTAAGATGTCTGACCGCTGCTCCGGAGTATACTACCGGGTTTGAAACCGACCGCCGGCGGCTGCGTTTCGATGGAGTTGAAATGGCCGGAGAAGCGTCCATGTGCTGTTCGATGTCAGTGTATGTTCAAGATCCCCAGATGGTGGAAATTACTCTGTAGCTCTTTTGTACGGCAGGCGAAAAGTAAGACGCCCGCCTGTTGTGCTATGTCAGTGCATGTTAAAGAACCCCATGTGATAGCAATTTCCGCAGCCCTTCACTACGGCGCCTCTAAAAGTCTGAGTCGCGTTTAGATGGTAAACCCCATAAGCCAACCAACCCCTTCTCTCTTTCCACTTTCATCCCCACCTTCCTTCCTTCCCCTACGGCGCGGTTTAGGTGCCCTCAGAAAAAGTGTAACAGATACATTTGCCTTCCCTGAAAGCAAATTACCTTCTTTTCACATGGATGTCGTGAAGCCGACAAAAACTTTAAACACAACTAACAGCGTCTCAATTCCATATTTCATTCGAAGGGTTCATGAAAAAAAAAAAAAAAACACCTAGTTCTGCGCGGAAACTAACGTCGTCAATTACGCTCATTTTCTCGTTAAGTGTTGGATCCAACCATTACACTGTAAGTACCAGCGCTGAATATAGCAATGTTTCCATGCCTTCATCACGTATACAGAAGATTGACTGACAAGACGAGCGCATCTATTTCATATTCATGGACTCTGTAAGTGTAGTTGTGTTTGGTATACATAAGCCGAGGAAACTAACCGCTGGTAACCAAGGCATTCCTGAAGTCGATGTCGACCCATATATTATGAATCCTTGTTTGAGCCCTTAATCGACAGATATCGCCATTCATACGTGCGTTCATATCTGACCAGATTTGCACATATGTGCTTATCATTTACTTCACGCATTGTTACTATCATCTTCGTGTTATATATATTAGTTCCAATAACGATTTACTGCACCCAACCTCTTCTTGTGGGAGAAGTGGTCAGCAATTTGTCACCTGACGGACAGCCACGTGACAGACAGGAGTTCCCGTTCTACGACAATGCGCTTTTTTTTTTCTTTCTTGCTTCTACCGAAATTAGCAAGGCTATTTAGCCGACTCTAGCTGAGCGGCGAGCTAGCGAGACGAAGTCGGCGGTTAGCCAAAGTAAAGAGCTCGCTGACTAATGATGTGTCTCGCTAGCCGTACCCTTCTCTTCAGCTATACAGGAGGCGCCTGCAGCCGTCTTAGGCTTCGCAAGTGTTTTCGACGGCAGAGAAATATTACGCGGGCTATTTTCTCTTCCTCCCACTATTGGGCACAATGCGTCCACGGAGTGTGCCGAAGTGACGGGAGTGACACACGTGCGAAGGCGAGCCCGAACCCGTGTACGTGGGCTCGGGCGCCTGTTTACTCCCTGGAGTTTCCAACTCCGGAAGTGACTTGACCCGCGGCGCCCCCCGGAACGAGCAGATGCGCCTCTCTCCACTCCTACCCGACTCGTGCACCCAAGCACATGGAGCTTGAACTTCGTTCGACTCATTTTCTTTTCTTCTGTACTTTGTTTTCAGCATCTCTCATCCTCTTTTCATCCTATCTCGAGTAGTTTGTTGGGTACAGCAGTGCTGTGCCCGCGAACACACCGTCCGTACCGGGCCTATAAACCCAGCCAACACGGTGGGTCTCTTGCACGTTACTAGAAGCAGCAGTTTTGACTGGTTTCCCTTAGCAAAATGGCACACGTGACAGTAACAGTGCTCGATCAGTATGTGTAAGGTTGTAAGGAAAGCATACTCTTATTAGGTGCACGAACTTCAAGCGTTTATTGGCGCTGGTCATTCTCCTGCCTCGAGGGGACGCTAACCGCGTCTAACCTAACCTGCCTCCTATATGTGTGTCGCTTTCCGCGTGTAGTCAATGTCTTAATTGGTCACTGCGCAAATACTGCCGCAGGTTTCATAGCAATACCTTCCCATCATAAAATATGATACAGTTCAAATTACTTTCTCCACACCAGGATCTATGCTTAGCCAAAGTATGCCGGCATGATGACATTGCCCCGCTGAGTGGCTCGAGATGACGGTTACTAGACACCTTTAGCAGACTTTTAGCAAACACTTTTAGCACCTTTGGTAAAGGAGTCTACTAAGGATGATTAATGACTTATACAGAGGAAAAGCAGAGGGAAATGACTAGAAGAATTAGATCGGGCTGGAGTGTATTTGCCAATACTATGATATCCTGAATGGAAGGATTACCAATAGCCCTGAAGACGACAAGTTATAACTGTATCTTACCGGTACTCACCCACAGGGCAGAAACTTGGAGGCTTACGAAAATAGCTTAATTTAATTGAAGACAGCGCGCAGAGAGCTATGGAACAAAACAAATGGTAGATCCTTGAGGAAGAGGAAACGTGCCGAATGTGTAAAAGTACACGCACCAGTTAACGGCATTTCTAGTATTAATCAAGAATAAGAAATGGCCATGACAGGTCATGCAATGTATAAAGGCAAGATAACCGATGATTCGTAACGGAGCCAGACTGGATTCCAAAGGAAGGCGAGCGTAGCAGGAGGCAGCAGAAAAGGAACGAATGAAATTAGCAAGTGTGCGAGAATCAAATAAATGCAGCAAGACAGTAGCCTACTTGGTTAATTGAGAGGATATATAGGAGAGACCTTTCCACTTCCCTTTTCGATGATGATGGCGATGATGATTACTTTTGGGCGTTATCGCATTTGCTGCACCATTCGTGAACAATACGAGTCGAGACACAAGGAGTGCCTTCTCTCACGGCAACTTTATGGAGGATCATACATTTCAACGGAAACTTTTGAGAATTATAATAACTAAAGCGTTACTTAGCGCCAGGGGCGTAGCCACGCTTCGAAATTTTATGAACGCTGAACCCCCCCCCCCCCCCCCCCTTCCCCCTCCGCCCATACATACAGCCTTTTTTTTTTTGTATAGCGAAAGCTGCTCTAGTCAGCGGAGTATATTTCGGCTAAGTGTCGCTTGGTCACTACTTTGCATACGCCGTAACAATCACAACTAGTTGCTCCGAGTCAGAAAAAAAAGGAAGAACAAGAAGAGTGGAAGATAGAAGAGAAAGAAGAAGAAGAAGATTCCAATAATATGGAGCAAGGTTCGGAAGACACCAAGAAGAAGCAGACGGGAAAAGAGATACGAAGCGGCAGAAGAAGAAAAAGTCGGTCAAATAGAGCAAGAGGATTCGGAAGACGCCAAGATGATGTGCCGATTCGCCAGTCCCACCATACGGTTTGCAGTCAGTGCATGGGCGACGACAACGTTCGAGTCGGACTTTGTGAACAATCCGTTTGGTAGGTTTCGCTCCGCATATCCAGGATCCGATTTGAACCACCATCAATTTTTTCACCATGTTATTTGAATGCCCCATCGATATACATATGCAGCAGATATTTCAGAGAAAGAAACAATTCACACTTCAGCTTTATTACAGAAAACAAAATGCTGAGATATTGTTTGGGCGCAGGCTATATTTATATTTTTTTTTTTATAACTGGCGGTGTATAACACCCCCCGAAAAAAACATTTTGGCTGTGCCACTGCTTGGGAAATAATATTGTTACGGAATGATGTGCGGCTCGGCTCAGCATTGCATCATATCCATATTCATCATCATCAGCCGGACTATCCCTACTGCAAGGCCAAGGCCTATTCCAATGATACCTCTACTTAGCCCGCAGTCCTGATTATCCACATTAGCTGCATTTTAAAACCGCCTTTAAAGGAACGCAGGTGTTGCAGAACTAAAACAGCTAGTTCGACGGCCGACGTCGTTAAATTGAACCCCACGGAGCCGTGCTTAGATGTTCTAACGTATTCGTGTTCACCTAACAGCGCCACGCGATGGTTGTAATGTGCTCATTTTACAAGGCCGCATCTAGTTTAGTGTTGCATATCACAGAGGCGATCGGCAGAAACAGTAAGAAACGGAAAATGCGCGCAGCCATTTCCGACTGATGAAAGGCGGTAACTTTCCCACCGTATCATATCTTCGAAAGCTACCGCAGGTTTCGATAGTGCATCGTGCATGGGTTATCTTATGGTGAAAAACACACGAATCAGCAGTATGCTGAGAGGTTGCATAAATATGTATGCAGTCATATAGATATATATAGATAAGTATATAGCAGTCAAAATCTACATTTAGTACTTGCGAAACAACTGGAAGACTTCAACCTTGCCCTTCATTTTGTTGGCCGGTAGGAAAAAGGGTTCCTTTCCTCCAAGGAGCTCGAGTCAACACTCGATCTCATTGCCTTCACCGTGCAAAGTTGGACAGCTATACCATGGCTCGCCGTTTCCAGTCACCGCCGACAGTAACAAGACTCTCCCCAGAGAAAACGCAGCAAGGCCACTAAACGCGAACTTCTCAAGTACGAGATGACGGAAGCAGGGGACGAACATGTCATGTGGCCGCACATCACACGGCACCGCCGCCTGTCACTGTCTCGAGGGTCTTCTCAACATGCCCCGCCAGGCGCCAAAATAAGCGTCAACTGCTGCTCTGTTCCGTTTCCCCCTTTCCACCGTCCCTCCAGGGCGCAGTAGAAGATGGGCTGTCCGCCCATTGCTGGCTTGACGTCCGGCGTTCCTGGGATGCCCTCCACTTTTGCGCAGTCGATCTTTCCCCCCGACCGACATTTGCTCGTTCCGAAGCCCGGTTCCACGGGAGCATGGTCGATACAGTACACAGCAAGAGCTTCGCTTCGAGTGGTACAGATGCGACGATGAGGATGCAAGCCACGTTTCTGAACAGTATTTTGCTATTGTTGTTTGAACGTTTTTCTGAAGCTATAGTCTACCGGCCTTCCTCAGCAACTGCGATAACCCACGGGAAACAGGGAGTAGCAAAAATAGAAAGTGCCCAAAACACACACACACACACACACACACACACACACACACACACACACACACACACACACACACACACACACACACACACACACACACACACACACACACACACACACACACACACACACACACACACACACACACACACACACACACACACACACACACACACACACACACACACACACACACACACACACACACACACACACACACACACACACACACACACACACACACACACACACACACACACACACACACACACACACACACACACACACACACACACACACACACACACACACACACACACACACACACACACACACACACACACACACACACACACACACACACACACACACACACACACACACACACACACACACACACACACACACACACACACACACACACACACACACACACACACACACACACACACACACACACACACACACACACACACACACACACACACACACACACACACACACACACACACACACACACACACACACACACACACACACACACACACACACACACACACACACACACACACACACACACACACACACACACACACACACACACACACACACACACACACACACACACACACACACACACACACACACACACACACACACACACACACACACACACACACACACACACACACACACACACACACACACACACACACACACACACACACACACACACACACACACGCACACGCACACGCACACGCACACGCACACGCACACGCACACGCACACGCACACGCACACGCACACACACACACACACGCACACGCACACGCACACACACACATATATATATATTGCCAACGTATGCTCTGTTTACCCTCCTGCGGACAGTCGTTACCGTGGCACTGAAGTTTTCCACGTTTCACGCATGAATCCTTTTATTCGGCGCAATGCTGGGGACTAAATGCGGCCAGGCTGGCCACTTCAACTGCGCGGGCGAAATAGTGTGAGCACTGTGTGGCGCTTCATCTTTCATACGGGCGTGCTGCTTCATCTTCATCCTGCTCTCTCTTGTAGATACCCATCGTCATAGCGGAGTGTGGTTCGCTACATTGTGCGACCAATTAAGGCTTCAGGTCTCCAATAAAACCCGATCCGTCAAGCTCGACCTTCGCGTTACCTTACAATATATATATCACAGATGTGACCAATAATATACGATGCGAAAAATCTGACACTGGCGGTATTTGGTTGAATGGAAGGAAGGAACAGCTCGAACGGACGGGACGTGTAGGAAGGCGACACAGACACATGAGCTGTATTTGGTTGTGTGGATTTCTCATAATTGATCGTCTTCCCATTGCATCATATTGCTTGATTTCAGCGTCGGTGCCCTGATCTTCACCGATGCACTATTTGAGACTTTTACGAACCATATATAGACGGTAGCGTAGTCGAACTTGGATGGCGAGTGCAAAACAACTCCGTCTATATGCTCAGCCTATGCCACGCCACCCAAGACCATTTACTATGGGAATGCGCTAGCAATCCCCCTCCAAAGACACTCTTGCTAGCTCCCGCGGCGAAGGAATGGGACAAGCTGTTGGCCAGTTCAAGAAAAACAATATACAATATACGATGACATCTGCACCTCTAGCACCACTGCCGGAGCGAAGAAAGGGCTCTTTCTTTAACCACTTTGGCCACCGCGCGGCTCCACTTCATGCTTTACTTGATTTCGTGGCTGTATGGATGTCGCGGCATTCGCTTCTTTAGCGTAGTTGTTGGTGTCGTATGGTAATGTAACCAAGCCTGAAAACATCCTATAAATCGCACAACTTGGTGCCTTAAAAATCGCCGGGTGTGGCGTGTGGCCAAGACATGGCCAAATGCCTCAAATTATATGAAATGACACTAAACTTTCCAGGTCCCCCCTTGTGGGTTTTATGCCACAGTTCGTCAATTGTCCTTTCAGCCGACATAAACATCTGTCATCCAAGAACAACCAATCCTCTCGACGTCGTGGAAACCCTATATTTAACACAGTCGACAACATTAAGCATGGTCCGAGCGATCTGAAGCCATGCCGAAGAATGTAAAAGCGCCCATATTCACGCGTTTCTTTGACCGCAAAGAAGGCATTTAATCACGGTGCAAGAAACAGACATGGTACAGAGCCAAAAAAAAAAAAAAAAAAGAAACGAAAGGGCTAAAATCAGTTATACGTATTGTCGCTATGTGCATTAACGTGACCCCACCCTTACCGTAATTATCCACAAACTCGTTACTTGCGTTACGTCATCATTGCGTCTATCATTTTGCGAGCAAATAGCGCCGATCACTCGCTCTGTATAATTGTTTGGGCGCCATGCCATATTACCGTGCGATTGGCTCCCATGCATTGAAGATGATATATGGCATCAGTCTCTTGCACACACACACAAAAGTTCAGCACCATACGTATAGTAGCTGGTGGTTGCGGAGGGATGCAAAACTGCTTTTTGTTCGGCTATACAGAGTTGCAATCGTTAAAATTGTAGATCCCTTCTAATCAGTGGCATATTGTATACGGTAGACGCGCAGTTTAACATAAAGCATATGTCAACCGTCGACGGCGCTGTTGTATATGACGATCACTCAATACACGAACGCCGGTAACGCAGGAATAGCGTGTTTCGTTTACAGCCTAAACCACGTGCGTAAGAAGACTGGACTCACTGACCTTTGAGCGTCGACGCGCCAGACTTGCAGGAGGTGCTCCCGTCGTAGGCTCCAGTTTCGTTCAGGGCACGCGAAAAGTGCTCGTCCACAACGGCCGAGATGTCGCCGCTATAGTACGTGAACACCACACAGTTGGCCGACAAGTACTGCGCGTCTCCTGGTGACACCGAGGAGGCCGACGACGCTCCGGCAGCGCCCGTCGAGGACGGCGACGAGCCTCCCGTCACACCCGCGGAGGACGCGTGGCCACCCCCGGCAATGGCAGAAGTCGAGGAGCCGGACGCCTTGCCCACCTGGCCGGACTCGTCGTGGTCGGGGCTCCTGGTTGCCAGTGGCGTCGACGGCGAAGAGGCCACGGCACACGAGGAAGAAGACGACGAAGAGCGGCCGCCGCTTCCACTGGGGGCACCGGCAGAGTTGCTGCTGGTGTTTACAACGCTGCTGTTTGCGGTGTTGTGGTGGTTGTTGTGGTGGTGGTGGTTCCGAGAGTGGTGTGAGGTCGACGAGGAGGAGGACGACGACCGCGGCGGGCCCAGAGACTGCAACGACGAAGGGGGCGTCGCAGGGGACGCCGCCATGGCGGCGCTGCCAGCGAGCAGGTCGTGCATCTTGGGGCTCACGAACCGCTGCACAAAGAAAAATGAAATCATTTGCAGGACTACACGTCGCACCCTCTTGACTGCAACGTGAATGATGGTTATACGTGCGCAGCAACGGCCAAACCGCTGGATTGACAGGATGACGATGTCGTCTTACGTCACGTCTTGTGAATTGCGTGCACCATCTTGTGGCATCGACTCGGTCGATGTCGCAGCGAATACAGCTTGCGCGCTTAGTCGCACTTTTACGCATTTGATGCTAAACGCAGCCTTCTTACACCTTCCCAATCACCAGGGTGAAAAAAGAGGAGTAATGGTGCAATTATAGGAATAATAAGGCGGAATCCTTTAATGGCTCACACTCACGGCGTCCTGTCCCACTATAGCTGCCAATCAAATGACGTCATCAACCGAAACGCATATCGTAATTCTCCTTGTCTACTGAAGGAAGTTGAAAACAGAACTTGAAATCAATAAATCCTGTCTCCACCGAGAAGCGAACCTCCATTCCTTGGATCCCCAGCCGAGCGCTTTAACCAAATGCGCGCCACGGCCGAGATCATGAAACACTCATCATAATTCTTCTTGTCTACCGTGAGGAGGATAGTTAATAAATAAATCCTGGCTCAGTCGAGCGCTTTACCAACTGCGCCGCGCCCGGGATCGTGAAACACATATCTAAATTCTCATTGTCTACCTTGGGGATGATAGCAGCGATGAAATGACGCTGCAGTTAGTGATAATGGCAATGATAACATTAGCAATGATAATGACGGTGAATTTAGTTGATAACAATAATGAGAGCAAACGCGATGTACCGTGCGTACCAGCAATGTTTAGACTTTCGCATTTCGGCGGTGTAGATTCCACAGTGCTCTCGGATTTTTTTATTTATATATTGCTCAGGCGATCTGCATTACTTTGCGGGAGTAATCAATAGTAGCCCTAATCACCCCTTGTCAGCGATTCTGCACGCTCATGAAGAATGTATTATTAACTCCCCTTGACGTGCGCAGAACGGTGTCACGCTGAGTCGTTTCTTCAAAATTTATCACACGACCGATTACAAGAAAAAAAAAAAGAAAAAAGTTCTATTCACTTCACCCACGTAGATCTCATCCTGCATGGATTATTCGCACAAAGTCAGCATTCATCTTTGTTGCACTCCTGCTTGCTTGACATCTTTTATGCCCAGGACGTTGTGGGAATGAAACCCCCTGCCAGCCGCCTTGCTTACGTACTACTAATAATACTGAGGAATTCAAAAAGCGGTCACGGAACACTTCGCAATAGATTAGCCACTCATTTTATTTTTCTTCGGTTTATGATGCTGCACGCCCATGACGCCGATTGGTTCTGTGCACTTTCCTGTTTTTAAAACTGCTTGTGCAATGCTATAATCAATTTTTGTCGCTGATTGATATTACAGCTGCTGTTGGAATTTTCAGTCCTAATATTCTCTACTATATATACCCTGCATAACGTTGCCTTTTTTTCGTAAGTTTATTGTCTCCTCGATATCTTTTAAACATATATAAGATCTGCATCAATCTTATGCCTGCTAATCTTTTATAACGATGTTGCAAGGTATCTTTCTTACTCGTGTTATTTATTATGCCATGTTAAATAACCTTTTCTGTATTGTTAATCCTTGTAAAAATTAGCACCGCCAACCCCCTCTCTAAATGTCCTCTGCATGGGCCATGAGGGAGTGTGAAGCAAATAAAAATAAAAACGAATAGCTCTGCTTCATTTAACTTAACTTTGACACTTGAAGTCTTTAGTGCATTATGTATACATAATCAGAGGCTACATTCACCATAATTACACACATAATCAAGGCAGGGACAATGAAGACATACTCCGTAAACTGTAGACGCTGAAAAAATTCAATAACGTATCATCAAGGGTTTATAAAAACAAGGCAATGCCGAACTGCACGAATGAATGTACTTCCAATAGTATGACACAGGTCGAAGACAGTCATGGAGGCCTTACAGTCTGTGGAAATGTCCACCTTCTTCACCAATCTTCTTTTGACACCTCAAGCAATGAGTACGTGATATAAGGCAGGACAAAAGAAAACTAGTCGTCACTGACGATCGAACGAGTTACCTATAGTTCTTATGTCGCTCTGTTATTGCCGACTGAGTTGAGATCAGAAGATAATGTTTAGCTTTCGATCGAAGGGTCCTAACATATTCAACTGCAATTACTCTAAAAATTCCAACACCGTAACAGGCATAAATTGGGTGCCCGCTTATGGCATGGATATCATACTTTGTTAGAGGTATTGTGGTGTAAGAAAAGCAAGGAGATTAATCTGAAGGGCCAGAAGGGTGGTCCGTTTGTGTATGCTTATACACCAGGAAATGAGGAAGATGGAAGTGAAAAGGAAAGAGAGAAGTATGCGCCTGTATACGCCACAGTGGCGCCGTTTGGCGATGCATGTAGCACGGTCAAAGGCTGCAAGCATATGCATATCTAACCGCCTTATCGCATGCTTCGGCTTGCACTGCTTGAGCTTTGACCTGCATCACAAAGTGGTGCCAGTGACGTCAATTGAATACCTCCTATAGCTCTTCCGCTTTGTGCCTGTTCGCTGTTACACACCATAGCCCGAAGCGTATACATATATATATACCTTAGTTGCACCTGGAGCTTAAAAGGGCTGCAAACCTTCACTAGACTTTTACTATTTGGTGCACTATCGTAAATGTAACCTGAACTAATGGCTAACAAGTTGAGAAAGTTAGTTTGGATGGACATAAAAAATCTTTGTGAACTGCAAAGGACAAATGGATCGGTTTGGGCTCTTGAGTTCCCTCTTAGTGCCAACTTCCCTATATAGAGACGCCACCACTGGGCCTGGCAGCCGGTACTCCCAAAAAGCGCACAGCACAGTCGACTCTGTAAGAATTTGCTTTATGCCGACAAAAACCACATCACCTTGCGTGAAGACGATATATAGTCTGGAGCTTGTTGCTTACACTCCGCTCTTTCTTATGAAGAGTTATTTGCAACCAACGCCGACCGATGTATAAATACAGTTTCGATTAAAGTGCAGAGTTACAGCCAGCTGAACAACGCACACATTTGCCTTTTCCCTTTAAAACAGACGTACCACAGCGAAGGAGGTTTTTTGTTGTGTACGTGATTGGGTTCACCGGTAATTTTGAAAAAAAAAAGAAGGGGGGGGGGGGGGGGAGGGGAGGGCTTGAAAACCACAAGTGCGGAGTGAAGGAAGCCAGGCGCCATGCTGTTTTTGCGCCATGCATACT
The DNA here is from genome assembly GCF_055883805.1 of Amblyomma maculatum. Taxonomy (NCBI): domain Eukaryota; kingdom Metazoa; phylum Arthropoda; class Arachnida; order Ixodida; family Ixodidae; genus Amblyomma; species Amblyomma maculatum. The sequence continues at coordinate 351,447,109 of NC_139344.1, read as the reverse complement.
TTATCGCATACAATCCGGCAGAAGACAAAAATAAAACGAGGAACACGTGGGGCACAGCACGAATCAGACACGTATAGTGTATACACCTATACGCATGCTTATTGCTTATTTTTCAAAGTCTATAGGGACCGGTTTTGTGAGACATGGTCCCGTGCCCACGTACTTGTTCGCGCGTGGCTTCTTATGCTCGCGCGCATGGCTTGTTAGCACTAGCCTCCAAGCGATGCGCGACGTTGCGGCGCAAGGTCGCGGCATTGTTCGTGGTCACGGCTACGTCTTGCGGCGCCTCCTCGCTTTCTTCAAAGGTTCCGCCGCCACCCGCCGCCGTCCGATGGGCGCCTCGATACAGCGACGGGCCGCCCCGAGTGCCCGGCGCTGCGTATACATCATCGCGCCCTAACTGATCGAGCGATCGCCTGTGGACGCATCTCATTTATTCATTTCATCGCTCGCATTTTTTCTCGATATCTCCGCTGTCTTGCGAGTTGATATCACGAGCATTCGCCCCTGTAGAAAAACATCGAGCTGTGCCGTCACGCCGCAGCTATGTATACGATTAGGATCGCGTAGCCAGCGCTGTTGTGAACGTGACCCTGCGTATCAATGGTATGCGAGGCATGGACTCAAAGGAAGACATAATTCTCGTGCTCTCACCGATGTAAAGCGAGTGGATTTAAACGATCCTTGTTTCAGGTAGTTTGTACGCATTTAGCTGGGGTCGGGTTCTTCTGACACTCTAAATATATGCATCCCTGTAGTGCGGACTAGTGGTTAGAAGGCCATCGATTAAGGGCCTGATTAGAAAGTTGTCTGATCAGGCTTCTGTGCATGTAATAATGCTCTCATTACAGAAGGAAACATGGCAGGTTTTTGTGTTTTTTTTTTGTTTGTTTGGTTGCATACCTGCATTCGCAGTGGAAGGACTGGAAAGATTACGTTACAGAAAAGCGCAAGTGCTTTCTGCAGGTCACGTATTGAGGTTTAAGGAATACTTTCACGCTTTTGAGACCTTACGAAAACCGGTGCTTTTGAGAGACCATGGAATTTTTTTATTGAATGATGTACTACACTTGGCTTATCTTGCGTCAAAGTATAGCTCTGTTAATTGTACTTCATACATGCAAATAATATTTCCCTTAAGCATCATGTTCAAAGATTTAAGTGCAAAACTTTCGGGAAAAAAGATAGAAAGTTTAGAAAGGCATACATATAAAAATAAGAAATTGTAATAAAATTTCATAACATACAAATTATGATACAACGCCTCTTCTTTGCATCTGAAGACATGACTTACATAAGCACAAGTTTTTAATATTTTTTTCATAGTATTAGCTCTTTTACGACCTTAGAAAAGCAGATCTCTCAGATGATCGCTGTAACATCATTTTAATGGAAGAAATATTTTCACGATCATGCTATAACGTGTTCCGTCGTTTAGTTATTTTTCCAGGCAGTCTTTCAAACGCGTACACATTTATAAACTGACTTTTTAAACTAACAAGTATTTCTACGAGGCGGCAAACCAGCGAAGAAAGAACATAAAGGGGGGCGATGACATGAATTTAATGGATGTCGATGTGCCTATAGCGCAAGCGCTCTTGCCCACTCCAGTGCCCGCTTCTTCCTATAGTCAGTAATAATATGATGAAGAAAATGTCTCTCTGTTAAGTTGCCGAAAACACAACACAAATAATTTAAATATACACAATAGTCATAAAATAAATGTGCATAATTATTTCAATATACACGAAATGCGCTACATTGTCTATTTCCTTCCTTTTAAAAATTTTGGCATAAATCCCTACATATTTTTGCTCGTGTGTGCGTTGTTCTGCACAAGTGGTCACCAACCAGTTCCCACAGTAGCGACTCTGACGTACCCATTCTGCTAACTATACCTGTACCAGGCAATGAAGCAGCGGCCATCATCCATCATCATAAACCTGACTATACCCACTGCAGGGCGAAGACCTCTCCCATATTTCTCCAATTGACCCGGTTCTGTGCTAACTGCATCTACTTGAATCCTGCGCACTTCTTAACCTCATCCGCCCACCTAACTTTCTGCCGTCCCCTGCTACGCTTTCCCTCCGTCAGCAAGAACCAACTCAAATATGTGTGGAAGTCCGTTGCGAAGGCGTGCCATTCTCGTAATAACAATACAAAATTGCTAAAAACGTTTGTTTTCAGCTCGGTGTTCCACTGCGTAGCACAACTTACGCTTTTTCATTTTTGAGCATGTTGTGGCTTATGGTCAGTACTCAGTAATAGTATACATATAGGCGGAGTGTGGGCTGCTTGTCCAATAATATTCAGCATCAGCTCAAGGAGCGCTATTGAAAGCAAGGTGGTCAAACTCTGGGTGATCCTGTATACAAGTCAGCATGCACAGGCATAGAAATTTCCTCGCTACGGCTGGCTCGCATCTTCCATGCCTGTATAGATCCCCGAAAGAAATATGACGAAGATCGCGGCTATTTGTCAACGGGATAGACTGCTGTAAGATAACTCACACTCCTATATGATTATGATTGATAAACCGCGGTTCAAATAAAGGATTCTTGAAGAAAGAAGCT